>NW_022111368.1:2809156-2827497 GCF_000313985.2 Echinops telfairi
AAATGGCTATTCTAACCACATTTCCCCCAATGAGCCCCCCTCCTCTCCTACAAAAAAACCAAATTGACTGCCACTGAGGTGATTCTGACTCATAGTGACCTGATAGGACAGGGTAGAACTGCCCCTGTGGATTTTCAAGATTGTAAACCTTTACTTCGCCCACATGTCACACAATTCAATAATTCAATCATAGCAAGAACAGTTGCACAACTGTCACCATTTTCAATTCTAGAACATTTTCCTTTTCCTTGTAGTCATTGTTATTCATGTAATCCCCACCCCCACCCCCACCCCCGCCAATTGCAGCAAACACATGCACAACAGAACATGCTCCAATTCCACAACTTCTACCTGTATAATTCAGCACCATTGATTATACTCTTCATGTTGGACAACAGCATTGATATCCTTTTCCAAAGTATCCCGCCACCACTGAAGTAATCTCAATGCCCCTATGCAACAACTCTTTGCCCTTCACCTCTGGTCAAGTGTGGACTCTTCTTTTTATTGAAGACTACAACTCTTTACGGGACTAGAGAGCCTCATCTTTCTCCCACCTCTCCTTGTAGTCTCCGGGATTTCTTTAGTTTGAGTGTAAGTTTATTACTATTTCTGGAATCTGGCACGGCATTAATCCCAACACATTTGATACAAGTACAGACGGAGTTCATGAGGTGCCACTACCTTCTGGGCTTCTCTGCTATTGCTGGGGACACTTTTGTGCCTGGTCACAGAGGACACGCTCCAGCGACTCTGGATGGGGTCTGGCTCATACAGTTCATGAGTTCATGGCTGTGTGTTATTCTCCTCTCACAGCATTAAGAACACCTCTACTGCTGGTGTTTCCAAGAATGCCTAGCGAGTTCCTATATTTATGTGAAAGTCTCACTGATTCTAAAAATGATTCAAACATCCAGGCTGAGATTTTGAAATTTTAGGAACAAATGTCTAACTTCTAAGAAGTATACACTTATGTTTGTTTCCTGGAGTCTTTTAAAGTTTGCCTATACCTTTGGCTATTTTTCTTTTTTAAGGGTTTCACTTTAAATTTTAATCTTCATGATGAATATATAAAGGTTATTTCAACAGGAACATTTAAAAAAATGCTTGTGCTAGGTTCTCTCACCCATTGCTGTAAAATAGGTTCAGATGCACAGCAACCCTGTAGAACAGAGCAGAACTTCCCCAGGCAGTTTCTGAGATGGCAAATCATTACAGAAGCAGACGGCATTAACGTTCTCCTACTGAGTAGCAGGTGCATTTGAACCACTGACTTTAGGGGCTAGCAGCTGAACACTTAACCACTAGGGCTCCTAGGGGGTCTCAAGAGTTGTTCAATTATTTGTAAATCGAAGTGAATGAAACCCATAAAACCCTAGGTCCAGATTCTAGATATGTTAATGTGACATTTATGAAATATTACATATAATTTTACTCGGAGCAACTCCTAGAACCTTGTTTATGTTTGAAGCAATCTCTCTCATGCCCCACCTGCTCTTGCATACATTCCACTTTGTACATTTCCTTGGTCTTCCTTGCTCTTTCAATAACTCCCCATCATCTGAGGAATCAGAAACATCTTATTAATCTGGATATAAGGAAGTGGCACTTCAAGGACTACCTCTCTGTAGCTGTAAATGAGACTGGCTGGTTGACGGCACTGGCTGGACATAGAGTCTCCATCGAAAAGAGCCGAGTCCTCTTGGCATCATAATGTGAGGCCTCTGGATCAGGGTCTCAATGGCCTTGACTCCATTAGGCCTGTGAGCCAGCAGTGTCTCCGCACAACCTCCAATCAAGAAGGAATGGAGACTTTATTCCTCAGACCAAGAGTTTAGCTTTATTTGTACTAAATCCAGCAGGGCACAGTCTCACTAGTATGATCTTTGATGCAGGCAGAGTCTGATCTGAGGATTTTGTCATTTGTATTTAAAAAAAAGGAGCAATGATCAGTCTAATCGAATGATATGCTTTCTCAACTAGTCATAGTGACAAGGTAATCCTGAAGGAGAAACAAACACACAAATACACCACATTGCTTTTCCTCTCCTCTAGAAGAATATTCATATTACATTAGGCTGCTGCTGAGATTATCCATAAAGATGCAGCAGCACACTGCCTTTGGGTAACAAAGAACTGAGAGTGAATCCTGGCAAGATTGGTTCGACAGAAAGTAGGAAAATGATTATACATATCTGACGACTCCTCCCCTGTCTGTCTCTCCTGAGCCTTACAAAGAAATGGTCTGCTAACAAGCTTGGGCAATTCCAGGAACCCAAAGTGATCTAAATGTATGTTTCTGGGTAAGGGAAGCCCAAGGACAAAAGAACTTTTGTTAACACCTGAAGAAGACAAAGAAGGACAATCATATAATTAAGTCATGCTGCATTACAGAAACTTGTAAATTCTCTGGAGTTTTGTTTTATGGATGTTTTTCAAATAAATTATACTTTTTGAGCCTGCCTTCCTTAGGCCCTCCAGCTTGCAGTAAAGCATGGGTTTGCCTTTAGTCCCTGACTCACACTTCCTTCACTGCTCTGAAGTTAACTCTTAGCTGTACCTTGTACCAACCTGTCAAGCAAGCACTTCATGTACATCGTCCCATTTACACTCAGTAGGTACTGCTCACATCTCAGTTTACAGCTGAAGAAGCTGAGGCAGAGACTGGGCAAAGGATACCTCAAAAAGATTGGGGAGCCAAGTCGGTGAGAATCCATAACTATGAAGTGAACCTGTCGCTCCAGGTAGAGAGAGAGAGAGAGAGAGACAGAGACAGAGAGAGAGAGTGTGTGTGTGTGTGTGAGCACGTGTGTGTGCATCCATCCAACAAACATTCTGTTACAAAGGTAAGGGTTGCACCTTAATTTTTAAAATAAAGTATTACAATCCTTGAGTTCAGCAATTATACAAATGTTACACACATATATCTTCATTACCTAACTAAGAGGACATAAATGATATCCTGATGTTGTGATATCACTACACTTGAGTATTCTCTTTATTGATGGAAATGTAGCCTTTTTTGTATTTATCATACAAAACTCACTCCCCACATAAAGCACATGAATCATTTCACAGGGGGCTTCCATTCCTCTATAGTCTAAAGCAGTGTTTCCATAAGTGTGTGACATCACTCCCTAGGCGGCATTTGAATAATCCTAGGGGGCAGCAAAACCAGATGCTTATACTTCCTCCTAGATTATGAGTTAAAGTACAAATGTTTTCAATTAACTGGAGGGTGCTGAGTCATGTTTGTTTGTTTGTTTTCTGCAAAGAGGCTTTAGGCCAAGCTTGGTAACTTATATTCTAAAGAAACCTACCTGTAAAAGCCATCTGCAAGCTCCCAGAGCTATACTGCTGGGGAAAGTGATTATTCCATATTCAGTATATTCCAGTGCCACTTGCCAGACAGATGCCAGGGAAGTAAAAGCAACTCAAGGGGAAGATAAAGGTGTACATGTACGATAAGATGACACCGCCCATTCTAGTTTGTGTCTTTTTTTTTTTTTAATCGTTTTACTGGGGGCTCATACAACTCTTATCACAATCCATCCATCCATCCATTGTGTCAAGCACATTTGTGTGTTTGTTGCCATCATCATTCTCAAAACATTTGCCTTCCACTTGAACCCCTGGTATCAGCTTCTCATTTTTCCCCCTCCAATTTGTCTTTAAGAATATTGTTTCAGTACATTTTGGTAAACATTTTGATTTATCGGGCCCTTTTTACTCAGAAGCGCAGTATAGACCTGAAACAATAAAAAGATACAGATTCCTCCCATACAGGTTAATTCCCTTTAGAGAACCAAACTAATGAGAGTGCTAAGAAATAACTCCAGTCATTCTCAAGACACGAGTCACCAAGGCAGGGTGGCTCTGTGCGCACCACAGGGCTCAGGTTGCCAAAGCAATCAAGCTATGGAAATGGTAGACTTTCAGACTGCTCCAAGACTCGATCTTGGCTGTCTCTCCCACAAATTTGCAGCAAAACAAATTAAAGCCACATCCAGCTAAATTGGGAGGTGCTCCCAGAACATACCTTTCTTTTTTTCTAACAGCTCTGGGCAACAACACAATAGAGGTCGTTTTCCATCTCTGACTCACATCATTCTGGTGGTGTGACGAACAACTCTTTGTAGGTGTTTTGCCAAGTTTTGTTTTTTCCTAAGGCTGGATAGCCAACCCATCACACCTTCATAACGGGGACGCTGCCAAGGACCTATACTCTACAGCTGTGAGCACGTTCAGCTCTGGCTTGTCACCTCTAAAAAGGAATTGTAAAGCGCTCACGGAAACGTTGTGATATAAATGAGTGAAGGCTGAGAACACAGCTAAGAATGCCTTTCCATTCTTCACTGGACTGTTTGCCACATCTAAGCCCGAGCCTTCCTGGAAGATGTGCCACCTCAGAATGGATATTTTTGTGAATTTTCTCTGAAATGTTAAGAAGTTATAATAAAATAACTATAGTTTACCTAAAATGCTTACTCTATTTTGAGAAAGCAATTAAAGATCAGAAATGTAATGAAGAACAGGGGCTTTTTTATTATGCAAACTAGGCCTAGAGCTAATTACCGAAATAGGTCACATGAAAAAGTCAATTTTAGACACTAAGAAAACCCATATATAACATTTTGCCACATGTCAAAGCAAATAATCATCTATGAAATGAATTAACGAGGATGCATATCATTTTGCCATATAGCTTCCTAAGGGAATTTAACGGATACTAGCTAGGTTTAAAAATAAAGTTTCAATTAAAATATAATATTTATTTTATAAGCACAAAAAATACGATGACTATTATTTTAAATCTTATGATACAAGTCAAAATAAGTGCCCCCGAGGAATTCACAGCAGATCCTGTCCATTTCAACCGGAGAAAGCAGACACTAGTAAGAGATCCTATGTCCGGACAATGAGAAAACTTGAGTTTGAGCTGGAGGGGAGAAAAACCCCCTCAACTATTAGCCAGAAGCACAGGAACAATACAAGCATTTCCCAGAGAAGAAAATTAAAGTTTAAAGCAGTAAAAGCGGGCATCTAAACATCTGCTTCTGCAAGAATCACATGTTAAAAATGTAGATTCTGATTCATTCTCTCTGGGTTGACAATGTGAATTCTTAGCAGGGGGTCAAACCAGAACGGACCAGTTCAAAGCCTTGGGAAGAAGTGATTTTCTAACTGAGCTTAGGCAGCAAGATTAGAATCCAGATTTCTGGACACTCAGCCTAGGGATGCTCAAGAGCTGTTCATCAAGGGGCTCATCTGACATCACTGGGTTCATTGGCAGTTCAGATTGTGCCCCACAGAGCAGCAAACCACTATTCCCCTCTGGTTCTTCTCTTCACCCTCCCGCCATGGAAAGAAGCCAGCACGCAGTAGTGATGATGCTACTAATGGATACACTTATTTGGGAGGTCTTGCTATGGAAACACAAAGAGTTGGAGTTAAATGTGCTATATAGATTGTAAGAACTCAAATATTAATAGTTACTGCCTTAAAGTGAGTCAATTATTATTATTTTTAAATTGTTTTATTGGGGGCTCTTACAGCTCTTATCACAATCCAGCCAGCCAGCCATTGTGTCAAGCACATTTATACATAGGTTGCCAACATCATTTTCAAAGCATTTTCTTTCTACTTGAGCCCTTGATATCAGCTCCTCTTTCTCCTCCCCCACACTATCTCCCTAATTAACCCTTGATAATTTATATATATATATGTATATATATATATATATATATACATACACACATTCATGTCTTACACCAACTGCTGTCTCCCTTAACCCACTTTTCTGTTGCCCATCCCCCAGGGAAGAAGTTATATGTAGATCATTGTGATCAGTTCTCCCTTCCTCCCCCCACCTTCCCCTTCCCCTGACATCTCTATTCTCATTATTGGTCACGGATTCCCAGTGTTTCGAGCTCTTATCTGTACCAGTATATATCCTCCAGTCTAGCCAGATTTGTAAGGTAGACTTGGGATCATGATAGTGGGCGGAGGGAGTATTAAAGAGCTAGACACTAGAGGAAAGTTGTATGTTTCATCGGTGCTATACTGCACCCTGACTGGCTCGTCTCTTCCTTGAGAGTGAGCCAATCATTTGAAGTATTAAAATACTTGCAAGTCTGTATACTATTCACCATGCTATCTAAGGTCGGTTTTTTTAATAATCATTTTATTGGGGGCTCGTACAACTCTTATCACAATCCATACATCCATCCATTGTATGTCAAGCACATTTGTACATTTGTTGCCTTCATCATTCTCAAACAATTTCTTTCTACTTGAGCCCTTGGTATCAGCTCCTTATTTTTTCCCCTTCTGCCCCACTCTCCTCTTCCTCATGTACTCTTTGATAATTTATAAATTATTATTTTGTCATATCTTACAGTGTCTGATGTCTCCCATCACCCACTTTTCTGATGTCCATTCCCCAGAGAGGAGGTTATATGTAGAACCTTATAATCGAGTCCCCCCTTCTACCCCACCTTCCCTCCACCCTCCCGTTATCGCCATTTTCACCACTGGTCCTGTTTATTATCTTTTAAAAAAAAATCATTTTATTGGGAGCCCTTGGTATCAGCTCCTCATTTTCCCCCTCCCTCCTCCACCACCCCTTACTCATGACCCCTTGATAATTTATACATTATTATTATTTTTTCATGTCTTACACTGTCCGATGTCTCTCTTCACCCACTTTTCTGTTGTCCGTCCCCCAGGGAGGAGGTTATATGTAGATCATTGTGATTGGTTCCCCTTTTCTCCTCACACTTTTCCCTTACCCTCCTGGTATCACTACACTCATTATTGGTCCTAAGGGGTTTTTATCTGCCCTGGATTCCCTGTGTTTCCAGCTCTTATCTGTATCAGTGTACATCCTCTGGTCTAGCTGGATATGTAAGGCAGAATTGGGATCATAATAGTGGGGGGGAGGGAGAAGAAGCATTTAGGAACTACAGGAAAGTTGCATGTTTCATCGTTGCTACACTGCACACTGTGCTATCCTACACCGTGATTGGCTCATCACCTCCCCACAATCCTTCTATAAGGGGATGTCCAGTTGCCTACAGATGGGCTTTGGGTCTCTACTCTGCACTCATCCTCATTCATAATGATATGATTTTTTTGTTCTGTGATGCCTGATACCTGATCCTATCGACACCTCATGATCACACAGGCTGGTGTGCTTTTCCATGTGGGCTTTGTTGCTTCTGAGCTAGATGGCTGCTTGTTTATCTTCAAGCCTTGAAGACCCCAGACACTATATCTTTTGATAGCCAGGCACAATCAGCTTTCTTCATCACATTTGCTTATTCACATGCTTTGTCTTCAGCGATGCTGTCAGGAAGGTGAGCATCATGGAATGCCAGGTTAATAAAACAAAGTGCTCTTGCATTAAGGGAGTACTTGAGTAGAGGCCCACTGTCTGTCTGCTACCTTAATACTAAACTTATAAATATATGAACATAGATCTATTTCCCCACCATTGCATATAAATATATTTGCATATATACATGCCTGTATTTAGACCTCTATAAATGCCCTTTTCCTTGTAGTTATTTCCTCTACTGTATTTCCTTGTCCCACTATAAGACAGTATACTATCTTATTAATCTGTCAACATCAAGATTACTACCTTCAACCACTTCCATTTTTAAAAAAAGAGTGTTTTGCGTGGTGTGAGTGTGTGTATGATGTGATGTGATTGTTAGTGTAGAAAGGAGTGACTTTAAAAATATCTATTTTGGTCCCTTGGCATTCTCGAAAAAGCAATGGAAAGTTAACATAAAATTTCTTTAAAGCTCTTTTAACATTTGTTCCCATCTCTCATTTATTTCCTTTTGAGGGAAATCTGGATCTCAATGGGCTTTGCTATAGATTAGGTGAAAAATTAACTCCTAAATCTTCCCAAGAATGTGAAATGCCTTCCGCTTTCTGTGATATTGTGGGGAAGCCTTTCAACTCTGTTGAAAGTCTCAGTACACTTCCCAGCAAACTTCTGAGGCCGGGCCCTTTACCCAGTCTTGTGACAGTCACCCAAGCAGCAACGCTCAAACAGCCCCCCATTGTTTCAAACTTGAAACCCTGGGCTCTATTGTAAGAAAGATTCTTTTATCCTAGACTGGGCCATACTTTTGCACTGTAAATCAGAACTCTAAGGAGACTTCTAGAGGTCAGAGCAGCTCAGCTACTTGCTAACGAACCTGTTAATGCATTTTAAGATAGAAAAATGAGATGCCATTACTGTGCAGATTCCTATTACAGATACATATTAGATGATGCTTCTGAATTTAAATATATCACCTGTCGCTAACCCCAAACCAAACTCACTGCCCATTGAGTCAATTTTGACTCAGTAACCCTATAGAGCAGGGCAGAACTACTCCTGAGAGTTCCAAGACTATTGATCTGTTTTACTTGGTTAGAAAGCCTCATCTTTCTCCCATGGAGTGACTGGTGGGTTCAAACTGCTGACCTTGGGGTTAGCAACCCAACACATAAGGACTACGCCAACAGGGCTCCTTCACCTGCTAGTAAGTAGCAGTAAATGCTCACTACATCAAATAAACAAAAAGATGTGGGTAAACCATTTGATTTGCAATCCTTGCGTATTATTTCAGACTAAAAGCTAAACACATCTTTACTGAAATCCCACTTGCACTCAGTGGAACACAAAATAAACAAAATCATCTTTACTGAGCCAATAACTAAAGGAAAAGAATCTGTTTAGGTCTGTGGACCCAGGCAGCACCCCTGAATTTTGTGGAATAAATATAACTTTATAGAAACACTGGAGACCTTATTGGAAGTGCTCTTCGGATGCCTCCACCTTCTTTCTCCCACTCCACCCAGGAGCGTTCACCTTCTTAATGAATTCATCTGAGGCCCATTTTT
Organism: Echinops telfairi; assembly: GCF_000313985.2. NCBI lineage: Eukaryota > Metazoa > Chordata > Mammalia > Afrosoricida > Tenrecidae > Echinops > Echinops telfairi. The sequence continues at coordinate 2,818,061 of NW_022111368.1, forward strand.
GTTTCCTGTGTTATGCTAAATAATAGCATCCCAAATAAACAATCTATGTCAAAAAGTCCTTTAAAAAATACACCATGTTAAGTTAAGCTTAGAAGCTGTTTCATATTTTCCCAGAGTACACTATTCTTTTATACACTTTACCATTTCTGTGTTTTCAGAATTGCTCCTTTAAATCTAAAATTTACCATTTTCTCGATGTCTTTGTTACTTGTTCTTAGTAAATCCCTCTCTGTGTATCACCGTGGCTTAGAAACAGGCTTTCAGTCCCTCTGACAATTCCAATGTGCAGCAAAAAGCAACATGAAAATGTGATGGTTCTGACCATCTTTGCTTTAATTGCTAACGTAGTTTTAAAAAGCAATATATTATTGGGTACTAAATAAACATTCAGTGAATTCTTGATTTTATGCTCTAACCAGCAGCTTAGTGTGTTGAAGGCCAGCGTTTGCATCTAATCATCCAGAAATGGTGGGAGTCTAGCCAGCAGACAGCAGTTCACGATCCCTAACAAACGGAAGTCGATGGTGGCAATGCATGAAGCACTGAACCCAATTATGAGGATAATGTTAAACTAAAAAAATAATATATATTTAAAAAGTTTTCATCCCTCGACTGATACGAAGAGTTAAATTTCAGTCACCCGGTCTGCACTTTGACTAATCTGTGGCCGCAAAGGTGATCCTAACTCTCTTCCACCTCTTTCTCTGCCTGGTGCCTGAATATGCCCTGCGCACAGCAGGACTGCCCTCATGCGTGTGTGCCAATCGACTTCTCAGCTTCAGGAATTAATACACACTCAGATTTATTGTAGATCTGACCTACTAGTAGCAAAAAGAATTCTTCATTGAGCAAACCCAGGTTTGTCTTCTTCTAAACCTGGTTTTTACATGACTATGACCAAGTATACTTGCAGTTAGTCTATACCTCCTCTACTTGGAGCTTTTGGGAGATCCTTATTCTATAGATTGGTAACTTCATGAGGAAAGGGCACCATCTACGATCTTGGTCCCTGCTGGGTTCTGGCCCTGTCAGTGGCACAGAGTAAACACAAAATGAATGAGCGGATGGATGGTTGAATGGATGAATCGAAAAGTCATTGCACAAGAGTTACCTATCAAAATCTCACCCGGTCTCCATAAACATTGTTTTGTCACTAGGAATGTGGAGTATAAGTATATTTGTATACTTCATTTTATTTCAAATAAATACTCTAGCAGTTTGTTTGTTTTTACCCTTTCGGTACTTATCTTAAACCAATACTGTTAATACAGGGTCACAAATTCAATTACAGTTACCTTGAAAAAATAAAGTGGGGAGGGTGCAGATAAATAATTGCTCTGCAAGGCTTCTCAACAAATTATCTGCCACTTAGGTTAACTTTAAGGAAACAAAAATGAATACAAACCTATTTAACTTAAGCTGATTTCTATAACATAAATGAATAGAGTTATACTTACATATAATGTAATAATCTTTGTTCTTCTGAAATTCTAGACCCCAGAGGTTAGGGCTGAATTCTTGAAACTTGATAGTGAATTTTACATCTTGGTCTGGTCTGGCACAGTTGAGGAGAGGAGTATTTTCCTTCTTAATAGTGCATCTGTCTGCTTGGTCTTTATCAACCATATAAACTTTATAATATTCATATTGACCAACAGTTTTAGAGTCCACTTTTGGGCAAATAATATCCAGTTTGTCTCCTATTTGTGGGTATAGTACCAGTCCTTGTCCAGGTAGAAATCTAAAAGCGTTAAAAACAAAAGAAAACATTGAGTTGGTAAAAAACGAATGATTACAATGTTAATAAGTCCTTGCTACAACTTTTTGGATCCATAACATTATTAACTAAGAGGATATGGGTTCAGATCAGCATGGGATAAATGCATTTAGGAATTAAGCTAAAGGAAAAAGAAAGAAACCAGTCTCTTTACTCTTCTAAGCAATAGGACCAGTCAACCTGCTGACATTTCTTTACCACCCCCTCGCTCGTAATATTTCAGTGCTCCTTTGTGTAACTTCACAATAACTTTTCCTCAGTGGTGAGTCAGGCCTTCCCACCTGTTTGTTATTTTTTAACCATTGGCAGCTTCAGGTTATTGGGCATGCCACACAGAGATCTCATCAATTTGAGGGAACAGTGGCTGCACTGGTACTTTGTTGTCTTTTTATTTTCCATTTGCTGTTGATGTTAATTAACAGACAAGTTTCATCAAGAATGTTTCAAATTACTTATCATAATTAGTCAGTCACTGATCAAACAATGGGTTTTTTATTACACTGAACAAAAGAAATGTCTTACAAACCCATAAAAGATAACCAGAAATAATTAGTTGTGGTATTGATTCAGCTGCAAAGTGAAGAGTTCTCCATTTGCAAGGACAACAACTACTGTCCTTGCTCTACAAACCTTTTTTTCCCTCTCCCTTGAGATGTATTTGCTCCAATTAATTCTTAGAAGCAAATCTTTAGAACTAAGACTACTGATACAATATCCCCCTAATGCTTACAGCTAAAAGCTTCCCTCCCTCCCTCTTCGCTTTCTTGCAAGCCATGCTGCTGAAAGATCTTTCTTAATGGGGAGTTTCTCTGGGAAACTGAAACAAGAGCTTCCTAATGAACATCCTTCTACAAGTGCTAACACTAACAACACACTTAGAAATCCCAGCTCCTTCTGTAAGCAGCCAAGCCTGCAGGCTCATTAAAATATTAAAGCCTGAGAACAAAGCCTCGCATTTCTGAATCCTTCCAATCCAATTCTTTATTTAACCAGAGAAGCCCACCAGCCATGACGATTAGGGGATCATAATTCACTAACAGAGATCAAGAAAGAAGGATGGGAAACCCCAATATCAAATCCATACTGAGGCAACAGCTAGTGATTTATGCCAATGAATGATACTAATTTTCTAACTGGTTATAAAACAGCATAGAACATACGGTGCTCCATCTATGCTGGAGTCATATTTTTAAAAATACTCTAACAAAATAATAATAACTTATGAATTATGAAGGGTTCATGAGGGAGGAGGGAGTGGGGAGGGAAGGGGACAAATGAGAAGCAGATATTAAGGGCTTAAGTAGAAGGCAAATGTTTTGAGAATGATGATGGCAACACAGGTACATATGTATGTGCCTGACACAATGAATGTATGTATGGATTATGATAATTGTACGAGCCCCCAATAAAATGATTAAAAAACACTTCTCTTAAAACAAAACAAAAAAACCTTGCATTACTAAACAAAACAAAACAAAAAAAACTCCTTATGGCAGGAAAAACGAATGCTCCACATAGTGGCAAGTCACTCTCTCTCGGAAATGTGTTATTTTATTACACAGAAAGAGGTGTTCTCATTGCACTATTGAGATTTTTTAGCAAGGACACTTTATATTCATCCCCAGCGCCCCCACCTAATGAACAAGAAATTCCAATATAAAATCCTCCTGTGAAGCAGAACTCAAAATGAATATTTGTTTTTGCAATAGGGCACATTTAAAACAACCATGTGTGTGAACACCTGACGAATTTTCTAGAGTGGTGATAAGCACAGACTTTGGAATAGCCTCCCTGACCCTTCTGCCCATCTCGGCAGCTTTTTTTCCAAGAGGTGCTTCTGAAATTCAACTCCAGGGAACTGAAGGGCTTCCCTGGGGCCCTCCCTCAGCCCCTGAATTCCAATGTGTCATCTGTGTGCTTCAGACACAGAGCACCCATCTCCCCGGTTTCTCCCTCACCCTAGTTTCTCATGTGTCCAACTGAATCAGAATTGGTTGTGGTGGAGGCTTTGACATTTGTTTTCGAAAACCCACTGACTCTGAAGTGTAGCTGTGGTTGAGAACTGGCAGGCTGCAAGGCAGTCAGCACAAATTAAGGCCAGCGTGCATTCAATCGCTCACCTTCCAGACACATCCTTGTTCTATGAGTTCTTGACCTTTTTAGGAAATCGTCACTGCCTACAAGCACCAGAGGCCCATGCTTGCCTGGAGTTTCCCAGCCACATGTCCTTCCAACCGTTTTCTCTCCCTAAATCTGCTCTTCTGCCGGCTGGCACAGCGCACAAGCCACACTAAGTATCAGCTATTATTAGAAGTGGTCCTAGATCACAGCTGGAGTCTGTAGCCTGCACCTCCCTTGGATCAAAGAACCTATCTTCAGTTCATTTTCACCATTTGCCAATTTCCCTAAGTGTTTGCAACCAGGACCATCACTATGCCAGACGTCCCCATTTTCTTGTCCATCCATCCAATTCTAATACGGAAATTCATCTTCCACCCCACTTCCCTTACATGCTGCCTACATCTTGTCCGTTTGATGCACATCCATCATTGAATTCTCCCACCTCACACCCTGTGTCTAAAGACTGGCTCACTCAGCTCTATCTTCATCCAAAACGTCCCTGATTTCCTGTTTCCTTTATAAAGTCCCGCCCACACCCACCCCGCCTCGACTCCTGATTAACTGAAGACTCACTGAAGAACCCTCCCTACTCTTGAAAGTAACTCCTCATGACTCTCACTCACCAAATCAGAGTTATGAATCATGTGCCAGCACTGATGGGGTGAGGTCAAGACGTGTGGCAAATGGGCTGTGTTGGCCTCAAGGATCTTTGCACTTTTCAACATATATTCAGAAGACACGCCCCGCTCATTTTGCAAACCAAACAGGCCTTGGTGTAAAGGTTTTACTCTGGGCATGCAATCCAGAATTGACCCACCTTTATTTGTTGGAACACTGATAGATGCCACAGGTGCTGGAGGGATGGGAGGGGACAACCATGCCCGGGATGGCTTAGCAAATGCAGAGAAAGCAGATGCATCTCAAATCTCAATGAACATGCTTAGTAACCTCATAACAAGTCAACGTCGGCAAAGGCCACTATTCCTGATGCTTCTGGATATGTCCATTCACTTTTGAGAAGCCACTGTGATCGGAACGAGGCAAAAATACAGTCCTTGGACTGGAAAATAGTCATTACCTAGTTTGTTAAAAATTAATATTTCTTAATTTTTATCAATACAGAAGGAAAACACCTAGTATCTGAGGGTTCTCCACTCCCACCCCATCCCTACCTCCAACCTGGGAATATCAGTTGGTAGATAACACACACAATAGCAGACCAAACCCTTTAATTGATAAGGTATCATTTTAGTAGGCAAAATGAACAGAAAAGTTGAGTGTCCGTATCACAGGTTTCTTGCATACATGACCACTAATACCACCACCCAAACCCATTGCCACCGAGTTGATTTCAATTTCACCACAACCCTGTGTATTATGAAATAGAACGGTTCTTTGGTCAGCTTGCTCAGATTGTGAGGCAACCCTGGTTTGTGATTGAAATGCACTTTGTTTATTAAATCTCTGCTTACAAACAAAACAAAAACAAAGTAGAAGATCCCGTACGGTTTTCCTGGCAGTAATCTTTACAGAAGCAGATTGAAAACCTTTCTTCTACATTCCCACCACACACAGTCTTAATTCATGACACTGCAGTGTGACCATAGAAGTCCCTATGTCTTCCTAAGATCCTTAAGTGTTTCTGAGAGAAGATAAGGAAAACCAGAGAAATAGTATTACACTAGCCAATGCAACCTATTTGGGGCCAGGCAGAGTGACAGGAATGTAAAAGGCCACAATTCCTAACGATCAAGAATTTGCCATCTAGTTCCTAGAGGGCAGGAAGGTCTATGTCTGTTTGATTCTACACTGAATAACCAGGTGACAGGTATATAGTACATGCTTGATAAATACTCGATTACTTTGGTTGCGGGAAAACAAAACACGGATGAACAAATGGGAGATAAAATAAGCACAACTAAATGTAGGATTAAATGCCACAACTAAATGTAGGATTAATTATTACAAGGCATGTGATAATTCTGAAAACAGACTCGTTTAGAGTTGGGACTGGGGAGCATTGGGAGTAAAGACAGGGTTTATAGAAGACATCATCATCCTGGGCACCAGGGTGTCTCTGATCCTTTCCCTCTTGGAGGATTCGTGATTATCGGTCTCACTCACTGCCATCAAGTTGAATCTGACTCATAGAGACCCTATAGGATGAGGTAGAACTGCCCCTGTGGGGTCCTGAGACTGTAACTTGTTATGGGAGTAGAAAACCTCATCTTTCTCCAGTGGAGCGCCTCAGGTTTTGAACTGCTAACCTGAAGTTAGCAGCCCAATACATAACCCCAAACCACTGGGTTCCACCTGTATCAGTTGCCTTGAACAACTCCTCCCCAGTTAAAACACAAAAGGCAATGAACAATATCAAGGACCACTAATTAAAAACATAAACACAACCAACTGCTGCTTTTGAGCTTTCATTCGTTGCTAAACACTGTTCAAAGCACCTTACCTACCATATTACCTTCACTTAGCCACTACACAAAGGTGCCGCTGTGGGCTAGGCACTGAGCCCTCAACAGTCAGGTCTGACAGTTCAAAGCCACCAGGAGCTCTGCAAAAGAAAGGCGAGGCTCCCTTAAAGAGCTAGTCTGGGAAAGCCTACAGGGTCGATATGAGTCAGCGTTGACTCAATGGCAGCAGTGGATTCAGCCTTGACACAAATCTGTAACAAATTAAACAGATGAACACTCATCAGTGCCAAAGATGAGACAGCACAGGAAGAGCCCCTTGCTCCGCACACATTTCAGTTCTCACTGCATCACATTAGAGCAGAGAACTTCTAAAAAAAGTGCATTTTCCCTAAATTGAGCTTGTTCGTGGCTAATCCAGAACGTAAAGGAAGCTGAAGAGAAAAGCAATATGCCAGAAAGTCTCAGAAGTGTCACACCGCCAAGCCAGCCACAGTTGTGCCCAACGCAGGAGAGCTTTTGAGGCAGTCACCTGAGACCAGAACTCATCAAGGCTGCACCTGGCATCCCCACCTGGCCTCGGTAGGCCAAACAGCAAAAGGGTGAAGGCGAACCTCTAAAACGGAATGCACCTTTTCACTGTGATTGTATAGATGGACTCTATACGGTTTTCTGTTTATGTATGAGAATGGCAGAATGCACCGGCCTGTGTGTTTTAAAGAATGTACCATGAATCCCATTATGTTATAATGAAGGTGAAAAACATTAAAAAACCAAACCAAACCAAACCCACTGCCATCAAGCTGATTCCAGCTCATGACGACCCTATAAGTCAAAGTGGAATTACCCCAGGGGGTTCCAAGGCTGTAACACAGAGGACGGCATGTTTTTCCTGTAGAAAGGCTGGTGGGGGTTCGAATTGCCGACTTTTCTTTCAGCAGCTAAACCGTTTGCTCTTTTTAAGCGCTGTGTCACCAAAGGCTCCTTGATAAACATTAGAGTTCTATTTTTCAAGTGCAGTCATTTATATTTGGACTGCTACCTTAAGACTTACTAGAGACATTCATAAATCAGATTACACAGCACATCTATACCCTGTATATACATTATTAAGGCTCAATAATATGTCTTCTCTGTTGACTTTGGGAGTTTTTGGGGTTTTTTTAAAAAAGCATAATTATGATCGTGACAATTGGTTAACTTTAATGTTACTAAACTGACTATCTACACTGCTGCTCTTAGCTGCTGTCGCATTGGCTCCCTCCTCTTGGCGATCCCATGCATCAGAGTAGACCTGCACCGTTGACTTTCCTTGGCTTTAGTCTTTAGGGAAGGAAGCAGTTTGCCAGGCCTTTCTTTTGAGGTGCTGCTGAGTAAGGTGTGACCCACCAACCGTTAGGTTAGGTGCCAGTCATTAACTGCTTACCACCCAGGCTCCTTTGCCCATCCATTGTAGATGTCAGGTAACAGATACCACCCCTCCCACCCCCTCGCCCCCCCGTGTCTTAAGATAACAATATTCATCTTGTAATAAAAAATAACACAGCGGAAAGCCCATACACAGTTACAACCACAAAGGAGTGAGCTCATTCTTATTAAAACTTTAACCCAAACAAAAAGCACACAGAGGAGCCATTTAATAAAGTCTTCTGGTTTTTAATGCAAAATAAAAAATAGAACAAGATCAACAGTGATTCATGTTCTAGAGGGGAGAGACAGAACACAGCCCAGCCCAGTTGCTGCACTGTGAGCTGGCTACTGTGAGTCAGAGTAGCCCCTCTATCTTCCTGGGGCGTGGAGTCTGCGCCTTCCTCCCTTCCCATCAGCAGAGCCTCAGGGAGCAGGGAGAGGGGACTTCTTCCTGGGCCATAGTGCTGTTGCTGTGAGTCCTTTCCCTGGAAGCCCTTCACTCACAGAGCGGCCCCTCATGCTCAGCAGAAAGAGGCAACTCCTAGGGTATTCCCCAACGACTCATCATTCATTGCAAAGCAAGACAATAGGTACCATGTCTATAAATCAGATACTGAGACAATAAGATCTAGAATAAAATGGAAGCCCTAAAATAACTCCTAAGTTTACATGCCTGGAGTGAAATGATTTGATATGAGACTCTAATTTTAGATTTTAAAGATCTATATGATTTAACCCATTGTTTTTTTTTAATTTCCCCAAACTAGACTCTTTAATACTTTCACATGTAACACATTGTATAAATCTAATGATTTAAGCTTGATATTCATATTTAATCATCAGAATCAGACACGTTAACTTCTTATTCATAATTGTAGAAGCTTCTCTTAGTCACTGTGCGCCACCCCATTCTTTAATATTAGCAGGACGGAACATAACACAGGAAGAAAGAAGACAGCAGAAAGTTTTAATCCAAACTGGAAAAGCAAGCTTTGTTTAAAATACTGGCATCCTACTTTCAGAGCAGAGGACAGACATTCTGGCTCAGGTGATCACCACTCGCAATTTTCTCCCCTGTCGAAAGTCCCCAAACAAAAAAGTGCTTAGAGGAGCCACTTAATAAAGTCTGCTGATGGTTCATCCAAAACATTAATAAATAAATAAACACAGTCAACAGTGATTCACATTTTCCATTGGAGACAATAATGTCTTCTCCAAGCCTCTGTGATGGCAAGTCTGGATTTCATTACCAGGTCTTGCAGGGTGCCTGGGAAATCAAATGGAGGCAGTGGAAGCCAGATCTATTTCTGGACTTCACTCAGTGTAATAGGAGGATCAACCGGGGAAGCCAATAGCTTAGATAGTTGAGATAACTGTACAATGGAACAAAAGGTGCACTCTGCTCCTCTACCCATGGGCAGCCCATTTCCTCTGCTCGCCACTGTTCTCCCCCATCCACTCCTGTATTACCTCCTGTCAAGGACAACTCCTGTTTTTAGTCAAGGTTGGCCAATATACGTAGAATGCATAGAGAAAGCTCATATTACTGAGGGCAGTGACGTGGTGGAGTGATGCACTTGGTGCAGATGTCCATGCAACACAGAGGAGGGGACAGCAATACATGGATGTAAGTGATCAAAAAATATGCTGTTACCACCAAATAAGCAAAAACTCAAAATCCAAACTCACTGCCACAGTGTCAACTCCCA
>NW_022111368.1:2829246-2875397 GCF_000313985.2 Echinops telfairi
CACTCCCCCCATCATTCACTATGGTAAGATTTTTTGTTCTGATGATGCCTTACACCTGATCCCTTCGACACCTCGTGGTTGCATAGGCTGGTAGCACCTATTCTTGACTTCACAAGAGCTGTTCATTTAGCTCAAGAAAAGCCTACTGGCAGTCTACAAAAATAAAGACGTAAAAAGCTGTAGTCACAGGACGTTTCGGTGGTGACTCGATTCCAACCCCTAACAACCTCCACAGGAGAGAGCAGGGACCAGTAGGCAGCATTGTGATAAACGGAGAAAAGATGGAAGTTGCCGAGCACTTTGTCTTGTCTGAATCCACGGTTAATGTTCATGGAGGCGGCTGTCAAGAGACTGTGCCAACAACACGTTGTATGAGGTAAATCTGGTGTCCAGGATCTCTTTAAAGTGTTGACAAGCAAGGAGGTTACTTTGAGGAGCCTCATAAGTGTGTGAAAATTGGACACTGAATAGGAAGACAGAAGCAAAATCAATGTGTTTTAAATTGTGGTGCTGGCAAAGAATATCGAAATTACCCTGACCTCCCCCAAACAAACACACTCACTGCCATCGAGTGGATGCCAGCTCATAGAGAGCACTTCCAGGGCAGGGCAGAAAAGCCCTGTGAGTTTCGGAGATCGGTTAACTCCTCACTGAATACAAAGCCCTGTCTTTCTCCCTCAGAGCACCTGGTGGTTTTGAACTTCTGACCTTGCAGATCACAGCCCACCTAATGGTAGCCACTCTGCCCCAGGGCTGCAATGGACTGACAAATCTGTGTTGGAAGAAGCATGGCCAGAATGCTCCTTAGAGGCAAGGATGTGTTATCAGAAGAGAAGGACATCCTGCTTGGTAAAGCGAGAGGCCAGCAGAAAAGGCCCTCAACAAGATGGATCGACACAGTGGCTGCATCAATGGCCTTAAACATAAGGACTATTGTGAGGGGGACGCAGGATTCGGCAGCTATGGGTCCAAACCAACTTGGTGGCACCTCTAGGAGCAGACTGGCATATCTCCCTTTCTCCCTGAGGTTCTGCTGGTGGGTTCAAACCGCAAGCTTTCTGGTCAACAGCGGGGCACTGTACTGTCTGTGCCACCAGAGTGCCTGTGTAGATATCCAAACAAGGGAAGAGCACGAGACGCAGCTGATGCTCACTCCATCATCACTCCGCACCAATCTGCGAGTTAGCTAACATTTCGAGGAATCCCAGCTTTAGGAACAGGTTTGGTCTAGCACGCTTGGCAAACTAAGAATCCTGTAATAGGTTTATCCTAACCAAGCCAGTGTTCTGTATTAAATACAACTCGAGTTTAACCCTTTTTTAAAGCACCTTTTTCCATAAAATGCTTTTATTTTAATTAAATGTCAAAGGCTGCTGGTGAAGGAAAGAGGCCAGTTGTAAATGGGTTTGTCTGAACTCCTGAATAAGAAAAGCATGCTTCAGCTTTGCTATAATGGGTTGGTCTTTCTAGTTACCTCCGGACAAACGATGCATGCTGCTCAGGACAAAGCCCAAACCCTTGACCCCTAACTCCCAAGTGCCCCCCTGGCCTTCCAAGGGAGGAGGGGAGCACGAGCCAGTGGAGCACAGGCGTTCATATGGAGATGAGGAGCCTTCACACAGCAGCCCTGGAATTATATGTTCACACAGATGCCAGATTCCTTTCAGAAATGCTCTGGGTACTCGGGAATATAAATACTACTGAAGAATGATTTAAATTCATGATGAAGCCAATTTGATGGCACATTTCATAAACAGGCAGGATATTCAGCCTTGCGTTATTTCCGTTTGATGCGAGATTGCTGCTACAGCTTAATAAAATATTCCCTAAATGCCCCAAACAGAAGAGTTTTGTTATAAAATGAATAAATAAAAGCAGGACCCAAGAAAGACTCTGGCATCATCTACCACAGGAAATACTTGAGCAACATTTTCCCCCCTTTTTTGGTGGATAGCACTTTACTGCCCCCTTTTGCACTTTAACATCAGAACAGGCTTCCACATGGCTGCCTTTACTCAGAAACCAGAGAGACCAGGGAGCATCGCCCTCAGTATTAGGTTTATACAGAATTCGGTTACCAGATACTGCTGCTTAGAGTAACAAGTAATTACCTTAAGAACTTCAAGCAAGTGCACCACTATCATCTCATTGGCTTTAACCCTCCAAGAAGGAAGGTAGTAATTGGAGGCTTTAATGGACATTTTTTGCTTTCATGCGAATGGGTATATGTGTTGGAACAATTGCCTGTTTTCACAGGTGCCCCTTCTTTCACACTTTTGTAAAAAACCAAATATCATCTGCAACATGAACCTGATTTATTCAAGAACAAGGAACGCAGCATAAAAGCAGGTTATACAATTTGAGACCATTAAAGGGTTATAAGCCCAACAGCTAAGTGGGACTGGAAGGTAGAGGGGTGTGCATTTCAAACTTCACACCAATGACAACCAAAATCTCTGCAAGAAAGGAAAGATGAGAAGCCCAGATTCAAATGCACTGTGAGCTTATAGCCAACAAACCAGTTTAGCAACTCATCAAGGTGAAGCCTGGGAGCATTTGGGTCTCTGCTGGGCCTAGGTTGACATTTGGAAAAAGCAAGAGAACTGCAGACTACAGGAAATTTTATTTTAAAAATTCTAATCTGCAGCGATAGAGCTGGAGGGCCCAGCGCTCACAGTCCAATGACCTCAACTTCCAGTGGACACAGTCTGCGTGTGCTGTCGTGCACACCTTTATTTTAATGTAGTCCATCTCTCTCTGTCATTCTACAGTGACCGTACAAGTCAAAACAGTATTAAATTTCACAGCCTCCACTGCAGCACACTGGAATGAAAACCGACTCCTTTTGATGTTAATCTTATTTTTTCTCTCATTTGTGATACAACGCTCAAAACACTGGTGTCTAGTGTGTTTTAACTCTCAGACATAATATTCTCACCACTTAAATATCTGTAAAGAAAATAACATAAATTTTTAAAAGATTTTCATCTGTGCCATGGTTTCCATTGTCATGCAAACCTCCATGCAACAAGAGGGGCGCATGTGCCACAGCAGAAATCGAAAGAAGCGTCTTCTACTTGTGCATTCGTCATCTATCAATCCAAAGAAAAAAAGGAAGTGTGTGAGGAGGTGGGGGCAGAATGGTGCTGGAGTCACGGGAGCAGAACAACTAGAACACAATATGGAGAACGTTGACAAACTGTGGAAAAGGTAACTACAGTCACTGGACAACATGGTTAGAGGTTTCTTAAAGGGGAACCTAGCTACTGCGTAAAGGTTCACCAAAACCACAATGACAGAGAAGAATCATAAATTCAGTGTGATATGCAAATGCTACTGTGGTCTGTTCACAGGCTAGCAAGGACTAGTTGGTGGGTCTCTGCCATGACATTTAAGACCAAAAAAACAAAAACATGACCTCACAACAGAAAGCACCCTCACCCTCAAAGCATTGCAAAAGAAGTCATTCCAGGAATTCCATAGCTAAGTGTGGCAAAATTTAAATATCTAAAAATTAAGACTGCAATGCTCGGGTGTACAGCGAGAGAGTGAAATGGGACGAGATCTCATTAACGACAACCTGTCATCTGGCTCTGCCACACCAGCTCCATTACTGAAATAAGTCTTTCATAACCCTCGGAGACAAGGAGAGTTTGCAATCTTCTTTCCCAACTATAATTTGTTTGCACCTGTACAGTCTTGTTCAAGCCATGCTTTTAGCAAGAGTCTATAAAGGAAGGTGGAACTCTCTTTAGTTATAGGCGAGGCTCGCTCTCTCTTTCTCTCTCTCTCTCTCTCTCTCACACACACACACACACACACACACTTCTATGTGGCTTTTATATAGAAAGAAACATGAAGGGCATTTCCAGCTGGTTCGGTTCTCTGTTATTTTGGTATATGCGTTCCATCTCAGTTGCTCAACTGCTTGAGTAACAAAATTGCAGACATGAAAGACAGATGTAAGTCATAACAGAGCATGACTTGCCATTTTAAAACTCAAAGAAGTGGGGTTAGACTGCATCGCAGGGCACAGCAATGTTAAACTCTTGAACTGATTTTTATAGCTATCCTCCTTCCGCTCTCATACCTATCATTGCACTTTCAAAGTTTTCATGTCCAAGAATTTCCCCTATTTAAGCAAATTCACCCTTGTTTTAATAAAATGAAGAAAAATAAAGTCTCCCCCTTTGTAAGGCAAATAGCCCTGAGTCAGTATTTGCAGAGCCCTTCAAGCAGCTGGTACCTAGCAAGAGCTGTGTGCAGCTCCCATTAGAGAAATTAGTCAGGGAATCCCACTCCTGGCTCTTGGAGCTTATGTCCCCTTGAATCCAAGGACAGGGAGTCTGTCTCATTTCACTTCAGGATCCCTGGCACCTCCTTGAACCGGGTCTTGCAGGCACGCAGTGGTGTGCAGCAGTTGCTTGTGTGATCACAGAGTGAATAAATTAAGTAAAATGAGAAGAAATACTTTTCTCCTTGCTGCCAAACCTCGAAACATCATTCACGAGGCTGTGTACCCTGGCTGCTCCAGACGTTCGACGGGAGGAACATTATCGCCTAGACACTTCCTTCTTCCTGGGCTCCAGAGAAGGGTCAGGGATGGATCTGATGCGGGCACACGATAGAGGAAACATTTCCCTGCACTTTTCAGAGGCTTCTTGGCAGCCTGCAGAGTAGGGGAAGACAAGAGGGAAGCGAAACCAAACAGGTACAACACCGCCAGGTCTGCACTGCCAACACTGAGAAGATAAAGGAGTGCTTATTGTGATTGGGTTACTGACTTCCATACAGAGAATGGCAAAACTGTGTATCTTTTGAAAATGTGAACTGTACTATATTGTAACTGTGTGTAATATACACATATACACACATATTCCACACAGTTACTTTTTGTGTGCATAAATATTTTCTTTGCCTTCAGTCACCAAGTATAGCCTGAAATTTTGTCACTAGAAACAAAGTGACACTAAAGGTTAAGTCCTGTGAAGTTACTTAAACAGACTGCTACTGAACTGAACTGGACATGAAAAAGCTAGAGGCTGCATGGGGTCTCTGAGATGTAAAAGGCACCAAGATTTAATGGTTAGAATCTACCAGCTGCTTGGTCTATGGGTCAGTGGAAGGGTAGTGAGGGTGAAAACACAAACACACGAGGCACCACACCGTGGAGTGAAACCCAAACCCACACGGAAACCATCAAGCACATTCCGACTCAAATAGTGTTTCTGGGTTTTTAACTCGCTATGAAGTAGCCCTGGTGGCACGGTGATTACACACTGGGCTGCTAACTGCCAGGTCAGCGGATCAAAACCACCAGCCCTCCATGGAAGATGGGTCTTTCTACTCTTGTCAGGAGTTAGTCTCAGAAACTCACAAGGGCAGTCCTGTCCTGTCCTATGGGGTCGCGATGAGCTGGCATCAACTTGATGGCAGTGAGTTTGGTTTTGAGTCTTAACTCTTGATGGGAAGGAGCAGCTTCATCTCGCTCCCACTCAAGAGATGGGCACAGACGAAGAGGCCCACCAGTATTCGCCACGTAGCTTCCTTAAACAAACTTTCAAAACCTGCAGAACATCAAAAGCCAGATGGGCTGTACTGAATGAATCCACAGGCAAGAAGCCAGAATCCCAGTTTGCTGTAGAAATAGGCCTGGACTTGATTTGAGTCTTCTCAGCTCTGACAAGCTGGAAGCTGGCTCAGATCCCAAAATCCAAAATAAAATGGCATTTAATTGTGACTAGACTCTAAAAAAGATGTCATACTATCCACTTAGCTTGACACACACACACACTCGGTATCCAACCAAATGTAACTCTTCTCAAAGATCTAACCTCTTTTTCTCCCAACAAGGAATAAATTTTTATTCTGAGTAAGGGGGAAAAAAAGTGAATTGTCAAAGAAATAGTACACAATAAATGCATCAATATTACATGGTGTGAGAGCTATCTAATTATACTTTATATGGGCTAAAAATCATTCTGTTTTCATTGGTATATCAAAGATTCAATGGATCCCTTTAGAATTGGATGTCTATCATATGACTATAAAGAGGCCTGTAAATCAAAATGGACAATTGAAGAGGCATAACCAAAAATGTCTCCTTATTAACCTTTGAACGAGGACATGCTTAATTTGAACAAGAATGATTGTGAGGCTGGTGCAGGACGGGGCAGGGTGTCCTGCTGTTGTGCATAGTGTCGCTATGAGTCGGAACTGACCCCACAGCACCTGACAACGAATACTCCACACAACAGCATAAGAAAGGAGAGGGGAGCTCAAGAACCAGAACGGAACAAACAACAGCCCTTTGCCATCAAGTTGACTGACACACAGTGACTCCATAGGACAGTAGGATTATCCCATAGGGTTTCAAAGGCTATCATTACAGAAGCAAACTGCGACATCTTTGTCCCAAGGAGCAGCTGGTGGTCCCAAAGTGCGAGTTTGAAGCCAGTTGGTAAACAACGGAGCCGCCAGGGCCCCCAGAACCAGAACAAGCAAGCCTCTGGGCTACGGAGTCAACGCCAGCTCACTGCGAGCCTCACCCGGAAGCGCGGAGATGGCTTGTGCCAGCTCACAGGGGTCACCTCCAGGGTGCATCACTTTAGCTTTGTGACCGTGGGCATCTTAATTAACCCCTTTCTGCCTCAGTTTCCCCCAGTGGTATTATGAGAATAATAAAATGATCTGATTAATATGGCTGTGATTTATAAGACAATGAGTCAATATTTATAGAGCCCTTAGAACAGCTGTCACATGGAAATGCTGTACATGATATTAAAGAAAAGTCCACAAGGTGAGTGGGTTTCTAAGTAGGAAATAATATAATGTCTTATGAATGTAAAAAAAAATGTTTTTAATTGTTCATCCCTACGCACTGAATTTGTTTATCTGTTCAATGGTTCAATCTCTTGTATTGTATCCTGGCCTAGAATATATGAGTACAAAGTGGGTAAGACACAGCCGGCTCTCAGTCCATATTTGAATGAAGGTATTCAGGATAAGTGTTCAAATGAAAGCAGCAATTATGGAAGCAAAGGAAAGAGTACTTAATTTGGTAGTAAATGGGAAATTCTAAAATGTAGATCAGATAAGGCTTGCATCAAATCCTGAAGAATGAATATGTTTGACAAGTAAAGAAGATAAAATGCAACATCAGAGAATTTAAAAGGTGAAAATGTTCTGTTATAATTGTTGACAGAGATTTTCATTTATTCTATACTTAAATGTACTAGCCAGTACACAGTAGATAATTCATCTTTATTGATAATAGCCCACACATATTGCTTCTTTGTGCCAGACAGAGAGCTAAGCTCTTCAAACATATTTAATCTTGATGACTATTTTATTACTATTATTGTCCCCCTTTGAGAGATGAGACAACTGAGAGACAAAGGATACCAATTTCAAAATTAAAAAGCTAAGAAATGGCTAATCTGAGGTTGAGGTTGTATAAATTCCAAAGGCTTTGCTTCTAAGGTCATTAAGGTAGCACTCCCCCCAACCTATTGAACTGCTTTGCCCACTCACTCTGCCCTTCATTTTGAAAAGCAATCCAAAAAAAATCCATTGCTGCCCAGTCTAGCCTGATGCATGGCAACACTGTCAGCCCCACCGCCATGGAGTAGGTCCCAACCCAGGGATAATTCTCACACGTGAGTGACATAGTACAGGTAGTTATTAGCTTATCACAGAGACACTGCTCCTCAGCTGCCTCTCTCTAAAAGCCTACGGGCCTGAATGCACATGGTCAGATGTGTGACAGAATGAAGTATGTTGATAGATAAAGCACTCTGTAGACACTTGCTACGAAATACGTTTACACTGACTTGCTTACTCTTTTTTTCCAATTTCAGTTATTCAGTATGACTCATACCCTACCCTGCTCAAGATTCAAATTTCTGCTCTTTTTAGGTACTTTCTTAACTGCCCTTCCACCCCCAGAACCCAGAATGAATGCCATTCCATTTCTCTGTGCGCCTCCTGTGTACCACACCACAGCACCGTGGCTCTAAATCTGTTTGAGACCAACAGGGGTGGCTTCCACTGCCTACTTAACCTCAGAGGGTAAGTCTCTCGAGTGTAAAGATTCTTTTTTTGTATTCTCAAATCTCAGAAGTTGGCCTAAAAGCTGAAAAAATGGTGGCTGAAGGAATCTATGAATTGGGCCCTTAATGCTTCTCTGAGAAACCCTAGTGGCACAGTAAGTGAAGCGTGAAGTTGCTCCTCTGGAGATTTGCAGCCTTAGAATCCCCAGGGAGCAGCTCTTACCCCTCTTACAGGGTTGCCATGAGTCAGAATGGATTTGTTAGTAGTGGGTTTGGCCTGGTTCTGGAATAATCCTTCGGTTAAAAAAAGGGGGGGGGGGCAAGAAATGTGGAAAGGGAGCAATAAGCAAAGTGCCAAAAATTTCGCCAAAGACCACAAAACTGCTTTTAAACGTATATTGTTGTTTTCAAGAAAAACTGTTCTAGGGCAATGGTTCTCAAAGTGCAGTCGCTGACCAAAAGCACCCTGGGGTGTAGTGTGTAACACGTTGGGCTGCTAACCTCCAGAGGTCACTGGTTCGAAACCACTAGCCACTCTGTGGGAGAAAGATGAGGCTTTCTACTTCTGTAAAGAGTTACAGTCTCAGAGGGCAGTTCTACTCTGCCCAACAGGGTTACTATGAGCCAGAATGGGTGCCACAGCAGTGCGCTCTTTATTTTTTATCAACAAGGAGCTCTGAGGGTATAATAGGCTGTGCATTGAAATGCTAACCACAGGGTAGGTGGTTTGAACCTACCAGTTGCTCCATGGGAGAAAAATGAGTTTGTCTGCTCCTGGGAAGTTAAATCAAGTTTTGGAAACTGGACCTTTAACTCTGTCCTACAGGGTCGCTACAGGAACCCTGTTGGGGTCCCAGTGGGTTATGCTTTGGGTTGCTATCTATAAGGTAAGCAGTTTGACACCACCAGCCCACTCCATGGGAGAAATACGAGACTTTCTACTCCTGTAAAAAGTAAAAGTCTTAGAAATCTACAGAGCCAGTATTACTTTGCTTAGGAGTCTACTGGATGGCAATGAATTGATTTGGAGGTGGTAGTGATGGTAGTGGGGAGGGTGGGGGGAGTGTTGTTTTGTATCAACAATAACAGCAGGAGCTTCTTGGAAATGTAAATGTGGAAGTCCCACCTTAGCCTTCAGCACTCAAGCTCTCCCCATGCCCTAGATAAAGGACCACCAATCAAGAGAGCATATCATCAGATGGTGCAGTAAGACAACATAAACAACGGGAAACACATATCTGGTCTGTTCATTCAATAATACTGATTGGATGTAAGTGCCAAAAGCAAAAACCAAGCTCATTGCCACCAAGTTAATTCTGATTCACAGAGACCCTATAGCCCCACTACTACACAGAGAGTGCTGAAATAAAATACAATTCCTGTCCTTGCCTTTTAAGGATAGGAGAGTGATGTATGGATTAACACTTGCATATGAATCATGACAGTGCAGTGTAAAATACCCTTTCTATACACAAGGTATCTTAACTCAAGTGCTTTGGGATTAGAGAGGAAGGATTTAAAGAAATCGCGTTCAATCTACATTATAAAGAGAGGGAGTTCACTTAGAGAAAGTGGTGACCTTTATTGGCAAGAGGTCCCTAACATGGCAGAAAGATAGGTGTTCCAATCCTGTGGAGATTTCCTCTTGGAAGCCCACAAGGGGCAGTCCTGCCCTCTCCTGAAGGGTTGGCAGGAATCTGAATGGATTTGAAGGCAGTGAGTCTCCTCTGCTCCCTTACATGATTTATTTTCCTATAGAAAAGGGTTAACTTACAACCTATGACAAATTTATTTTTTACCTGAAAGGTATAGTTCTGGTAGTTACGT
This sequence comes from Echinops telfairi, assembly GCF_000313985.2. Taxonomy (NCBI): domain Eukaryota; kingdom Metazoa; phylum Chordata; class Mammalia; order Afrosoricida; family Tenrecidae; genus Echinops; species Echinops telfairi. The sequence continues at coordinate 2,839,125 of NW_022111368.1, forward strand.
GGGGAACTGCGTTTTCTAACGTGTTCCACAGTTAAGATACAATCTCAGCTGGCCTTGACAATTCCGATTCAGGACAAACATTTTCAGGCCACAGTAAGCCAGGTTAGCTGGTGGAAAGTGCACAGCTGGTGAAATTCTGAAGGAGCTCCTCAGCCCCCACAGATGTTGTACGGGGACATGTTAAAGAATTTTCTGGTTCTGGAGTCTGCTCTGAGAGTCTATGATGTGCACAGAAAGTGAGGCATTTATTTGGCAGGGATCGCAGACCGAGGAGCAAAAGGAAAATGGGCGGGATCATAGAAAGCTGCACCCAAACCACCAACATACCACTGCCACGCAGGCTAAAGGTTGACGATGAACTATAATCACTTCCTCTTCTTTAACACAAACATAATGAACCTACAGGCTTCAAGCAGTTGGGTAGCTCTCAACTATTTTGCGGTGTGAAGAAAGGTATGCGTGAGATGGAGATCATGACGTCAAGGGCAGTTGGGGCTGCAAGTTAGCAAGTATCATAGGGGTAATATAAATAAGAGTAATATAAATACTTAAAAGTGAATGCAAGCAACCCACGAAATAGGCTGGATTTTTAAATGTGCTACATACAGGATACAGGGCAAAGGTATAGTACCGGAAACAGTGACGTTTTCAAAGTACAGGAGAATACCAACTGTTCACTCAAAACATTCTTGTCACTAGGGTTAGTGTTACTCAGGGCAGTGAACTTCACAGTAAAAACCTTCCCCACTACCACCGTGGCCCTCCTCCTGTGTCAGAATATAGAGAATCCTTAGAATGGTTTATGTTGAATTTTAGTAATAGACTCTGTGCTAAACAGAATTGTAAATTGCTTCAGATGTTAGTTATCATATAATACTAAGGGCAAAGTTCTTTCAAAAGTGCTTTTTACATTGAAGTATACCATTATAGTAACGGTGAGGAGGTCATTTCTTATTTTAGTTTTTCCTTTAATTACTATCTTATTCTCCAAAAAAAAAAAAAGTTATTGCTATAGGTTCACCAATACTGATTACTACAACCTTACAGCAAAATCACCAGGAATCTTGACACAATCAGCTGCTATAAAAACACCCACCCAAAGCAACAAAAACAAAGACATCATTTATAGAGTGAGCAGATAAAACCATGTGATTCAAAGTATCACTGCAAGTGGGTTATGACAGTCCTGACCAGAGTGAATTAGAAAGTGCAAAAAGTAAATCAGCATAGAATTTGAGCCCAGGTGAGCTGAGTTTATGGAGCTCTGGTGGAGTAGTGGGTTGCTAACATGTTGTGTTGCTAACATCAAGGTCAGCAGTTCAAACCTACCCACAGCCCCTTGGGAGAGTGATGAGGTTGTCGGTTCCCATAAAGATTTTTCACCTCTGAATCCCTGCAGAGAGGTCCATAAGGTTGGAATCAATCAGATGGCATGGATAAACTGGGCTTACCAAAAATGGTTTTGCTCTGATAAATTAAGGGATTTAAAAAATAAAAAAAAAAGAAAGAAATAATCTATTTCTACTGAAATACTGCACAAACATTTTGTAGACATGCTGGTGTCACTACCCCCCCACCAAAGTGTCTGTCACCCAGTGTAGTCTGCACCCCCTGCACCCACCTAGTGATTGACAGCACTCTGAATGTGTGCCCTGCACTGAGGAGTTTGAAATTTTACCTATTCATGCTTTTGAGAACGGAAATAGCAAGCGATTAATAATTCACTGCTGCCCATTTCGTTTAGAGAATTACGAAGAGACGACAGAAACAACTTGTTTTTCTGTAATACACAGCTTTTTCAAAAGTTTTTTTCTTTTTAAATCAGCTAGTATGCATTCACCAACCACAAAATGCTTTGGGATTCAAAGTGCATATGTGAATTTATACATTAAAAAGGAAAATGTTTTAATAGTTTAGAGCCACCGCTGACTCTGCAGGAGCAACCGAAATGGGTCCACCTGGCATTCAGTGTCCCTGGAAAACATTTCCTGATCGATCCCCTATTCCTCTTACTGGAGTGCTGGGCACGCCACCCTACCTGTCACCCTGGGGAGTAAGTTAACACAGGTAGAAAGAAAGCTGCACATCAGCCTATGGATAGTAAACAAATGGCGTGGATTCCTAGCATTACTTCTTTAATCACTTTAACCCTAGTTGTAATAGAAAGCTGGAGGCCAGGGCAATTCAGCTTCTCCTTTTGTCATTTGCCTGCTATAAATATGCACCAGTCTGCATTTGAAAAGCTGAAGGAGGCAGCAAGCTTGCTGGACATTTATCATGCTCTGTTCCCTGTTAACAAGCAAATACTTTAGTTGAATGGGCCATTAGCAATCATTGTCAAATGTAGAATGCAAGGTGCCTGGATGTGACCAGCTTATAAATTAGGGGTGTCCCTTCTCTCCGATGAAGCTAGACAAACGAAAAGGATCTTTTGATAGAGCTTACTGATGGGAGGGAAACCCATCAGGCCCCACATATGGCCAGGCTACATGCAATCATTTTAAGAGGTGTTTGACCTATAAAGCAGTAAGGAAATGTGGCAATCTAGAAAGCGCCCATGTGGCTGTTAAGAATCCCCCTTTGTAAAGCACGTCCAAGATCCACTCCATCAAGAAAGACTCAGTGTTTGCAGGCTTCCGTATTTTCAACGTCTCAAGAGTTCAGCCTCCCCCAAAGAAACGCTGAGACCTTTCTGTAACAGCAAATAGGCAATAAAGCAAATATTTCCTTTCTGGCTTGACCAACTGCGGATGCAACGCTGCGTGGAACCCAACCGTGGATTCAATGACTTACTTTGTTTAAGGGCTAAAATGGAAAGTGTGGAAGGCACAACAAAAGTCCAACTTATTTACAAGGTTGTTCGGGACAGAAGGCGGTCAGTCACAGGATGCTGGATTTCTTTATTTTCTGATACTTTTATAGCTGTGGAGCACAACCAGCCCAGTAATTCCCAAGAAGGCAGGCGGCCCATTCAGTTGGACACAAAGGTTAAAAAGAGGCACTTAAGAGCAGACTACCATCTAGAGTAAGCCCACTGGTTTACGTGGTAATTAGATTACTACTCATTTGAAATTGTAACTGAATTTTCCTCTTTATTGATCTTATTACTTTGTTTTTCCAGGGTGGGAAAGGCAAAACTCACACAAGAGTTATCTGGCTGAAGGAGAGGGACAATATGTCATGTTTATCTTCCAGTCTCTCATGCAGGGAGAGACAAGCTGAGTCTGAAAGATGGCTGAAATCAAAAGGTCTGTTTTCTTTTCAGATAACCTCGGCCCTACCTACCCCTCTGGTCTCTGTTTCTTCCCAGCACATCCCTGCCTGAAGCCCAAATAGATTAAGGCTAGGATGGCGAAGTGCAGTTAATCCTACAGAATGGCTGCCGCTGTTAGGCCAGGGGTTAAAAAGGAAAATCTTCCAGGCCCTAACAACTGCACTGATCTGAAGTTTTAATCAGGCCCAATCTCAAGATATATATATATATGGCCATCAATGAAATCTACCTTTGCCATATTATCCACCACCAATGAGCAAGAACTGAGCAGCTTTTCTTTACTGCTTTAACCATCCCAGGCCACAAGTAAGCCTTTCATACTTTCTCATCCTAGTTTCCAAGTCTGTGTGGTTCTCACATAATACCCAACAGCCTGGAGCAAGGGCTTCCATTCCTACACCCTTTCAGAGACGTGTCATTTCCACCATCAAGCTAATCTATATGTTGCCATGGCTCCAGTCTTTATCTGCCTTTACATCTTATGAACTGCATGGATTTACCACATTATTTTTATCTGAAAGACAGAAAATGGTGGTTTTATTGCCATACAATCAGATTACTGCTGCTAGTTTCTCTATGCCTTTTTACCATACTTCAATCAAAAGGGATCAGTTTCTTTATACTCTGCCCTTGATTTACATTACATCTGTAAAGACCTAGTCTGGGTTGTAATCCCCTTATTAACTATGACCAGGGTTGATTTGCCTAAAAATAAAAGCAAATTGTGTCAGCCCCTTTCACTTTGTTTTTGATTCGGAACTACAAAATGGATTACTAAAGAAATCTTCAGAGTTCACACGGCTAGTATAGTACTGAATTTAAAATGAGAATTAAACAAGTTAAACAGGGGAGCCACGTCAACGGTTTACATTTTCCATCATGGGAGAAGGGGTGAATTGCTTATGTCTTTGTATTCTTTGGCTTTATGGAGACAATGAAGCCACAGGAGTTTTTCCAAGCTGTTCGAACACTGTCCCATTTGCCATCCTTCCTTCTTTGCTTTTCTTATATTCCTCCCCCAAGCCCATTCTAATTCCCTCCTGGAAAGGGGGGGGGGAGGGCTGAAAAGGGGGCCCTGAAAGAGCTAATTCCTGACTAGCAGCTTATAGTTCTATGGGTCCTGCATATTTTAATCAAAATATTTTAAACAGTTGAACACTCCTATTTAAGACTCCACTCCGCTACACAAAGGGTGAGCTCATAAGCAAATCTATGTAGATGTATGATAAGTGACCTGAAAAGCAGGTTCTTTATGTCAGCCCAAAGGCAGGCAGAGATTAGGCAGACATGAGTACCATTTTAATCACTATTTTTCTTAGAAGAGCGCGTCTCCTTTTCCTAATTTGCAATTAAATATTTTAAAGACGAAAGTTTTCATAAAATGGTAATGGCAGAGCCAGAGCCTTCTTTTTTTTTTTTTTTAAAGTGGGATCAGGGGCCACATTCTGTATTCCCTTCTTCGTGCCACTCCCATTTCTATGACGCATCACTGCAGTCATGCGAGGACCTCAAATAGTTTCCCACTAGGTGACCGCCGGCACTGACTGGGAGATGGCACTGGAAGTCATGCGTCACACTGAAGCGCTGGCAGCGTCTGTGTAGGGCAAGGTGGAGGAATGGAGGGCCTTCTGCTGCTATGCCGCTGAGGGCACTTATCACACTGATCCACCAACCAGAGGATGTACCTCATTAAAGTTCACAGATAAGAGGTTTAGAAATAACTACCCTAACTGACATACCAATGATTCTTCAGTGGGCTCTTCCAGCGTGCAGCTTTCACAGCTGGTCCCGGGCCTAACCGAGGCTCGCTCACCTGTCCTCGGACTAGATAGAGCCAAGGAGTCAGAAACATTCGGGATTGCTAGACTCATTTGCATTTCTCCCCACCAGCCCGACAAGTGTCAACAGCTCTGCTTTGTCAAATGATTCAGAACCAAGTGCTGAACAAATCATCTTAACCTCTAGCTCCCAGTTTCGGAGGCCCGCAGCAGTGATTGGAGAGGTTGGAAAGTGCAGTCCCAGCACAACACCTGGTTCCCAAATCAATTCGCGTCTCCAAGAAGGCTACTGAGCCTGTGGAGAGATACCTACAGCGTGGGCTCCCCTCTTTGTGCTCTGGCTGGCTCAGTTGTCCCGTGAAAGGACGGTAGTGCATTACCTACAGTTGATCATCCTGACAAGACGTGAGGAATGTGGATGTGAGAGCACCAGCAAGCCCACCCCTGGCGCTTTGTTCCTTTTCTCTCTCTCTCTGAAAACCGACAAGATTAACCCAAACGCAAACTGTGGAGCAGAGTTCAAGGGGCTATTCAATCAGTGGTGAATGTGCATTTGTTTACCTACAAAAATAAGAATTTCAGACACAATGGCAGGCAGGCTGGCTTATATACGTTACTGAATGGACTGTTTAAACAGGACTACCCATTGTAGTTTATTTTATCAATCTCTGACAGGTCCGTATTTATTCAGAGCCTGTCGCTTGTGCAGCCCCTGTATGATAGGTTATCTGGATATTACTCAGCCATTCTTTTGGATCACCCTAAGTCAATCAATAGCAGGAACTCAGTATTATGGAGGGAAAAATTAGATAGGGAAGGGAAAATGCTTTGTTAACTAACTAGTGTGTGATGTGTAGGGAATTGTAGCCTTCCTATCTAAGAAAATTAACCCCTCATTGAAGTTTTCAATAAAATCTGTGTCATACATCTGAGAAGCCCATCTCAATTTCACTTTGGGTGAAATTAATATAAAACTAATAAAACCAAGGGCCAAATATTTATTTAGGCTTTCAAAAAATCATGCCTGGGGAAGGAAAAAATTCTACTGAGATGTTTAGAAACAGAAGCCAGAGTTTGCTATTCTGTCCTGAATTAACGACAGCAAGAAAAGACAAAGCTTAACTAATCTAATGGCTATAACAGACTTAACTCCCCCAGACACTATTGATGCCAGGTGAATAATCTAGGAGGGCAGTTGCTAATGTCTTAGTATCTAAGACTTTTGATTATTCCATAAACTCTCAGGGATGGAAGCAGAAGACAGTGTGATTAGAGTATTTCTGGAGCCAGTGAATTTACAAAGGCTTTTCTGAACCCTGTATTCAAACAGCTCCCTATGTCCCCCACCTGCTAAAAGAAGCTGACCTCCAAAAGAAACAAATCTAATTACTGGGGGTTGCTTCATTACAAATACATTGTTCTGGCTCCTCCGACCTGACATGAAACATCAATGCATTTGATTACCTTCCTGCAACATCATCTTTACTGAGGGAAACTTTTCACTGGTCCATAAGTATGCAACTTCCACAAATAAATCAGCCCCCTGGCACCAGGGGCTTTAATCATCACCAAACTTAGAAAAATGCTCTTTCATATCATTCCTCCAGGAAGAAAATTTCTCATTTCTCAAGGTACATTCAGCTGCAAACTTAGTGAAATAGACCTTTTCCAGGGACAAATTATCCAGTCCTCCAGACAAAGCCAGTAGAGTGAGATTTTAAAAATAAATTCTACTCTTGCGGGCTGGAGCAACCACACCAGCAGCAGCAGCGATGCAGGGAGTAAGGTGTCTCCCAAACACTGGCCTCTAGTAGGTCTATCCATCCAGGGCCACAGCACAGGGAAGGGGATGGAGGTGGGGGGAAAACCCTAATTTTAATAATTAGGATGGCAAGTAAACATCAGCTTTCATCCCATCCTCAAGAAAAGCAAGTACAAAACGAGTGACTTCTAAATAATAAGCTGAAATAAACGTTGCTCTACCCTTTCCCCCCTGAAGTCAGTATTTCTAATTCTCCAGAAACACGAAGACTGGAGTCTTAATAATACGAGACAGACATATGGAGTTCGTCGCTTAAAGGGTTAATGAGAATTCCTTTTAATTCGTGTTAACCATAAATATTGAATCTTGAAAGATAAAAAGCGTCCCGAGGGAGCCCCCCCATCAGTGAAAGTGTAAAGCAGAGCAAACAGCGAGCCTAAGAACGGAAAGGTAAAGGAAGGGGGTGGTGGGGAGCGCGAGGAGGAAGGGAAAGTTTGGCGCCGCGAACACAGCGCATGGAAGAGTGACCTCTGTAGGAATAAAGAGCGCACTGGCCAGGGCCTCGCTCCCCATCCAGGTCCTGGCTCCCAGTCTGTGTCTCCTGCACACCCTACCGTGGGGCCCACTCAGGCGTGCAGGGCCAGAGCTTGGTGCCTGGCACTAGGTGCCTCACAATTTGGTAACTACTCTCAGCAAACATAACATCTGACTTAAAAGAAAACAAACAAGCAAACAAAAAATAAAAAACCCACACTGTTCGGGCTACTTACAAGGCGGCTGCATTAAGTAACTTTAGGGACTGTGTGTGGAAGCGCCATCTGAGGCATCATGCGAGAAACTACTCAGGTTGACTACTTTGACTTTGGCTCGCCTTTTTGATTGGGAATTCTTGGCTAATAATTTGGGGAGTTTTAAATTTTCCACTTTGAAAAAGAAGTGCTTACGATCCCTTTATTAGGGGGTGACTTCTAAATCAATCCGCCACCTCTTTGCTCCCAAATCATGCCCAACTTCATTCACTAAGGCCATTGGTCTTGCTTCTAGTATCAAATGCGTTTCCAGGAGCAGCCGATGCCGCCATACTTTACCCAAGTTTCCTGCGGCTAATATGCCACGGTTCTGTAAGGCAGTTTTTGAAATGTAATTCGACGTGTATTCTGAGAATGAGGTAACATCCAGCCCTACGTGCACAGATGATAAGTTACGACTACGATCACTTTACATTAAGGGGCGTATTGCATTGTCTGCATTCTGAATTTACTTTCTTGGCCCAAACGGAAAGTAACTCTCCGCCAGACCTGCCTTTCTTCCGGCTTTAATAAATACAACGCCGAATTCCTGCCCAGTTTCCCCAAACGCCTAGGCTTCGGGAGCCGTAGTTTACTGGCTAGTACTCCAAGCCTTAGCAGAGTGCGTCCTGGACACCAAGGCTGCAATCTGGACCTAACAAGATTGGGAACCACTGGCTTACACGCGAAGGCAGAAAAGGTCATCGCGCCAGGGGTCTCTCTGCGAAAGAGCCCCCGGCTCGCCTCGGGAGCAGGGGGTGCAGGAGGGCGAGGAGGGGGCAGGCCGCCCCAGTTCTCTCGGAGCCGGCGGGCTCCCGGTGCGCCCTCGGCGGGCGGCGACCCGCTGGGGGACCAGACACGCGAGGTACCCGGCGATGGCCGCGCCGCCGCCGGGGGAGACGGCCCCCTCGCCACGCCCGCCCCGCGACGCCCGGGGACCGCGCGCTCGCGTGCGTTTCTCCAAATGGCAACACCTCCGCCTTTCCTACCCGCCCACCCCAGCGCCGGGGCCCGCCAGCCCCTCCGCTCTGGCCCGGCTCATTTGTGCCCCTGCTTTTCGCCCCCGAACCCCCCACCCCACCCCGAGGCTCAGGTATCGCCACCGGAGACCTTCCGGGACGCGACATCCGATCCACCAGAGGCTTTTAGCGCTGCGGAGTGCTGGGGGGGAGGCGCCCTTTCTTTCGGGCCGGCGCTCGGGTTCCAACGCTAAGCGAGGTGTCTCCACCTAGTGAAATGTGGCGGCGGGGTGCGGGGCGCGGGGAACGGGCCGAGCGCCCCCCCCGCCCCGCAAAATCACCCCAAACCTCTTGTTCTGCTGCGCGCAGCCCGCGGCGGACAGGCGCGCCGCTGCCTCTCTTCCCTCCCAGCGGCGCGACGCAGCCGGGGCTGCGACTCGAGGGAACCGCGGGAGCTCGGCCGGGTTTGGAGGGCGAATCGCGGACGCAACTTACTTGGAGTTGGAGGAATTCCAATAGATAGGTTCTAAAACTATCGATCTGGAGATCGCAGTTCTGCATAAAACCATCAAAACTCCCCAGCAGTACTTCCACACGGAGTCCCTCCTCACGGCCATGGTCACACCACTCCCAGCTCCGCGCGACCTCCGGACCTCGGAGGGGCGGTGCGTGGGCCCGGGATCCCCAATCCTCCCGGACCGAAAAAAAAAAAAAAAGAGGGAGCAAGACCCCAAGAATCTGGAGCGACGGGGAGCACGATCGGCGTGCCCAGCCTGCTTCCAAGAGCTCACTGGATCGTTGCGATGCGCTCGCCCTCCCCGGGCTTCTCAAGGCGCGAGGCCGCGGCTCGGTGCGCGGCGTCGCGGCGGGCTCCGGGCTCCCGATCGCCGCGCCGAAAGCAAGGCGGCCGCCCGACTCTCGTACGAATCCAGGGTGCCGGACGCATCCACGGCGGGCGCGCCGGCGGGGCGAGCAGAGCAGAAGGCGCGCCGGGGTTTAAAAACAAAAGGCAAGAGGAGCACCGACGAGCCCGGTGGGAGGCGAGGAGGGTCGCCGGCGGCGCGGACACGGCTTCGGCTGGTGGGCGCTCCGCCCCGGAGAAGGGTCGCGTCGGACTATAGATCCAGAGGGGCGGGCAGCGCCCCGAGTCCGCGGGAGCCGCGTCGGCGCGATGCCATCTTCCAGTCCTCGGGAAGGAGGCGCCGGCGCTGAGAGGGAGCGCGTAGGAATCTTCTTTAATTCTTGCTGCTCCTCAGGAACCTGCGCCCCTCGCTCTCGGCCCACGAATACCGGGGGGGAAGCCAAGCTCGGTTCCTGCTCTCCGACGCCGGCTGGACGCTGCCGCCACTTTCCGAGCTGCCGGCTGCGGGGCCGCCGGGACGCGTGTGCGTGTCTTTGTGTGTGCGGGGAGTGCGCGCCCCGACCCGAGGGGCTGGGCGCACCACGGGCTCCGCTCCGGCCGGCTCCCGGCGCCGCCTCGCGTCTCCGAGCAAGCAAAGTCAGCGCCGCCGGCGCGCTGTCAGAGCGATATAAACGTATGGCCCCGCCCCGCACCGCCCAGCCCATTGGCCAGCCTTGCGGAAGCCGCGCGCTGGTTGGCAGATCGCCCTGTCCCTCAGCCGCCTCCATTCTATCGCGGCGAGGCGGGGCGGCCTTCTGACAGGTAAGTCCCCGCCCCCCAGCGCCGAGTCCCGGGAACCTGACTTGGGAGAGCAGAGCGCAGGGCAGGAAAGTACTCTGTGTGTTCTCTGGGCACTAAGTCACCAACAAGGCCTCACCCAGAGCGGCAGAGAATTGTCCTCTGCTCCGTCATCTTGGAGACGCTGCTGGGGAAGACGTTTCGGCAGAGGAGCGACTCGGAGTGGGGCGTAGAAAACGACTAAGAAAGGCAGGGCGACCCCTCTGCAGGCGTTCGGTCGCGCTCCCTTGCTCTCAGCGACGCCCCTTCCCCACATTGGGTCTCTCCATTCTTAACCCACACGCCCCTAACCCCCCGGCGAAAGTTCTGACGTCAGCACCCCACACAAGTTAGAGGCGAGACTTGTAACGTTTGCAATGGCTTTACTCTTCCATTTTCTTGACGATTGTTGTTTTTTGTGTATGGTCATTCTATGTTTAAGACTTTTACACACCCTTCCTCGCCCCTCCCACAGGCAACCACACCCAACAAGTTCCTTGGCTCCCTTTGCTATTTCTCACGATGCCTCTTAATGATGGGTTTCAAAATGTATTTTGTTACAAAACAATCAGCTCGGGGAGCCTACCTAAGTCAATAGGGCCTGGAAATGCAAAGCGACTTCAAAAGGACTAGGCGACGCAATTTGCAGCAGATAATTAGGGGCTCTCAACTTGTGTGTGAATATCGTCACCATCCCCAGTCTGTCAGATTTGGTGCCACTTTCTCCTCTCCACACCTTCCTGGTGGGCGCTGTTTTTCCATCCGTTCCACATTCCACACTTCCCCCCGCCCCGAGAAAACCCCACCGAGCCAGCTCTCACTGCACATGTAGTCTAGGCTTTCTCCAGAATTAGCTTCCGTGGGAAGCTCACGCTTACCTAAAGGTGACCGGGAATTTAGAAAGTGATACATGTGTGATATAGAGGTCGATGCATAGCCTTTATTTCCAGTGCCTAAAAGACACAAGTGAAGAGGAAGCAGGAAATTATTACTTTGATTCTCTGTTCAGCAAACTGTTTGCTTGACGAACCTCAGGGCGTGCTCAAAGCAATGATTTTCCACGGATCCACAGCGCCCACTAGCGACCAATCGTACTTTTCTGCATCCTGGGAGCACAATACCCGGAACGAGGATGGCGCTATCTAATCAAATCTGAAAGTACAAATGGTAATTAATTAAAAATACATATAGCCTAGAGTAGAGAGAACATGGTTGAAATAAGCACAGTGCAACTGTAAAATTCACAGCCTGAAAAAAAGTAAACAGAAGAAAATGTGTTGGTATTCCCTCAACGTGCTTTGTTAAAAATCCAGCCCACGCCAGGATTTGTTTCAAACACAGAAAACCGGACGGGATTCTTACCCATTGTATTTCTTCGTTAGTCAACCAAATTATTGATTAAACTAAATTTAAAAATGTACATATGGCGAAACATCTCGTTAAGATACTTGGCATTTTTCCACTTATTTTCTTTAAAATAATCTTTTAAAACTTTCAGGTTGTGTTTTAAGTATTCGTTTTTGGACACGATGCAGATTTCAAGAGTTTTAAAATATATAAAGACGGGTGTGTTAAATTTGAAAACACTATTTAAGGTATATACTTATATTTTTCCAGATACACCTTTAAGAGAAACTTTTTTTCCATAATCACCAATTTCAAAGCTTTCAATTTGAAGAATGAAAAAAAATTTTAAAGGCTCAGACGATATGCTGCTTAGGCAGTCAGAAAAGACTTCTAAAAAGTCAGAAGGGTGGGAGGTTACTTAAATAGAAAAAAGTAATTTTGAATAAGCTTAAAAAAATATAAGGAATTCATTTGAAATCTAACTTGGTTTAATGATCTTCTGAAAGAACTAAAACTGAGTACCTCAATACAACCACTCTCCCATTTAGCTAATGTATTTTGTGTAACTTGTGACCTTTCAGTTCTCTACATCCTCCTTCAAGCAAAGGAGAGGAAATAAAGGAAATTTGCATTGTCTCAAAATAGCAGTGGCTTCCAAAATGATCTCTCTCTAAATTAGATGTGCTCACATCCAAAGCATTTTACCTTGAGAAAAAAATTGAAGTGTAGATTTGAAAAAGCACTTCCTTTAAAAATGTGTATTTGACCCAGAAGAACCCTAATTTCCTATTGCGTAATTTTAGTGTGTGAGTATGCATGATTACATTCAATAAATAGGGAATGATAGACCAACTAACTATAAGGACTATGTGAGAAGCATTAGCAAGCAACTTAAATTTCCACTGCTGTCTTGGTATTAGTTTGGATAATTAAAAGCATTATTGTACATATATTATGTGTTGTTCCATATATATATTGGCAGTGCAGGCTATTTAAAGCAGATGCTTTGAAGCAGCCCCCAAAGGAAGCAGCAGGCACATCCGTTTAATACTTCCTGAATGTGGACTTTAATGTACAGGTCTAGGAGAAACTTGTGTTTGAAAATCTGTCATTTTACCAGGACCGATTTCAGCCCACTAAAAATGATTTTATTTCAGCAGAAATTTTGTTTACTGTTAAGAACAAATTTCTAAATGTCAAATAAAAAGATTGGGAATTTCAGGTGACATTGATTACAAAAGATATGGTTACAACAATGGGGTAGTAAATATAAAAATTGGGCAATTCCGGTTTAAAAAAATAGGGCAATGAATTTTGTCCAAGGAAATGCACCTAAATTGTTCTACTCCCTTTGGATTCCTAAGCATGTTTTGGTCTTTGGAATTTATAGTTAATCATTTCTTATATACTTCTTGAACATAGAAACATTCTATGTTGGTCTTAAAAATCATGTAAATTGAAAATTACTGAAATTTCATACTGATTGTTGTCAGATACATTTTCTATGTGGCTGTCTCTTCTAGTATTGTGTCCTTCTGCTTTCAGACATTGTAATTGATCTCATGGAAATCACATTTTGCCCAACTTATTCCTGAAGGGAAAACCTTTAGACCAAAAGTAAAATAAAGCCTTTTCTTAAAATCAATTTTGTACACATCCCTTCCCCATTTATCTGCTTTAAAATTCAGAGTATACATCGAAACATCTTCCATTGGAGCCTAATACTTATGATTTTGATAGAAAAGGCTTATTACATCAGGCTTGTGGTCTAAATCTATTTTTCTTGTAACAGAAAAGTTTTATTGACAATTCATTCCTTTCCTTTTGGATAGCATATTTTACACTGGTCATATAAATTTAGCTTAATCTTTCACTTTTTATATTACTGGATGCAAAAGCGGCATAATGGAAAATGCAGGACTAGGTCCCATTGCACATGGCTGAGTCTTATTTGCAAACCAAGTGTTTTGTAGGATCAAATTTGTCATCCCATTTTGTACTATACTGGAGAGGGTGGAGATAAATTACGAGCACATTGTTTAGTTAGGAGCCCTGGTGGCGTACTCAGAGAAGCTGGATTATATGAAGGCTGCGGCATCAGAGCTGGAGGAAGGCTTATTAACAACCCCCGATATGCAGATACATAATTTTGCTTGTTAAAGTGAGGACTTGAAGCACTTGTTGATGAACATTAATGACTGCACCCTTCAGTATGAATTACAACTCAATGAAGTCAAAATCCTCACAACTAGATCAATGGGTAACATAATTGGAGAAAAGACTGAAGTTGTCAAGGATTTGGTTTTGCTTGGATCTGCATTGTTCATGGCGGCAGCAGTTGAGATCAAGATCAGTTGTATGAGGTTTTTAATACTGGAAAGCAAGGGTGTGATTTTTAAGGTCTAAGTTACACCCGACAGAAGCCATGGTATTTTACATCACCTCAAGTGCAAAAGTTGGCTATTGAATAAGGAAGACCAAAGAAAAACAGATGCATTTGAAATGTGCTGGTGAAGAACATTCAAAGTACCATGGGCTGTTAAAAGAACAAAACTATCTTGAAGTACAACCAGAAGGCTCATAAGCAGCAAGGATGGCAAACCTTGTCTCAACCACTGGGGCTTGCTGGCAGGAGAGACCAGTTCCTGGAGGACATCAAATGGAGGGGCGCATACATAATTGAAGTGGATGGTGCTATACCTAGCACTGAGCGTTTCCTGAAAAGGAACCCTGGTGGCATAGTGGATTTTATATTAGCCCAGGTTAAGTGCAAGGTCAACAGTTCAAAACCACAAGCTGCTCCATGGGAGAGGGGAAAATGAAGCCTTCTGGGCCTGCAATTAGTCAGGTTCAGAAACCCACAGGTACACTTTGACCCTTTTGTATAGGATCACTGAGATGCGCTTACTCACAACTAATTGGGTTTTTGAGTTTATTAGTGTGAGTTAACAGATACGCTCCTACCCCCAAGGCCAGCAGTTTGAAATCACTGCGTCCTCAGATTCCTGTGATTGTTTCTTCAGCTACAGGAGCTGTTCTACTGTCACGGACTCAGAACCACGCAACAGCAGTTTGCGCACGCACATTATTTTGATTTTTATCTTATTAATTCTAATACTGTAACCTAACACGACTCTATGGACAGGAGAGAGGAATGAAATCAATAAGAAAAGAAAAACTTAAAGTGCTTGCTCTACATAAATTCTTTTAAGGGACCCCCCCAGATGGTAGCCGAAGGAAGTTAACTATCTCATATTCTGGGCCTATAAAGTCACTTTTTACCCATTTACACCTCCTTTATCAGCCCTTAGAACCAACGGCAATTACCTACACCTTTGTTTCCTTATTTTATCTTTATTATGAAGTGAAAGTCTGGAAATGATTATCACCCAAATTTAAAGAGAACCCATTCTATTCTGCCCAATAAAAACTCAGGTTAAGTGTACCGATTTGGAAAGTATACTCACACTATACACCGAGTGGTTGTGAAACCACTAGGTCAATGGAAGAAGGCATTACATTTTAATTTACTGGATTTATGGTCCACAACAAATATAAGCAGAATCCCAATGTCTTGATCCATACTGGTGGTCTGGTAAAAGCAATCAGCTGTTCAAATGTGACCTCTGGTGAAATGTTGAGATCCGATGTGTAAGTAGGCAGGGTGTGACTGAATTTGGTGCAGAGCAGGAAAGCAAGCAAGCACTCCGATTACTTTGTAAATAAAGTAACGGGCCGGGGTCAAGCTAATTCACACACAATCTCCCATTGACATTGCGTCCTGCTGGCGACCGTCAATTCGCTGGTGTTCTCAGGAAATGCACTCGATTCACCTTTCCAACAAATGACAAGCTTACCACAGAACGACAGTTGTCGTTTTAACAAAAAGCGACCTTTATGGTTTGGGCTTCAGCACCAATTCTGGATGAAAGCCCTTTAACTGCTTACTGGAACCGTTAGGGTGGCACAAATGGTTAAGCACTGGAATTCACCCAAGATGTCTCAGGTGGCCTGCAAAAATATGACCCCTGAAAACTCGATGGAGGTCAACTCTGAAATACATGTGGTCGCCCCAAGTTGGAGCAGACTGTGCCAACTGGTTTGGTTTCCCTTTCTGTACCACAAAGATATCACGTCTTGAGAATTTTTCGTGATCAGTAAAAGCACAAACAGGCAAGTGGTGTAAAGATAACTACTGAAACTAAGAAGCTCTAGTTAATAGCTTCTGAGAATGTTACGTGACCAACCGAATCTTTAATAGTGAGGCATCAGAAATTATAGGCAGTCCATTTAGTCAGAATTATATGCTTATGACTTTAGAATTCTATTTGCCACAGGAATTTCTAAAAAAGGTGGCAATATAAAAAAAGCTATAGACATAGAGGGCTTCATTTTTAACATCTTCATGAAATTAAGTAATAAATCTCACACTTTCTCAATAGTAGCAAGCATTAACGAGTCCTCACACCAAGCTAATTTAAAGTTTGGTTTATACAATTGATAATCCTGCAAACTCTACAATATAAATGGCAATGACTACATATTTTAAATACTGTAATAAAAATAAACAGTCAGAATTCTATAATGCATTTAAGAATCTAAAAAAAACCAAATTATGACTAAGGGCATATTTAATAAATTATGGAACAGTTGAACTGCTAAGTAAATTGATATAATTTAAACTTTTATAATATGTACACAAAGGCAGTGGAAACAAATGGAACAAATTACTACTACATTGTTGCAGCACAGAAAAGACCAGGTGTATATATTTCATTAACAATTACATCCTCTTTTCTGTAACCTAGCAGAGATTAGTAAATGGTTAGCAAGCACAGGAACAATTTCAGTATCTGATGAGAATCTTCAACATCAAGGAGTACCACAATATGTCACTCCGTAGGAAAAAAGAATTTTTTTTAAGTAAAAGGCACACACAAACTGATTTCCAATATTTTTAAAGTCCAAGACACTTTTTTAGATACAATGTTTAGAAAATACGTTTAGCAACACAATATTAAAATAAACATTTCCTAAAACATGAAAATAGAACTTAACAATGGGTCAGTACTAAAAAGTTACATAAAAAAACTACGAATAGAGCTAACATATTTAGATATTAAAAACCTAGAAACAACCTATATATATTTTAAGAAATTATGAATGTTTTAAGGATACCATGTTTACTAAAAGTCAGTCTCACTATAGTTCATGCTTATTTAAAGTTCTATCTTTAAAGATACTTGACTGTTTTTTATTCCTTACCACATGAAGACTCAGAGCTCAGAACTAAAGCAATAGCATTCTTCTTAGCATGCATCCACAAAAAAATCTACCAATTGTCATCTTAGTAACTTGTTTGCAATTTTAAAGACTGATCACCCAAACGTTCTCAAAAATATTGGGTAACTTTTTCTCTACTTTTGAAGACACGTTGATACATCTCAAGTAGTACTTTCATATCCACATCCTTTTCTCAAATAAATGTTTTAATACCAGCATTTTTAGATACATAAAAGGGATAAATTAAGCGGATTCTAGCAGCGTACAAATGGAAGAAAAATCCACCCATAAAACACCACATGCAAAAAAAAAACTCCCTTGTAAAAATTTTAAACAATTCTGTCCCCAAAATGAACTTGCAAGTACCCTAAACTGATGATTTGACTATTCTCAGCCTTTTGAAGAGTTCGAGGTTTATTCCCCCCTTATGGCTCAGTTTGAAAATAAGCTAAGATCCACATAATTTTAGAGGCATTTTCCCAGTCTTTATTAAACATAATTGAAGGTAATAATTCTTACATCCTAAAACTGAGGCACAGGTTTGAGAATTTAAATGTTTTGTTTTGTTTTGTTTCCTGGGTGCTCTTAGTCTATTTTGAAGGTAATACTGATGTCTTATTTACTCTATCATCATAAAGTCAGTATTTGTAAAAATAGTCATTAAATTTTAAACCACAATTATAGTCAATGTACATATAAACCCTATGTTAAAAGTATAACCGAGAAGAGGAATTATAGCATACTTCTAGGATTTTTAAATTGTTAATCATCAAAATATAAACCACCCTCTAAATCTTCACAGAACTTAAAAAAAATTGCTTAAAACATATGAATTTAAGACTTTACTTTATTCAGCAAAATCATTTATTTACACAATGGGGAATGCTGGTTTGATTTTGTAAAGGAAATAAAAACAAATCGAACAGAGACAATACTGAACTGCATATATATTCTGTGTTGGAGTTAACCACTTGTTTCCTTACCTGTATCAGGAACATCAAGAGCAACAGTATCATAAGGACACTGGTTTAACAATATACTACACAGGTCCAGTAGTACCCTGGGGATTTTCTATCACAATTACCAACTTTTCCTTTTTTAAAAAAAATAAATATTAAAAAAAAAAAAAGTCAGCAAAACCAGCATACGGTGTAATAAACAGAGTATAACTCTGAAGTCAGTGAGTCAGGAAACCTTATCAGACCATCCAGTTCATATAAAGTGATGTTCTTCAGACCACTAATATAGGACTCTAAAGTGTGAAAATATATCACTTTTTAGAAGACAATGATCTGATAAGGATTTGACTTAATGAAAGTTAAAAGGAATAAAAGGAATTGCAGAGCATAGCCCCTATTAGAACAAGCTAAATTTTCATAGTTTCCAAATTAAAATAACAAAAAAAAGAAAAGGAAAAAAAAACACTTCAACATGAAGCTACCATACAAAGTTTTTCTGGTTGTTTTTTTTGGGGGGGTGGGGGTGGGTGTAAAAAGTTCAGAGTTTGCAACTTAATCCTGGGTTTTCAATGAGAAGGACAGTTTTGGCCTGGACTTCCCCTTGCCCAGGATAATTTTTTGTTCTTCCTTTTGTTGACGTTGTCGCTCTTGTTCTAGTTTCATCCTTTCCTCATGAATCTTTCTTTGTTCTTCAACAATTCTCAACTGTTCTTCAGCCTAAAAGATAAAAGTAAAAATTAGGACTTTCTATGAGTTCCATGTTTTAGACTAGCAATATTTTGGAAATCAGGTAGCAATTTATTATAATCAAAATGTGAACATACAATATAGCATGTTTCTTTAAATTTCCCCAAGGTTAAAAAATAAATAGAAGAAAAACAACAACGATTTGAGGGAATTAGACCAGAAGCATTTATTTTCAGAGTTCCTACACATTTCCTGCATTGGGGTTTTCAAGAAAAATGAATGAAAGCATTTATACATTTGAAAACCAGAAAATCTAAAAATTTATCTTTTTAATCAGTATAACTTGGTTCAATTATTTTTATCTAGTACCTTGAGTATGATCAAGAGAACACACTGTCAATCATAAGCCTAAGTCTGGATTTACTGAGTGTAAGTCTAGCAACGTTACAAAGAGCTGAAATACACTGTTCAGGCCAATATGTGGATTCAAAAGCCCATGGAAAAGTCCATTATCTTCTAATGCCCCTTTCCAAGAACTTCTGAAGCCTCCTTGCATAAACAAGAACCACTCTTTCCCAATGCAGAAAAAAAGTAGGAAGCATTTTTGGCTTGCTATTTCAAATGACCACCAATATCATCAACTTTTCCAGTATCTTCCACGATTTCAACCTCAAGCAACCAACCAACTTCCTCCATATATTCACCACAGGTACACCCCAGAATAGTCAGACCGTTCTTAGGAGCTAATCCCTTATCAAATCTGTCTTCCTCTTATAATCTTCCAAAGATCATGCCCATATTCTCAAGTTGGCAATGGGTGGAAATGAGTTTAGCTGTCATACTAGAAAGTAGAGGACTACTATCACTCCCCCCAACCAGCCCAGGGAGGGCAGTGTCCTTCTCTTTACACAGGGTTGCCTAGGTGGGTCCTTGATGGAGACTAGGGTTGCATGTCAAAAGCCATGCCCTGACTACTTTAAGCTGTTCTGTTTAGCCTAAAACTTGTGCCTCCAAATCATGGTCCTAGTTCCCTTTTCTGTAATCCTGCTGCAATTATGATGTATTCGATCTGCTACCTATCAAGCTTCTGTGATAGGTTCTTTTGTCCTCCCATGTCTTATTTAAGTCATTGATTCTCTGTAAACCCTTGGATGCCTTTGTTACCTCTTGCTAACAGTTCCCCTCATCTGGAGGATCTATCTTTATACTGTTTAAATCTCAATAAGTGTTTTCCTTATATTAATGATATTTGGGGTTTCTTTTATACTCCCAAACAATTCTAAAACATCATTGAGGGGAGGGGGTAGATTAAAAGAACAGGTAAAAGGGCAAATCCATTATCAGTGGGTCAGAGAAAATTAAGATCAGAATTAAAAGTAGTGGGAATTTGAAGGACTGAGGTAAAAAAAGGGAAAGTCAGATTTGGACATTTTAGCTCTATATATTCCTGGTAGCACAGTGGCTTAAAACACTAAACTATCAACCAAGTTTAAAGTGTGAAGCCCAAAGCTGCTCCAAATTAGAAAGATGCAGTCGGCTTCCTTACAGACAGTATGATGTTCAGTATTCATACTTCCAATCTATTGGCCTTTTTCGTTTTGCCCTTAAAGCTAAACAAATTACAAAAGCATGCTCCCCCCCCCCCCAAATTCCCTCACCTTTGAATTGATTCCAAACTTCTACCAAACCTTTTAGAACCAAGTGTGACTACTCCACAGGGTTTTACAAAGTTGTCTTTAATGAAGCCGACTATCCCCTATCTCCTGCCTACCTTCCCTACCCATAACCACTGAGTAGATTCCCAACTCAGGGACCCTGCACAGGGTTTCCAGGACTAAATCTTTACAGGAGCAGGACAGCTCTCTTCTTTCTCCCAAGAACCAGTTAGTGATACTGCCAACCTTGCAGTTATCAAAACTAACATCTAGCCCAGTTTCACGGGGGCTCCTTTCTACCTGCCACCTACCTTCTATAGCTTAACTTTGCTGCCACATACCTCTCCTCTCTCACCTTTCCAAACCGTTTCCAAGTTTTAAAAATTCTTCCTCATGTATCTAGTTTCTTTTCCATTTCTACTGCCACCATACATACCAGTTCAAAGCCATACAACTCTGGCAGGCCTGAAACCATTTCCTATTTAGTCTTTTTTTCCCTTTAGCCTATCCTATAAAACGCTGCTAAACTAATCCTTTCTATACAATGCTCTCTCCTGATGTCAACATATCCAAAAGTTTTTCACTTTCAAAATGCACAGCTAAATGTCATAATTTAGGGTGCTACTGATAACATTCTACAATCTGGTGCTAGTTTTGTTACTACTAGTCTCTTAAAATTATAGTCTTCGTTCCTTTGTTCATAGCATTCTTTCCACCTACTGCTACTATATACAAAAATCCACTGTAACTCATCTTAAGACACGGCTAACTACAACAGAAAAGATTGTTTTCTTCTAATCATCTTTAATTGATGTCAGAGACTTTAACTCACTGCTATCAAATCGATTCTGAGTCATAGTGACCCTATAAGACAAAATATAATTGCTCCTGTGGTTCCCAACGCTGTAAATCTTTACAAGAGTAGAAAACCTCATGGAAACACTAACCTTGCAGTTGGCAGCTCAACACGTAATCTACTACATGCCACTAGAACTCCTTAGTATTCAACAACTTTAGTCTTAAAAAATAATCACACGCTTGGGAGGTAAAAGCTTAGTATGAACAACCAAAGCCAAGACATAACAATGACTTAACATGTGCTTGGTCTGGAATCATTTGATGGGAAGCTGTTAGCAATGTAAACAACCAAGTCACATTTCTAAGTCACAGTCGAACATTGGGGAGCAATGTGGAAGACCTATTATAAAATAGAACCTTATAACTTTAGTCCTTAAAATAAACCTAATAAAAATTACAGAGATACCATTTTTCCTGACTAGCTTGAGAGGAAAGATACACTCTTATATATTGCTAGTTGGATGGCAAATTAGTAAAATTCTTCTAAATTATATTTCAGCACTATTTATTGCACAGGTTTTACAAAAATAAGACTGGGGTGGGGGTGGGGTGGAGATCCCTACCAATATCAGATAGTTGTTTTTTTTAAATTAGGACTATCTACAAAAGAGAATACTACCTAGCAAGGAAAATTATAACCAACCAAAAAGGCAAAAGCAATCAAGAACTCTGTAGATACGGAAATGGAATCTCCAAGTTATTCTGCTAAACAAAAGCATAGTGTTCTGTATAATAGCATCATGCCTACTATTCTGTATAAACAAAGTTAAGGATAGATACTATCTATGCCTGTCCAAATATATATGTATTTAAAAACTGAGAAAAACAAACAAAAGAGCTTAACTTAATATATTTTAAAATAGAGGTTAAAACTGGGAAAATAAAGGTTGCTGCTTTTATTTTAAAAACACACCACACACACACACACAACAGTCCCATATCAAAGAATAAAACCAACATTTTTAAGGTTAAAAATCAAATTTTCACTAGACAAAAGAAAAAATTTTCTTTAAAAGTATCCCAAGAAACCTGAGGTGGTCACTTCCCTTTACCTCTTCCTTCCATCCTTGTAAATCAAATCCAGAAAGGATATTTTAGAAACGCCACCAGGGTTAAAGGTATTGTTATGAGGTTTCATGTTTATAGAAAAACAAAAGAAGCTAGACTTGGCATTGAGGCTTAGAGGAAAGGGAAGGTGGGGGTGGGGGGTGAGTATGAAAAAGAGAGAGGCTGCTCCAGGAAAAAAAAACCCCTAAAATACACAGGAAAAGAAATATCTCCTTTAGTATCAAGCTTAAATTTAAAACTCACTTAATGACAAACTTCACCCCCTTTTGCTAAATCCTTAATTAGTAGAAAAGAGATGTGAGCCCAAAGCAATATTTAGTGCTCATTACTGCTTATACATAGGGCACCAAAAAGCTTGGAAAAACTGAAAATAATATTTTCCCATGGGTTGTTGGAAAACCCTAATATATTTTAAGTCTTTAACTGTTTGTATCAAAGTCAAAGACAGTCTTAAAACACAAAGCTGGTTAAAGTTTATCACATCTAGCATGACTTACAAAAGGAGGACTGCCCATCCTTAAGACACACTTCCATCACAGATAGGAAACACCAATTTTTGCTGGACTGAAATTGTCTTTCGATGGGGTAAACAAATCAAGTTTAATTTTCATCTAAGTCTATAATTATTGTGGAAATACGTGTTCATTTGTGAAGTGAAGCTGTAATTTTTCTGAGACTTAATGCACAATAGCGTTGAACATAGTGCTTCCTGCACAGTGCCTACTATGCGTATTAAATAAAGAGCTGATTTACAAAAATGAATGAAGCAAATGAAAATACAGCCTTTAAACACTTGCACTATTTCATTATAGCTTTAAATCATGTGTAAACATTCTTTAATTAAATCTTGGGAAAACATCAACAACAGAAATCAATCTTTACTTGCTAGGTATTTTTCTACACCTTCGCCTCCTTTTGAAGACCTGCTGCTTCCTTTAAAATCCACTTATTGAGTAGATTACAACTCAGAGCAACCCTATATAAGGTTTTCCAAGACCACACATCTTTAAAGGAATAGATCATTTTTTCTTGTGGAGTGGCTGGTAAGTCTGAACCACCCACTTTACAGTTAGTCCAATGTTTAAGCCACAAAACTATCAGACCCTTTCGCTGGTAACAATACTGAAACCTACTAATCTCTTCCATTTGGAATGCATGTAAATTTTACAAAACCACACAGTGATAGGTGTATCTGTCATTAGGAATGGTTATAAAAATGACAGGAATGAGGGGAAAAAAGAAAGAAACTACACAACTACCTAAAAGAAGAAATTTCTGTAATTTTAAGCTTGTAAGACACATACTAACTTTTGTAATTTTAGTTCCTTGGCTCATCTTAGCAACTCAAATAATGATTTTCTACTTTTGATAAACAATTAATAAAAAATATTTAAAAAAAAAAGATAAAAAAAGACCCAAAACAGAAAACAACAAAAAAAAAATTAAAAGCTCCACACACATAATGTAAAAAAAAACAAAAAAAAAAATTCACAACACCCCGGCAAAATATATATAGTCGCACACCCAGAGACACCACATATCTCACTGTTATCTTTAGCTACCAAACAGAGAATTCAGAACACATCCACATGCTCTACACCCCACACCTTTTCCCTCTTCTAACTTTTTATTAGTTATATAATCTTCAATATGCCTTTAAAACCTGTATCTCCTGAAATTCCATATTACAGTTCAAAAACCACTGCCTTCCAAAACTTTGGAAAGACTGCTCTAATACTGCTAAAGGAATGTAACACCTTCAGGAGTTTATCATTTATGTTTTAAGACCTAACCAAATCCCACACTACATGTTTCAAAAAAGGTTTTCAAAATCTTACTAAGCCCTAAAATTTCTCCTTCACTTAGAACTTGCTTTTTTGATTGTTTTGTATTCAGTACTACTACCCAAACTAATTGTGGCAAAATACACAAATATTACCATCTTAGCCAACCATTTTAAGTGTAATTTGAATGGTACAAATTACATTCATAGAGGCTGTACAATTACCACCACTTTCAATGTGTTTCTATTCTCTCAGAGACACTGTTAGCAGCAAGTTCCCCATTACTTCCCCCATCCAGACTTTGGTCACTTTTCATCTGTCCTGTGCTATGAATTTGCTTGTTGCATTTTATTTCAGTAGAATCTCACAATATGAGTTCTTCTTGTCTGGCTTAAGCTTTTCAACGTTCATACATATTGAGGTCTGTAGAATTTGATTCTTTTATACAGTTGAGTCATATTCAACTATATGTATGCATCAATTTTTATCTGTTGATGAGCACTTGGGATGTTTTCACCTTTTAATTACTGTGAATACTAATGAAGAGCTTGACAAAGACCATGGAAAGAATAAATTAAAAGACACTACGATTTTTCCAAGAACTTCTGGAAATCTCTTCATATGGCTATGTATATTAGGGTTAAGTCTCTAAGTCCATTTTCAATTATTTTGGGCACAATGTAGGAATGAAATTACCAATCTCATTGGTTTAGTGGCAGAATTCTTGCTTTCCAGGTGGGAGACCAGCATTTGACTCCAGGAATGATCAATCACCACCTGCAGTATTTAGGCTTTTTATTTAAGGCAAGCGTGCTGCCATAATGCCAGACAGGTTTTTAAAGCATTTGCAGATTAAGGTGGACTAATTAGCAAGAAAATCCTCCTTCTGAAAAAAGAAGAGTCCATTAAAACTCAGAACCGCAATACTTTGTTCCCTATTCAATTATGGAGCTGAAATGGAAGCTAGATATTTCATTTAACTGATTGGGTAGACATGAGCTGGGGGCCCTGCTCCTCCTTGATGGCAACTACCAACAATGCAGCAATTATATGCTTCAAGTTTTTAAGCTCAACAGTTTTCCTCAATAGCTACATTACTTTATATTCATACAATCAATGAACCAGCTTCAATTTCTTCATATCCTTACCTAGTTATTTTTCATTTATGCATTTTTATAATTGATGATATCCACCCATAATGGGATGTGCTATCTCAATGCAACTTTGGGTTGTACTTTACTAATGGCCGATGATCCTAGATTATTTCATGTGTTTAATAGGCCATTTGTATGCCTTCTTTCTTTAGTGACTTTATTTAGGTCTTACGCTCATTTAAAATTTTCCGGTTTTAATATATGCTGAATATTAAACCCTTATCAGCCACGATTAACAAATGTTTCCACTCATGCTGCAGATTCCTTTTATTTCTTTGATATATTGTTCCTTTATATAACAAGCTTTTAATTGTGATAAATTCCAATTTAATTCATCTTGCTGTTTGTTTGTTATTGTGCCTAAGAATCCAGTGCCATATCCTTCTACCTCTAATTTTTTAAGGGTTTTAATGATAAGGGTGCTGGAATAGAGATGACTGTGGTTTTCTCCCCTCCCTCCTTTTTGTATTACATTCATTTCCTTATGTTGAACTGCCCTTGTATTCCTGCTCTAAGTGCTACTATCTGGTTACAGTATATTATAGTCCTCTTAATGTGTGTTGGAAACAGTAAAGTCTGTGAAAGCCGGAATAGGTATAAGGCAGGAACTAACTGGTTAGAGATGGAAAATTTCATTATTTTCTAAATATTTGAATGAGCAATAGAAAATAGTAAATACTAAAATAAGCAATAGAACAACAGTGAAGACAAAGGTAGAAAATTTTTGAGGCCAGGGAAAAACGACTCCCGTTGTGTTGCCAATGCTCAACTAGGTTTCACTCTACTGTTTCCTTTTTCAGCCAAAACGTTACTCAAATGGTTGATGACATCTGACTGTTAATCTGTTATGAAAGTTCTTCCTCCCTCCATACATCTATCACTCATCAAGTTTATATCAGTTCTTCCTTCCTTTCTATTGCTGCCTTACTAATTCAAGTCACCATCTTTTGACAGGCTCACTTCTAGTCCCCATCCTTTTAGCTACCCTACACAAGTCCAGAAAGTGATTTTTTAAATCACTGCCCGAATACACATGAAGTCTTAGGACTAAATCTATCACACTTCTGAAAACCTTTAACCCCTCCAATCACTTCATTTCACATTAAAATACTAGTTAACACATTCAAAGTCAAAAGCCCAAAATCAGAAGCACTTGGCCAAAATCAAGGTTCCAAACGGGTTTCATTCCCTCTGGAGGTTTTCAGGAAGAATCAGTTCCTTGCCTCTTCCAGACACTGGTGGTTTCCAGTTCTCTTTTGTTTATCTATGGCCACATCATCCCACTCTTCAAAGCCAGTATCTTTATCTTTTTCCTTACTGCATTTGCATTATCTCCACGTTTGTGTGTGGAAAATCTCCAGCTTTCCTTCATTTTAGTTCACGCTGGCAGTATTTCTGGCACAAAAACCTCATAGGTCTCTCAAGTAGGGGATGTTATGGAAATTCATAGCATTGGATAAAATCTTCCCTGGATAATCTCATCTTTATTGCTGGCTTTTGTTGAGAGGGCAGAGGGAATCTTTGAGTGACGTGTGCAACCTCTTCAGCACTTGTGTCAAGGTTGGTTGCTCAGCAGTCTTTCTTATAGAGCCAACTTTCATAGCAGGAAACCTCCCAATCTTAGCCATCTTGGTTGGATAGACTGAGATTCCCTCTATCAAATGATCATTTTGTTCATCTAACAGTTTATTCCTCAATTTGTCATTTTACAATAAATAGCAAACTGAACTATTTAACACCTAGAAATCTCTTGCAAGACAGACACAACTGGTTAAGTTTTCTACAGATACATAAAACTTTCCTCCAGTGTCCACCAGCCTATTTATTTCCCCTCTGAGCCTTGATCAAAAAACCTTCAACACTCATAATTCTAGAAATATAAGTTATTTTCTATCATGTGTCTTAAAATGTTTCTAGCTCCAGGCTGGGGGAAATGGGAAGCTAATGAGTACAAGAAAGAAGAAAGCATTGTAAAATTAATTGTGTTGATGATTGCACAGTCTTTAATATGTTTAACCACCCAGTGAATTATGGATCAATGAAGCCTAAAATTTTAAATATAAGCAAATGAAATATTATATATTAAAATTCTTTCAGGCTCTACCCATTACTGAATGCCAAAGCCACTTTTCATTGTATGTATTTACCAAAGTAGCACCCTTTTTCTGATGTCAAAATCTTCATTGATTCCCAGGGCTACTTTATCAAATCAGCACAATTGCATGACTCAAAACAAGAGAAATTTATTCTGGAAGCCAGTGGACCAAAGTCAAAGTGGCAGGAGGATAATCCGGAATACCCTCTAACTCAAAATCCTTAACTAAATCAAAGATTCATATACAGTAGCACAAAGATGCCAGGTGGTGTGTTGAGTTACGCATCAGGCTGCTAGCCTCAAGATCAGCAGTCTGAAAACACTGCTGTGCGGCTGTAAAGACTAACAGTCTCAGAAACCCAAAGGGGCAGTTTTATCCTGTCCTATGGAATCCTTGAATCAGAATGGACATGACGACAGTAAATAGGGCCTACTTATTTTCTGGAGTCCATTTTCCAGTTTACTACAATGCATTTTAACTTTTTTTTTTTTTAAGAACAGAAAACAGCTAAGATATGAAATTGGTTGTTTCGAATGCAGAATGAAGTTTTGGTTTGTTTTAAACTTAAGAATGTGCTACATACTGCCTGATACAATAACTTTTCTAGCAATATTTTGTCCCTCAAACTGTTGACAGGTGCATGCCGAACATTGCAAACCTCCCCATTTTGCAAGAGCTGGGAGAAAAACGATCTCGATATTAAAAAGATGAAATGGGAGTCCATGTGTGGAACAAACAACTAAATGCTTGGCTAACTGAAAGGGTGGCACCTTGATTTTCCCGAAAGAAAAAGGATCTGTATGAAATATTTGGCATTTTCACTATCAATATTTTTTTAAATTAAAAGTTCATTATATACAGAGTGATTAAAGATTTAGGGCGTACACTTTCCATATATTTTCAAAGGAAGTTATTAATATTCCAAAAAGCTTATTAAAACACTATCACTCTACCCCCTCTTATACTTTATTTACATGCTTATCAGCAACATTCTGTCATTCTACATTTTACCAAAACACTTAAGCTCTATCTCAAAAGAAAGGTTTATTTCCAAGCCAGTCACCAAAAGGCCCACAGAGCATAGCACACACAAACACGCACAAGTCAGAACCATCTTCTCAAGAACTGGGGCTTTAAAAAATAAAAAAGTATTTTTTTCCTATCTAGTGGTTATCAGTACTTTTTCTACTTTGTGGTTAACAAGGCAGCTAATGTGAAATGCTTCCTACAGCTAAATCAAACAATCCTCAAACTCATTGCCACTATTCAGTCAACCAATAGGGCAGGGCAAAGCAGGGCAGAGCTGCCCTGGTACGTTTCTGAGACTGGAACTTTTGACGGGATTAGAATACCCCATCTTTCTCTTAAGTAGGGGCTGCTGGTCTATTAACTGCTGATCTTGTGGGGCAACACAGCAGGCTACGAGGGCTCCCTAACTTCCATGTTTCTGTTTTTGCTTCTTGACAGAGGAAAAGTATGAATGGGGTTAAAAGAAACTTGGAATGAGGGTTGAGAAAATAATGAGTATTCCTGTACCATCCCAGGAAACAGGTACTACCCAGAGCAAAATTTGACATTCGCTCCAGATTAAAGATAAGTCAATTTAATTTATGAACTCTAAATAGATTCTTCTGATACACAGCAGCTAAAATTGACAGGACTACTTCCAGTCGAAAGTAGCCGAAATCCTTTAAACAACCCCCAGCCCCACCAAAACAACCTAGTCACTGTTTAATCCATTCCGATTTATAGCGACCCTATCTAGGACTCAAGACTGTACATCTACATGGGAGCAGACGCCCTCACCATTTTCTGAGCAACAGCCTGATATGCTTGAACCAATGTCAAGTAACATCCCAACACCTAACCTACCCTGAAAGTCAAATGATAGAAAACAAAACCATTTCAGAAACTATGAAAAAGAAAATAGGAGGCAGAACATACGTTTTTATTTTTAACTTTAAACTTACCAGTTTGGCTTGTGCTTCTGCAATTTTTCGGTTATTCTCTTCCAGTATTCGCTCTAGCTCCTCACGTTTTGCACGTTCTTCCTCCTAAAGGGGAGGACATGTTAAGATGTTAGAACAACAAAATGTTTATTTTTATTGATTCATATTTACTAATCTTCCTCTGAACTTTTTTGATCTGACTTACAGGGTAGCTTTACAGCTACCTCTGTCTGACAAATGATAAACTGTGCAGCCACTAAAATTGGTTTCTAGCACTAAATTTAAATCACCCCTCCCAGTCCAAACAGCAACCAACTAAACCCTCCCTAATGATAGTTTCCTGGCAATTACTACTAATACTTTAACATCACACAAATCAACAAGGACAACTACAAAACTGGATAGTATTTACCAAATTAAAAAAATACATAAAATATAAATAAAGTGAATATTTGTCTCACCAATTATGTATACCTACGTATTCTTTACCTATACTCCTTTAATCAGCATTAAAAGTTGAATATTTACTGTCTTGTCCAGTGTCCTGCAGAGTGTGCTCCTCGGCTGCCATACGCGCCAGCTTCCTCTTTAAAATGATTTGTACTGTTAGCTTGGCAATACCTGCATCAGCAGCTCAACCATTTATAAAGAAACAACATACAAGGAAGGCTGAGCTGAGGAATGCAGATGTTTATGGTAAGAAGGAACAAAAAATGTAATTCATCATTCCTAAGGCAAACAATTAATAAGAAAAATACATTTACTGTTAGTGAAAAATACAAATGGTAATCCATACTTCATGGAACTAAGGGCTTATTCCATGGGGAAAATGGACTTAACATTCAGATGTTGACAATTTCTAAAGGCAGCTTATATTGTCACCTACAGTCTGAACTGAAATTCAGGAATCCAGGGGACGCATGGTCAGGAAATAAAATTCTCTATTTTTTTCTTGGAGAATTTAATGAGGTCTTATAATGCAAACTTATATGAAGATTGCTTGATGATTTGGGCAGTGTTCAGATCACAGCATACATATTCAAATAATTTTAGTATTTGGGAAGACTGTCAAGAGGGTTGTGTCCGTGTAAAAATAAAAAAATTGTTAATATGAAATAAAAAGCAAATGAAGAGAAAAAATCTTACTATGATTAATAACTCGCTACAAGACAGCACCATTACTCCAAAAATATCTTCATTTTAAAAAGCACTGACATAAAAATTTCATACATTCAATTTTACAGAGCCTATGAAATCCACTATAAACATAGACATGTATAGCTAAAGACAGCACAAAGAAAATGCATTTTAGAAAGTAAGCTTACTGGAAAGCAAAGAGATTTAACATTATGTCAACTTGTCCACAGTAATGCCAAGATTAAAAATGACAATGAGTCATATTTTTTTTTTGGTCAAAACAGGTTCAAACCATGTAACTATAGGATTTCCTATGGCACACACCAATAGAATTCATATTCACTAATGCAAACTATACTGAGGGACACTCAATGCTATAAAATACTTTGCCTTGAGTGTTTCAGTGACTTTCTGCAAAGTTTTAGGATCCTGGAGTAATCAGTGCAAATAAGCCAGAAAGCTTCAGTAGCAAATTACTGTCTCACAGAAAGACATTTTCAACTTCTGCTCCAGCTGCTGATAAAACAATCATATGTTTAGCTTGACTCCAGACAAGGACAACCTGTTCCTTCATAACTCTCTAGAGAAAAAAAGGAGTTGTTAGTAGGTACTAAAAAAGTGGATGAATAATCTGGACATATTTCCTAAAAAGATTTTTGTAAACACGTTAGAAAAATAGAGGGTCTTATGATCAGAATGCTGGAATTAGTCCATTGTGTTGAAGCAGGATTTAGGGAAGGAGGTGAGGGATGAAAGAAAAAAAAAAAGAGAAGAAAACCTATTTGTCAAAAGCAGGTGCTGTCACTCAATGTTAGGCCCTGCTCTTTTTAATCTGACTGAAGGCAAAGAGCCTCTCACAGTCTAGGTAAGAAGAGTGATAAACAGAAAAAAATACACAACCACAGGTGGATTTAACTTTTCCCCTTGACCACTCCCTGTATCCCCCCACCCTCCCAAAAAAGATATGTAAGTCCTGCAGCCATGGCAAAAGTTTCAAACACTTCTCAAAATATGTAGGCCAGTTCCATTAAATCAAAAAGTGTTCCTTGAATATGTTTTATGAAAATGACTTTTAAGCATCAGTCAGCACTTCTGAATAGGCTAAAAAATTAACTTTCGCAGCAATGTAAGTTTAGATGAGAAAGGAATTAGATAGTCTGTATTCCATCTCGTTCTGAACTGAGCAGGAGGCACAACCCGACACTGAAAGTTTTGCCATGGACTGTCTCTACTTTCCAAACGACCGAGCGTTACCTCTCTAGCTTTTTGTGCTGCAAGCTCAGCTTGTCTCTGTCGCTCGAGTTCTTCGAGCAACTGCTTTTCCATGATGCGCTTTGCTTCCTCAACCCTTCGGAGAACTTCTCGCTCAATTTCATCCTTTCTTTTCTCTAGTTCTTCCTCCACCCTCTTAGCCACCAATTCTTCCACTCTTCGTGCTGTCTCTTCCTCGATGAGTTTTTCTTCTATTTCCTGCTGCCGACTAGCAAACAAAGTTGAAAAAAACACTTAGTTACAATGTACAAAATCTCAGAATTTAAATAACTAATTTTAAGTTTATCAAATCACTGAGCCTATCAAAACCATTGATTATCTATTTAAATGATTCTAGAATTGATTTGTATGTAACTTTAAAGAACTAACAGATACCAACATCGTCACACCAATTCAAGTCAAACATAGAAATCAGTATCAAACCAAACCAAACCAAACATACTACCACCTAGTAGATTCTGACTCACAGAAATTTTACAGGGCAGAACAGACCTGCCCCTGTAGGTTTTCTAGAGTAACTCTTTATGGGTGTAACCTCATCTTTCTCTGATGGAACACCTGGTGGTTTAGAACTGCTGACCTTGTAATTAGCAGCCCACTTAACCCAC
Organism: Echinops telfairi; assembly: GCF_000313985.2. Taxonomy (NCBI): domain Eukaryota; kingdom Metazoa; phylum Chordata; class Mammalia; order Afrosoricida; family Tenrecidae; genus Echinops; species Echinops telfairi. Next base: position 2,871,221 of record NW_022111368.1, read on the forward strand.
GGAAGGGCTCGTCAATAAAAATTCAAGTGAACATAAAATCATGGTTCCTTTTTCTCTCAATTTCTAAAAACAAGAAGAATGGTATATATATATTATATATATATACACATATACATACACACACACACACACATATATATATAAAGAAGAATGGTATAATAAGCAAATGTGAAGAAGGCTGATGGTGCCCAGTTATTAAAAGATATACCGTCAGGAGTCTTAAAGGCTTGAAATTAAACAAGCAGACATCGATCAAGCAGGGAAGCAACAAAGTCCACATGGAAGCACACCAGCCTATGTGATCATGAGGTGTTGACAGGATCAGGTCTCAGTAGATCAAAAACAATCATATTGTTATAAAGTGGTGGAATAGAGACCCAAAACCCATCTGTTGATAATTGGAAACTCCCCCACAGAAGGGACAGGGAAGGGATGATTTATCCAGGGTGCAATGTAGCACCTACTAAACACACAATATTCCTCTAGCTTTTTAATGCTTCCAACCCCCATCACCATGGCCCCAGTTCAACCTCACAAATCCTACTAGACCAGCATATGTATACTGGTACAGATAAGAGCCTTACAAATAGAATCCAGGATAGATACCCTTCAGAAACAGTAATGGGAGTAATGATTCCATGTGGGTATGGGAAGGGGGGGGGACTGATAGCAATAATGGATGTATAACACCCCCTCAAGGGGGCCGAGACTGTGGGTGAAGAGACACATCATATGGTCTAAGATATGAAATACAAATACATATATATTACATTAAGGGTTCACGATTGTGGTAGGGTGGGGGAGGGAGGGAATAAAGAAGAACTGATATCAAGGGGCGCAAGTAGAAAGAAATGTTTTGAAAAATGATGACGGCAGCATCTGTACAAGTTCGCTTGATGTAACTGATTTATAAATTGTTTTAATGTTAAGAGCCCCCCCCAATAAAATGATCAATAAAAAAATGGCAACCCTCCCCAAAAAAGGTATACAAATAGTTCAACTCAAATTTTACAAGAGGACAAGCTGTTAAAAATATATGGACCTGCTTATGTGTCTCCACTCAATCCAAGGGTTGAGCTTCAGAGCTATCAGGGATAATTATTATATAACAGCAATCAAGACTGGCTAAATTGCATTTTCCTCTAAAGCAATGATAGAGCAAGCACACATTTTGAGAGATTCAGATTGCTTTTGGTTAAGATATATACAAACTCATTTAGGTTTTGAACTTTGTACCTTTTCTATTCTACCTGACCTTTTCACAATTGATTTTCAATTAAAATCTCCTACAGGTTGAGAAATTAGATGAAGATGTTAAAAATTCAGTGAAGTGTAGTGTTATCATTTTAATTTGATTATTGTAATATCCTATGAATCTTATAAACCATCAAGATTAAATTCTGTGCTCAAAAATTTTGATGGTATAGTGGAAACCTTTGTAATATTGTACACCTTTGATAGCTACTGGTACATATTGGAAACTTAATATAAAGCTACCCACTGCCATTAAGTCAATTTCAACTCATATAGGGCAGAAGTTTTCAAGACTGTAAACCCCAGGAAACAGTTCTATCCTGTCCAGTAGTGTCAAAACAAGTTGCAATTGACTTGTGGGAAGTGGGTTTGGTTATAGTTATTAAGTAACATATTGGTATACAGTTTTTAAGTAACCTTTAAACACTCTCCCCATCCATTTCGGTTCAACTCTTATTTACTTATGGGGTGTGTGTGTGAGGGAGCTGGTCCAATTTCTACAAGTGCTTTCATTCTCAACTCCTGCTACTGATTCAGAGACATCAACCACAAAATAATGTCAACATTTTATTCACTTCAGTTTCTCCATTTCTAGAATTGCTACTCAAAAGTCTGTTTTCCTTCAAGTTTTAGATACTTGCCATGTCCCTTCTATCGGTTGTTTCTTAACAATTTCCCCCAAAACATTTTTATTTAAAAAGAAAAATGGATGAAAGCCTAAATTTCTTCTACGGCCCTTTGCCTTCTAAGCTGCCAATCAAATAAAGTATTAGAATCTTTTTAGTAAGTCTTCAATCTATAATAACTTTTACTTATGGAACTGTTAGAGAGCAGATACCCATACTAACAGGAAGAATACATAGAATCAAGAAGAAGTTACAATGAAAATTAAACTACAGGTCTAATGAACATTTTAAATATAAAAATGTTACTTTTCTTTTTACAGAGTGGGAGGTGGTATGTGACTGATGAAATATGCAGACTGTTTGGCCGATGGTATGCAAGATATATTAGAAGTCTGCTTTAGTACAAAAACATTTTAAAAGTATAGTCTACAGATATACACTCCATTTATGGATATCTTGGCTGGCTGGTTCTCATGCAATCAGTAATTGTAGAGTTCTCACATACATTCAAAAGCCATTTCAACAGCTAAAATAACTAGCAGGGCCACACTTCTCTAAGATTTGGTCAGGAAAGACACAAGTCTAAATAAATTCAAAGTTTATCACTTACAGCAAAAACTAGATCCTCATGGTGTCAGCTCTGTGTCTTTACGGTCAACAGATCAACACCAAAACATAAGAGATCAGATGAGAGGTAGCATAGGCAATGAAACCAACTCGAACTACAACCCCTATGTTTTATAGCCCAAAGGGGAGGCAGGTAGAAAATCCCAGGCTCAACTGAAAAATGGGAAAAATCAGAACTGGTTTTGTAGAGTTGCACTGACTGAAGGCTATGTATCTTTCTTTGTTCCTAGAAGAGCCATTGGGAGTCAAACTGCAACTAAGTCTTGTTGACATGTACCAATGTGGAGACAGAGAGATAAAAAGGCCTTACACTTCACTGTGAATCATAGACAGCGTTTTTAATAAATGGAAGGTTTAAGGCAACTCTTTTGAGCAAATTGACCAACACATGCTTATTTAATGTCTGAAGATGGTGTGGAGGTCACGCACGACCTTCTCAGGCTATAGGATAGAAAATCAGACATCCTGCAACCTTCTTTAACATGTTCTGGCACTAATGGTACCCCTCTCATGACACAGCAGTGACCACATAGAACTCACAGACAATACCCATGATTATGTAAGCTCAATAGGGAAGTTAAGGAGCCTTGCTGGCATAATGAACAATTTGAAATCCCTAGATGCTATGAGGGAGAAAGATTAGACAGTCTTAGAATACCACTAGGGCAGTTCTACTCAGTCCTACAGCGTTACCATTGCCTCTACAGCAGCTGAGTATTAGGGATGCTAACAGATCACAGTAAGTCAGGGTCAGAAAACACTAACGGTACAGACCTGCAGTGCTTTTCAACCATGCTAGCAGGCATGCCTCTCAAGTCCTTTGCATGTGCAGCCCCATGCTCCACCCTGCTCAGGAGGAGCAAGTGCCAGAAAGTTCCCTAAGGACAACCCACTCTGCAAGCCAGCCTCCTGACCAAAGGCACTCATGTTCTGTAGGCCAGGAGAAATTTGCCTGTAACCCAGAAAAATAGTGGGCAACATGTACAGTTCAATTAAGTGTGAGTCCATCTTTACTGATAATCTATTGTCAAAAACCTCAAACTCACTGCCATAGAGTCAATGCTGACTAATAGCTACCATGCAAGACAACATAGAACAGTCCCTATGAGTTTCCAAAAGGCTAACTCTACTGTTAGAAAGCTCAGCCTTTTTCCATTGGAGTGTGTGGTAGTTATGTAATTGTCAATTTGAGAGGATTATGAGTGAAGGGGTAGAGTCTAGTCTGTCAATCAGATCATAGCCAATGAGGCTTCTGTGTGGGCATGGCCTCTTCATGAGAATTCTGGGAAATCAGGAATTTCCTCCTTGGAGGTAGGAGACTCTGCTCATACCCTGGGAGACATAGCAGCTGACACATGGACCAACAGCGCTGAGATGTTTCCAATGCCACTGAATCCAAAGACTTTCTACCCACTGGCCTGTGATCTTCTACATTCGGCATCATTGCATGTGTTTTGTAAGTCTGAAGAGGGCTTTATAGATTGTTATCGGACGTATGGGCTAACATCGGACTATGGACTTGATCTGGACTGGGATGGGATGTTTTCTCAATGCTCAATTACCCTTTATATAAAACTCTCTCTTATACACACGAGTGTCCATGGATTTGTTTCTCTAGTCTACCCAGACTAACAGAGTGGCTGTTGGTTTCAAACTGCAAGGGCCGCAGC
>NW_022111368.1:2878386-2899748 GCF_000313985.2 Echinops telfairi
TGTTTCAAACCACTCCACTGGGATTCCAGTTCGCAGTCATGTACTTTCTCATTGTGCCATCAGTGCTCTCCCACAGGGCTTGTTCCTTTCTCACTGACATCAAGTTGATTCTGACTTGCAGTGACTCTATAGGTCAGGGTAGAAGAGCCCCGGTTGGCTCCTGAAACTAAGACTTTACTAGAAGGCCTAAATCTTTCAACTGCAGAGCAATTGGTGGTTTTGAACTGTTGACCTTGGAGTTAGCACAACACATAGCCCACTATGCCACCAGTTATCAAATACTGTGCCAAGATTGTATCATGCCCGGCTTAAAATCCCACAATAGTCCCATGTAATGGGTATTATTAATACCCTCATTTTTAATGAGAAAACTGGCTCAAGCTCACTACATATTGCTGAGCTGACTCTGAAACTATGTAGACTTCAAAAGCTAATGATCTTAAGAATTATATTAACCAAAATTGCTTCTCTAGGACAAATGTAGGAGATAAAAGATATGTATAAAGATTTAACAACAAAAATGTAGCTCCATGCATTGAATTTGCTCCTAAAAGCTCTTCTTTTCCCACACTGAGTTCTACTACTCTTCTAAGAATCATTCATACAGAATCATCTATCCACTGCCTTTCAGAGTAGTTTCCCAGGTGGCAATCGTTAGGAACTCCATGCTAACAGTCACACTGTAAGTATGAGTCAGTATTAAAGCCTTCTTCACCTTAATGTCCCATATACAATTTTGTTTCTAAACATACACACACACACACACCAATTCCAACAAGTGCCCTCACTAGTTTCCTTGCTTCCCCAGTCTGTACAGCATAGTACAGAGCCCTGGTGGCACTGTGGATCAGGCATTGGATCAGACACTGCAATGTCAGGGATCAAACCCATCCAGCAATTCCATGTGAGAAAGAAAGCTGAGGGAGTCTTCAGTTTCTAGTTACATCTCCAGTCACAGTATGACTTTTGTACTTTAAAATTTTATGTGCCAGCCAACTTGATCACACCACTTCAAGATCACTTTCTCTCCTTACCTTTATTCTGGCATAGCTAAAGGGGAGAGGTTATTAGTTCATAAATATTCTCCTATACCTAGCCTAATGAGCCCTAGAGATGCTGTCAAGTAAGCACTGGACTACTGCCAATCACAAGGTGGAGGGTTCAAACCCCTATAGGTACTACAGTAGAGGTTCCTTGGGAGAAAATGACACTATTTGTACCCTCAAAGATTTACAGCCTCAGAAATCCTCTCTATACTGGGTGACTGTGAGTCGGAGCAGACTGAAAGGCAGCGGGACACCTGGCCTGACAGTCTCATATTCTTATAAGCTCCACTTATTCTTTAGAACCTCTAAGCCATTTTCCCAGCCAGTTGTATAATCATTTATCACTGATGCGGAATTTATTACACTGTGTTATTACCCACCTGGTTATGTCTTAGATGGAGCCCTGGCAGCATAGTGGTTAGACATTGGCTACTAAGTGCAAGGTCAGCAGATCAAAACCACCAGTCACTCCTAAAGAGAAAGATGTGGCTTTCTACTCCCATCGAGAGTTACAGTCTTGGACGCGTTCTACCCTGTCCTATAGTTTCTAAGTCAGAATTGGCTCAACGGCAGGGAGTTCGGTTTGGGATTTATGTCAAACCAGTTAAAAGGAGCACGGTGGGCACATTGGATTAAGCGTCAGGCTGTTAACCACAGGTCAGCTGTTCAAACCCATAAGCCCATCACTCTTAAGGGAGAAAGCTGAGCCAGTGTGTTCCTATAAAGATTTCTGGTCTAAGAAACCCAAACGAGCAGTTTTACATTATTCCTACAGGGTCACAAGGAGTCGTATTGACTCAATGGCAGCAAGTTTTGTTTGGATGCCATTCAACCCAAGAGGCCAAACATCTGTTTATTAGTTAACAGAAGCTAGCACCTTCACTGCACTTATGAAATGCTTACTAATATTGATTGTCTTATTTTTAAAAAAATCAATACTACCTAAGTGAATGAACCAATAAGAAAACAAACTATGTTCCCCTCCACCCTTAGCCCCACTGCTCCCTTATTGGTCCTGAGGGGTTTATCTGCTCTGAATTCCCTGTGTTGCAGGCTCTTATCTGTACCAGGATACATGTTCTGGTCTAACCAGATTTGTAAAAAAGGATTGGAGTCATGGGGGGGGAGGCATTAAAGAACTAGAGGAAGGTTGTGTGTTTCATCGGTGCTATACTACACCCTGTCTCGTCTCTTCCTTGCGGCCCTGTTTGCGCCCACCAAGGCAGCCACTGCATCAGCAATCCATGTTATCAAGGGTCTTCCTCAATAAGTTAGGTAATTTTAAAATGTGTTTCTGTTGATAATTATTTGAAAGCTACATTTTTACAGTGGAGTGTCCAAAAAGCTGGATTCTATAATCAAGGTTTACTGTGAAACAATGACATCCAGAGACATACCTTGACAACGATGATCATTCAGGTAGGCTGCCAGACAACCACAATAAAGCTGATTGTCATGATGGAGGCACACGAATTTTTTTATGCTTCTTTCCCAAGGCATAAAAAAAGCTATGCTTGTACTACACTCTAGTCTATTAAGTGTGCAATCACATATGGGCAAGTTAAAAATGCGAGAAATCATCAAAACGTGATGAGACAAGAAACTCGTGCATGCCGTTGGAAAGCTGGTGAGCCAATACTTGTTACAAGCCTTCAATTTGTAACAATTGCTTATCTTTAAGTACAATAAAGCTTATTGTACTTATTTTCATACGCATCACTGAGAGTTGCAAGAAATACAAGAAACATGAAAGAGTTACGAATGCTTTAAAACCTGGGAATGTCAGGTACAAAAAAATAGCTCCAGGAATTTATTTCTTTTTTAGTATTATTCTAGTCCTCTACACCAATAATTTTTCTTTTAAATGTATACTGGAGATCTACATAATATAGATTCAATTGCAGAAAAACTTAAATGCCTAGAAAATTCGATACATGTTAAGTTGTTTAGAGAAAAACCCTAATATCTGTAACTTTCTTGTCTCAAGAAGTTTCTAAAAACACACAGGGACATGAACAAGTTTGGCTGGTTAAACTGGGAGAGGGAATTTTCAATTTTCAATCTCACCTTTGGGAGATGAGTCTCCAGAGCGCTGGGATACCATGTTTTTAACCTTTTGATGACCTAATTATGTATGTTTTTGAATTTTTGTTACCATGTATTTTCAGCAAAGGAAAACCAGAAAACCCAGGACCACTGCACCTGACTCATGACAAGAATATAGGGCAGGGTAGACCTAACCCTGTGGGTTTCCAACACTTCTAACTCTACTGGAGTAGAAGGCCTCATTGGTTTCTAACCGGTGACCTGTTCACTCACTACCAATGGAAGGCATGGTGGCATGTTAAATATGCATCTGATACATTAACGTGGTGTGCATGTCCCAAAGGGCCTTTGGTTGTAGGACTGGGGTGAAGCAGTACCATTAACTGGGATTGTGAAGTCGCAAGGACCTCAGGAGGCTCAAAGTATTGGTTGACTACAGATGTTTATGTTGCAAGGGTTATGAATGTGTTAAACTACACAACAAAACCCTTTATTACAAAAACAAAAGTTCACCTGTTTGGGACCATCTACATCGTGTTTCTAGATGCTTTAAAGTTAACTCTTCTCCAGCGATAATGACTTTTACCCAAACAAGAGCCTACTGTAATTCTAATTTTCGTACATAAAACCAAAAAAGCCAAGCAAGTGTCTTCTAAGAGGAAGAAAGGAAAAAGAGGATTGCACAGAATTTTGCTAGGGAGAAACATTAAACAAAAGTAGTAAAGAACTATGCTCTGATTGGCCTTCTGGTTATGGTGGGGTGACACGAAGTGTCAAAGGTCATCGTACTGCATGTGGGTGCATTTTGATTTTAAATTCCGGGGAGAAAACAAAATGAGTAAGCTCAAGAGCAAGGAACAAACGTTAATAAGTTTCTTTGGGGCGTGTTAACTGTTGGGTTACATTGTAATGTTTTACTCCCAAAAGTAATGAAGTCTTGCCCCAAATGCATATTTCCGTATAAGCATGCAGGTGGTCACCTGGGACTCACATCGCTTAATTCCTTTCTAATATTCCTATTTCCAGTCGGGCCTGCCAGCGCACATAAAGCGCACGTTGAGGCTGCCGCCTGCCTGCCTTTACCATCCCCACCGCCCCACCCCCCGAGGCTCCGGCCACACTCAGGGCTCCACCCCCTAGCACTTCCTGCTCGCTTCTCCTCCCGCGCGCCAAAATCGCAAACCCCGTCGGCCATCCCGCTCCAGGCTCACGGCGTCCCTCCCTCCCCAGCCAACTCGGGCCCCGTCAAGCCCGCAGCACCCCGGCATCCTGCCCCTGGCTCGGCCCCGCTCCCCTCCCCGCGGCCGGCGCGAGGGCTCACATTTTCCGCTGCCGCTCAAACTCTGCTTTCTTCTCCTCCTCCTCTCGTTTCTGCTTCTCGTCCAGACTGCTCCGCTTGCTCACCGTGCGCCCGAAGATGTCGATGCGGTCGGGCGGCGACGACGCGCGCTCCCGCTCCCGCTCGCGCCGAGACACGGCCGTGTTGGTGGAGCGCGAGCGGGACCGCGACTCCCGCCGCCGGTTCCGTTTACTTTCCCGGGATTTGGAACGCTTCCGGATCCGTTCCTTGTCTCGGGAGCGCGAGCGGCTCCGCTTCTTGTTGTGTTTGCTGCTCTTGGTGTGTTTAGAGCGGGACGAACTCCGACTCCGAGACCGGCCCATCCTTCCAGCCGACGCTGTGACCAGCCGCGGGCTCCGGTCTACAAAGGCTCCCTGCCGCCCTCGCCTCAGGCCCCGAGCGTGGAACGACCGCTCTCTCGAAACCAGAGGAAGAAAAGCGGTCAGCCAGATGGCTTTTTACCGTCGTCTGAGATCGACGAATGCCACGAAGGCCACCTCAAAAAAGAAGGCCGCGGCGCAAGACTTCCCTAAAATGGCAGCTATGGCTGCGCCGGTAGCTCTCCCCACAATGCTTTGCGCGAACGTGCCGACGCGTGAGCCCCGCCCCCTGACGATTGTCCTCGGAGGGAATGGGAGGGGTTACGAGCGTGATCGGCTCTTTCCGCGTGTGCGAAGAAGCCTAAGATGCTGTCAGCTGCGACTCCCATTTTGGTTGATTACCTTTTGGGGTTTGGGTAGGATTCACGTAGCGTGACTCGACCTTGTTTGCATGCCAGCTAAATCTTTCTTTGTTGTGAATTGGCTAAGAAGCCCTGGTGGCATTGTGGGTTACCCACCGAACTGCTAACTACAAGATGAACAGTGGAACACACCAGCCTTTTTGTGGGAGTAAAATGAGGCTGTTGGCACCAATAAAGATTTAAGAGACTCAGAAACCCGCAGGGGAAGTTCTGCTTTGCCCTGTAGGGTCGCTATGAGTCGGAATTTATTTGATGACAAGTGATTTTTTTTAAAATGAATTCATTGGTTACATTATTTGCTAAGAGTGGTCTTTCTTATACAACCATAACTTGATTCCGAGACACCTTGAGCAGATCAATTACTTCTCTGGGCCTAGTCTGCTCGACTTACCCATACTTTAAAAAGTGGTTACAAGACTTATGGAAGATACTGTGTTCTGTGGATTTTCATAAATGATGTAAGGCTTAATATGGGGTTCAGTATGCTTGTCAGTCACTATACTAAATGCTTGGCATTTCTTGAACCTAAATTCACTGGTCTATTCCAACTCTTAATGCCCATTAAATGTATTAGCTGCTTAATTCTTATTGCAGTCCTCTGAATTGAGCACTACTATTATCGCCATTTTAGAATTAGTGATGTTAAAAGGTGCAGAGTGGTTAAATAACTTGAGCAGAGTTACATAAGTAGTAAAGTCTGGGCAGGGAAGTGTTCCTAGATAGACAGAATCAGAGTCTTCCCATGCCCTAACCAAGGAAAGGAAAATTTCTAGATGTTCCAACAAGTTCTATATCTATCAATTCCCCTTCAAAAGCAAGCAAATTAGTACTTGCAGAGGACAGAGAGCCCTGAAGATCCATATGCATAAAATTGTTCATTGAATTCAGTAAAAAATCCAGAAGATATTGAATCTTTTAAATGTTCCAGCCATATTTCATATAGTGCTCAGACACCAGAGTCTCCAATTTTGACAAGCATCCCACATAGCTTTATTGTAGGCATCTGTGTTGGGCTGGTTCTCTAGCGAGGCAAAATCAGTGAGGCATGTGTTGTATATAGAAAGAAATTTGTATCAAGAAATGCATACCTAATTGTAGAAATATAATCCAGTCGGTTTCAAATCAGACTTCTGATGAATAGGAAGCAGGATGACAAAGTAAAAACAGCAGGGTGCACAGGCTGGTGGAGACAGAGGTCCACAGTCTGCCAAAAGAATACACTGTTGGCAGTCCACTAATGACTTCTGTAATCAGCAGGCAATGCAGCCAGATATAGAGGAACCAGACTCAGGATCCATCTCAGGCAGAAAGTGAAGCCTCAAAGAGAGTGTGACTCTGATGGGACTCATAGAAAAAGACTTATGACTCCCAGGAGCTGTCATCAGGCTGCCACCCAATTGATAGGTTGGCTCTCCCCGTATGCCCACCCAGGAGTGTCTAGTTCGCAGAATCCCTAACTATCATAGTATTTCATCAACTAGACATTTTAAAACTCTGATATAAATGAATAGGGTAACATCCTGGACTACATAAGTTAAAAAACAAGACTCTCGGGAAGATATTTGCCATGCTAAGCTGGTAAAGCATTAATGCCTCTGGTATACAAGGAGCTCCTCTGAACCAATGAGAAAAAGCCAACACTAAGAGAGTGAGCAAAGGGTCCAAACAAGCAATTCAGATAAGAAACCCAACCGAGGAAAATCATGATATTCTACACCTCACTAGTAATTGAAAACAGTCAAAATATTAAAAGATAAGTACTTTATGTTACATGCACAAATATATTACAGTGCAGACAAAGATGCATTGATCTGAACATATGCCCTTGAATGAGCTCAGGTGGTACAAGTACTTAAGCACTCAACTGCTAACGTAAAGGTTGTGGTTTCAACCCACCTGCCAGGATTCCTGTATTTATGAGAGTATATTTATGATTATTCTGTGATAAAAAGAAAGTGGTAAACAACAGTGTGTAGAACGTGAGCATATTGTGCATTTGTATTTATGTTAACAGTGGGACTAGCAACCGGCCGCTCAGCAAATGGTGAGTGGGTTAAACGCAGGGGAGAAAGACGAGGCTGTTTGCTCTTATTAAGACGTACCGTCTCAGAAACCTTCACTACAGAGGAGTGCTCTGAGGAGGAATTGACTGGATGGTGGTGGGAATCTGAATGACCGCATCACCAGGTCTTTTGTTTCCTGGAGCAGGCTAGATAAGTTTGACCTTTTACTCTGCAGCCAAGCGTTTGCCCTTAAGTTAGCACAGCTTCACAATTAGTCAGTATTTAAATCCAAGTTCTTCAGCTTATAAAAGAAATAGCACAAGGCCTATCCCTACAAATTACCCCTCCTGCTCATCACTGCAGCCTATTCATTTGATCTCTGTTTAGGGCCCTGAATAAAAGGCCTCTGGTTTGGGGTGCTTCTGAATGTGGCTCCGTCCTGCTGAATTGTGATCAGGCAGCTTCTGTGGCTGCTGAGAACACATCAGATCCACAAAACCCTTGCTGTTTACCTGTTTTAAGAATATTAACAGAACGTCATGTTTATCTGTGAGAGTGGGTCTGCCATATTGCACTTCAGAGCAGCAGGGTTTCTTGATTGCTTTTCTTTTCCATGACTTTTAAAGTACAGATGTATCTTTCCATTTGGTTCTCGAGTAAAGAAGAAATGGATAAGGAATAACTTTTTACACGTTAACCCCACCCCCCAAATCTGTAGGAACCCTGGCCGTGTACTGATGTGCTGCCAATCACGGGGTTGGTCATTCAAGCCCACCTGCCACTCTAGGGGAGAAAGGTGAGGTTCTGTGCACCTGTGAAGGGTTGCAGCCTTGAAATCCACAGGAACAGCTCTACTATGTACTTTAAGGTCACTATGAGTCAGAATGGACAAGGAGAATGAGGTTTTTTGTTTGTTTTGCTCTTGTCTATTTTACCTCTTCTTCTTGCTGTATAGCATAAAACAGTCATTTTTATCATGTTCAAAGATTCTGCGGGTCAACAATTCTGACAGGACACCGTGGGAATGACTTGTCTCTGCTGCCTAGTGTCTGGGGCCTCACTGGGACAATATGACAACAGAAGAATGAGGCGCTTGACTCACATGAGGGGGCAGACAGGGGAAAGGTGTTCTTACACTCCTGTTTGGCAGTTGGTGGTGGCTGTTGACTGGAACCTCACGTAAACCTATCAGTTGTTTCAACGACTTGTGGCCTCTCTTCATGTGATGTTGGTTCCCTCATTCCCTCGTTGGCAGCCACATGGTGCTTGGAACTCCAGTGACCCAAGAAGTGGTGCCAGAAGGTACAGGTGGCATCCAACGTGTGGCATCCATTCTGTTGATCACCAGAGTTCGCATTCTCCGTGTCACCAAAGTGAGCTCCAATTCAACAGGTGGAGATGTACAACCCACGTCTTGGTGGGCAAAGTGTAAAAGAATGTGTGGGTAGTTAGAAGACTAATCACAATGCCTTCAAGATTGATATTTTCCAGACCCGTGAGTTACATGTTGCGCTACTAACCACAAGGTCAGCCAACCATTGGCCACTCCTCCCGGAGAAACAGCAAGTTTTCTACTCCTAAAGAGTTACAGTCTTCGAGACCCACAAGGGCAGTTCTGTCTTTTTATTTTTTTCCCTTTCCCCTACTGCAGTGGTTCTTAACCTGTGGGTCGCGACCCCTTTGGAGGTCAAACGACCCTTTCACAGGGTTCGTCCAATTTATCACAGTAGCAAAATTACAGTTATGAAATAGCAACAAAAGTAATTTTATGGTTGGGGGGTCATCACCACATGAGGAACTGAATGAAAGTGTCCCAGCTTTAGGAAGGCTGAGAACCACTGCCCTACTGTGTCTTATTGGGTCACCACGAGCCAGAATCAACTCCACGGCAGTGAGTTATACAACCTATAAGGAAACCGGACCTAATTCTAGTTGGAAGACGCTCTCAGCGTCTGGTTCTGAAGCGACTACGACCGCACTCCTCCAGCCATCACTTGGCTCGATTGTAAAATGAAAGGAGGCACAGAGTGGCTTCCGAAGGCACGTTGCGGAACTTTGACTTTATCCTTTGTTCCTGTCATTTCACCAATCAAAATATTCGCGATTCTGGTTTACATTTAAGAGCGGACACACATCGGAGAGGAAGTCATTATGTCTCGCTGATGGTCTAGGGCAGAACGAAGCATGCGCAAATCTAATTTCAATCCTTCAAGTCGGAGTCTTCCCATTATATGAAGCGCACTCCTGTGTACCGTCATGTTGTTCTGGATGTTCTTTCTTCTGGGCTCGTTTGTCCTGCAATTCTTAGAGCAAGCCTACCCTTGGAAGTACTTTCTTCTGCGTCTTTTTACCTTTTAATTGTAATTTGGTGAAGGTTTTCAGACCAGTTTTCCATTAAACAATTCACAGACGCCTCATTGCAATCCCCACAGCCCCATAAGGTAACATTGGTTATTACACTTCCTCCCTGTGTTTTCTTTTCCCCCAATGGCTACATAGTATCGTTATGTATTTTAATTTATCTTCTTCTGTGTCTCTGAACTGTTATATCTTTTTCTTTATTAAAAAAAAATAAACCATCTTATTGGTGTGTTTTCTATTTCTACTTCTTTCTCTTTGCTGAACTTTCTAAACTGTATCCTTGGGTAAACTGCCCTTTTGGTGTCAAGTGGTCAAGGAGTCTAAGGTGTGCATAATCCCCCTTGTGTTACTGTTTTTCTTATTGAATTGTCATTTGGCTGAACATTGAGCCATAGTGATAGTTAGACTCAGAAGTTCTAACAGTTTCTATTAGCGAGTCATCCTGATATTTTTTTATGATTTAGAGTTTTGTTCCACATTTGTCACCTGTTCTATCTACAGTAATCCCCTTCAGAGCAGTTGCCCATGGATGTGGTGGCCAGGTCTGCTTCTTGTGGTCTCAGTGTCGTGGACACTGGTATTTGCATGGTCCATTAGTCCATTGGACAAGTTGTTTCCATGGTTCTTCAATTTTCTTTCCCCCTGACAATGAGATTGTTGTACCTTAGATTGCAACACATCAAAGTAGACCGTAGAACATTGTCTTTGGACATTATGCTATGCCAATTGACCTTGGAGTCTTCAAGACTCTGAGGCCCAAGGCCCAGTCATTTATTCCCTCAGGATGCTTAGTTAGATCTAAGAAGTCATCTTAACTTTACCTGTGTTAGTCCGGGTAGACTAGAGAAACAAAGACATAGACACCCATGTGTATAAGAAAGAGCTTTATATAAAAGAGTAATTGTATATTAAGAAAACATCCAAGACCAGTCCAGATCAAGGCCATTAGCCCATATGTCCAATATCAGTCTATAAATTACTCTTCATACTCATGCAACACTTGCAATGATGCTGAGTGCAGGAAAATCACAGGTTGGTAGGAGGAAAGTCTTGTGGATCCAATGGCAGTGGAAGCCTCTTAGCACTGGAGTGGATCTCCACATGACTCCTCCAGCTCCAAGGCTCTGACTGCCATCAGTATAGCTCCATATGGCTTATCAACAGGAAAGTCTCACAGGGAGAGTCTTTATGTCCCGCCTCCAGCAAGCTATTTATCTCCATAGCTCCTCCAGATGAGGTCATCAAACTGCGACCTGACTGATAGACTCCACCCCTTCACTCTTAATAGTCTCAAATTAACCCAGATTATGTAACTACCACATTAGCCTTTTTATGATCTGCCACATTCATGAATATATTTACATTAAAGGCCAATAAAACCAAACTCACGCTCATTAAATCAATTTCTACTCAGAGTGAACCTGTAGGACAGGACAAGGCAGACCTGCCCCTGTGAGTTTCCTAGACTGTAACTCCTTATGGGAGTAGAAAATCCTGTTTTTCTCTGTTGGAGTGGCTGGTGGTTTCAAACTGCTAACCCTATAATTAGCAGCCCAATGTGTAACCACCAGGACTCCATTCAGAGGCAAATACATATGTACAAATAGTTTCTGCCAAGTCTATGTGTTCCTTGATTTGTTTTTTTTTTAAAGATATCTGTTTAGGGTCCTTCTCAAGTGCATGTTCATCACTGCTAATCGACCAGGGCCTAAAGTCAGTAATTATCTGAAACAAAGTTGATGTAGTTTCCAAAATAGAAAACAATCAGGATATGAAAGGGCAAAGGGAGAGGAGAGTGTGACCTAATCAAACTAATATCATCTGTTAACTATATTGCCAGAAAACCCTACTGTCAGAAGTATTGGGAATTGTGACTGACTCCAAATACAGAGGCAGATGTTATGAGTTGAGATGGCATTGTGAGTACCTACCAAGTGGCAGGTACTAAGCCCAGCATTTCCCATGGATCATTGCAACAGAGAAGCTACCTGGGGAGTGCAAATGGCTTGTGCTTGACAATTGGTCTTTGGTGGGTTAAGTGTTGGGCTGATAACCGTAAGGTCAGCAATTAAACCACACCAGCTATGCCAAGGGAGAGAGATGAAGGTATCTGCCCTGTGAACGATTTGCTCACTTGGAAACTGGAATGGAATAGATGGCAATGGGTTTAGTTGGGGGCCGGGGGGGAGCTGTGGGTGGCGGTGGTCTTCATTTAGCCCATTGAATATCTAACCAACCTCTCCAGTGGCACTGTAGAGAAAGTCTTCTACTCCAGAGATCATTGTCAAGAAAACCCCTCAGCAGCTCTCCTCTGTTATACTCGGGGTCACTGAGCCAGAATCACTCTGGCAATGAGTTTTGCAGCAACTATGAGCTGAGAGGAGCCCTGGTGGCATAGTGGTTATGTGGTGGTGGACTGCTGACCACCAGCCAAGCTCTCAGGGAGAAAGACGAGGTTTTTTCACTCCCATGAAGAGATACAGCCCTGGAAACACACCACGGCTGTTCTGCCCTGTCTTAAAGGGTCCCCATGAGTCACAACGGACCTGATGGCAATGACCTTGAGTTTGATGAGTGAAGAAACACTTATCTTGATTTTTCTCCATTTTAGGAAAAGGAAAATGAGACACGAGGTAAAAGTCCTTTGTCTAGGAAGGTCACACTCAGCTGCTCAATAATAGAAGGGGTACTGGAGCCCAGGTGTCCTGATTCTTGAGCCCACATCTATCTTATCTCCAGAACATTTGGATTCTGCTGGAGTCTTCCACCCCCACCCAACTCATCGGCCATGGAAATTTAGAGCAGTCTTGTGTCATCACTCCGTTATGCCTCATTAAGTGGCCAGGCCAGTCCAGGATAGGCTACATCATTAGCAGAGCTCAGTGCAAAATGAAAACAGGAAACCTCTTTTAAAAGCAAGAGAAAAGCACAGTGCTGTTAAAGGCACTAAAACATAAACGCTTCTCTTTTTTCCGGGTCTCTCCTTCTACCTGTAATAAACTCAAACCCAAACTCACGACCCAAAGTGGATGCCAACTCATGGCGGCCCTGAGGAATAGGGTGGGACTGCCCTGTGGGATTCCAAGACTAACTTTTTATGGGAGTTGTCTTTCTCCCAATGACTGGCTGGAGGCTTCCAAAGCTGGCCTTGAGGTTAACAGCCCACCTCCTAACCACTTCACCACCAAGGCTCCTTTTCTACCTGTAATGGTGGTGTGACATGTGCGATTTCATGTCCCATTTCCCCACACAAGGATACTGGCAAGCCAAAGCAGACCCGTATCAACTCCTAGGGGTCTTGCCCTACCACTTGCAACACAGCTTCAGAGCATTAGCCAAGAGCTAGAAACCTGGGTTGGAGCTGTTGCCACCAAGAATCCCGGGCAGATTGTGGCATGCAGTTATTGTGGCTGGTGTGTTGCCTTAAGTAATGCTATCTTGCTTCTCTGGGTTCTAACATCTGTTAAAATGGCCACACAGAACTCATAGACCATGTTCATGATTCAGCAATTTATTAATGAAGTTATTATCAAGTTGTAATGCTAGTGAGATACGCTCAGGAATGAGTTGTTTATCATGACATGTTACAGAGTTCCTTCTGATCTGCAAATAAATGCCCAAGGGGGCATTCCACCCTGCAGTAAGCCTCAAGGTTATGGCATTCAGCTCAAATTCCAGGGACTAGCAAACCCAGCTCCCTGGGTTAAGTGCCCAGAGGCACCGCACTCTGCAAGCCAGCCTCTTGCACACACAAGCATCCGTTTTTTACTTGCTTTGTGAGTTGGGAAGTCCATCACTCTGTTCTGTGCTCCGGCTCTTGGCTGCTCTGCTATTCCTCTGGTGTTGTAGCTGTCAACTGGATCCAGGAGGTTCACTGCACAAGAATCTTGGGTCCAGAAAGGTGAATTCCACTCTTGGTTCTTGTTGCTACATCCTCCCACTCGGTATCCACACCCCAGAGACCATTCCTCATTTTTAAAACCATCAATAGCACCTAAACTTCTACCACTTTGAATCTCAGCTTTTCAACCTGACATGAAGTGATCTCCATAATCTAGACTCAGCTGAGCAACATATGAGCAAGACTGAAGAAGGGAGGCCGTTGAATTATGATGCTTGTAAAGAATTTTACACATGCCACGGGCAGCCAGAACAACAAACAAATCTGCATTGAAAGGAGGAAACAAAACATTTTTAATTAAATTAAATTAAACTAAATTAAAAAAAAACAAGAAGAAATACAAAAGAAAGGAGGAAACGGAATACTCCTTAGAAGTGGTGAGATTTCCTCATGTATTTTGGACATATTATGCGGAGGGACCAGTCTCTGGAGAAGGATATCATGCTTAGGAAAAGTGGAGGATCAGTGGAGAAGAGGAAAGAGCTCGCTTAGGTGGATGGACCCAGTGGCTGAAACAATGGGCTCACACGTAGCAAAGATTGTGAGGCTGGTGCAGGATGGGGCAGTGCTTCATTCTGTTATGCAAAGGACCACTAAGACTTGGAACCAACTCGATGACACCAAACAATGAACTGGACTCATTGCACTTGTCCAGACTCACCCAACCAGTTCTAAATTTTTCTTTTGCTCTTTCACATCCGCCCTCTCTCCCTCAGGGGGAATTTCTCTGTTCTACAAGCATGCCCTTCCTTAACTTCATTACCCTTATTCCAAATCCCTCCTTTTGGGGTGTGGGATAGTCCCTTGGTATGTTGACCAGAGTCTCCCCTGCAGCATTAAGCTGATAGGAGGGTTGATAATATACTACTTAGCACATTTTCTTGCTTTTCTACTTTTCTACCAGCTACATCTACAGAAACAATTTACCCTGGAATCCTTGTCTTAGGACTTTATTTTGTTGATTCACATGATTCGATGTCATTTGGTTTGCATGCACTCTGTTTTCATTTCTATTTTATGCCTTTAAGACTACATTTTGTTTGTTTGAAGATCTATGTCTATAATTCAAAAGAGTTCAATATTGGACAGTTTCAGTTTATACAAGCCTCACAATATAGGCAAGCAACATTTGATCATTGTAACATAGGAATTTGAGCACTCTATTTTCCATTTTTGCTCTGCATTGCTGATCAATATTCCAATGGTAACTCTCATGTTAAAATCTGTAAGGGAAAAATTATACCCGAATGGTATATGGAACTGACAAAAATGCAAGGATTCCTAGGACAAGAGTAGATGTAACAAGATAATTGACCACCTCTTCCACAGTTTCCTTCTCCACTTTCTTGGCACAGATCATTGATATTTGACAGTGACATTCAGGTGGACTCTCTACTCCCATAAAGCCTTACAGTCACAGAACCCACAGGGGCAGTTTTACCCTGGCCTTTAGGGGCGCTCAGAGTCACAACCAAGTCAAAGGCAGTGAGTTGCTTTCGGTCCCCCGCCCCCAGAGAAGCAAATAATAACTGCGGAAGACAATCATTGTGTTCTGTTTTGCCAATATTTGGATAAGGAGTGGGCATGCGACATAAATTTGGCTAATGAAATGTGAGAGGAATTCTAGGAGGTGCCTGAGAAAAGTTTGCTTACACTGCAAAAGGGATAAAGGGAGAGATGTTATAATGCTTTTTGCCTGGGAAGTTCTGATGCTTGGAATTATTGCAGCCATCTTGCAGCTATCTAGAATAGGCTGAGCATGAGTATAACAGCTGGCATGCTGAAGAAGGCAGAGAAGAAAGAAACGGATTTGATTATATTGCCAAGTCTCTGAATGGCCAGCATGTAGGCTCCCTGACCCTTAGTCTTATAATGTAGGAGGATGCATTATATATTGCATATAAAAATGCAATATGGATTTTAATATGGATCTCTGGTTCTAACATCTTCTGGACTTTATCTGTTCAATAAGAAGAAGAACAACAACAACAACAAGGAGTTTAGACAGACTTTTCTAAACACACAAATGCAATGCATGTCACTTTTGGATTAAAGGCAGACAAAGCACCTCTAAAGGACTCTGGTAGTTACATAATTTAAAGTCAACTTAATAAGTAAGTGTAGGACATGTGAATATTAATTGAATACTGGATAATATTGAAAAAAATTTAATTTTGTTACAGGTGACTTCTATAATGATATAAAACAATGCCCTTAGTTTTTATTTATGCACTTGATATGTTTAATGATGGACTTTTGTGGTGAGCAATTAGACTTTATGACAGATGCATCAAATATGGCTAGATTTTAACAAGAATTGCCTCTGAGTAGTAGATATATGTGTGATCCTTATGTCCCTCTATAAGCTGTTTTGCATATCTGAAACTTTATATAATTAAAAAGTGAAAGAAAAAGGGGAAAAACTTGAATTTTTACACCTGGTGGAAACTAATACGGTTTTATGATGCCTAGCTGTTCTTTGTTTTGTTATGTTATTACAAATAATATTTTCTTTGAAAAATATTACTACAGAGAAACACATACAAGGGCATTTGTGTGTGTGTGAAATTCGCTTTGACAATTTTTTCTTTCTCTTTTTATTAATTTGGATTTAATACATATATCACATCACACCACAGTTCAGTCATGCCAAGTAGAATTGTGCAACTGCTACCGCAATCAGTTTCCAGACAGTCTTTTTCTACATGGACTCCTTGACATCATCTCCCTTTACCCCACCCCCACCGCTGCACCCCCCTTCCACTGAAACCTCTGTTCTTCTTGCTTTCCTTATAAGCTCATCAATCCTGGGTTTCATAGACTGAAAAACAAAAAGCATATAAAACAACTTCAAGAGGGTGACCTCCAATGGCATAACACCTTTGAGATATATCCTAATATGAATAAACAAAACAAAAGGAAACAATACAAACCAAAAATAAATAAAAGTTTGGAAACCAGATCAAGTACAGCATGACTCATAGGGGGCATCTCGGGATGAAGTTTGAACTGTTCAAGTCAGATTTATGCCTTTGGTCTTCTCTACTTGTCTCTCCCAAGCACCGGCGCGTGGCCCCTTTAAAAGGGGCTTTTAAATCCATGGAAATATGCCCAGCTCTTATGGAAGTGGAGCTAATTCACACACAAGTGTCAAAGTGGTATTCCTGTTTGAGTGAGAAACCATGACCTGACTGAGAGTCAACATTAGTGTAACCCATGATCCAAATAAGAAGACAAATGTTCCTTCTTTCCCTTTTTTTCCTTCTAATTTTGTTAAATGATCATTTTTTAAAAGTTTCATTGGCATATAATTCACACGGCATACAATTTAATCATTCAATTCGATTAAGAAGAGTTGTGCACTCATCACCACAATGATTTCAGAACATTTTTTTCTCTTCACTATAGGTTTACCTATCCTGAACTTCATATGCAGAAATTTGTACAAAACAAACAAAAAGCTAACATAAACTCAACAACTACACAACAAAACACATAATGACATTAATTGAAAAGAAAACAGAAAATATTAAAAACTGAAACAACTTAAAAATGAGTCAGAAGGGAGATCAAATAATAATTACATTTATACATACACATGAGTGGACTTAAAAAGTGCATGGAAAAATGGAATTAAAAGATAATGAATTGTACCATGAACTTCTGGAAACACACACATACACACACCCAAAAAAAGAAAATAGCTTTTGTTTGCTCACCCTCCAAAGAATTTACAAGTTTGAAAGTCTGTCCAAATAGACATGCAGGAAGAACTGTTTTTGAACGTGCTATTTCTAGCAGCTAGATGAGAATCTTCACCCTCTCAGATTTACAAAACCTATTTGGTCTATTTGGTTTTGTGGAAACTGGGAGAAGCATCTGTATCAGATCCTGATACAGAACTACGATAAATTAGTCCCACAATAGTTATGTTCTCCCTGTTCTGTGTGACCGTGTAACAGTCTCATTGGCCAGAATAATACCTGTTCCTCTTACACAGCTGAATTGATTTGGAGCTCAATTATACTGAAATGATACCACTTTACAAGGAGGTATCCCCTCAAAAATGGAATTTATTTTTAAAAGCTATATATTAAAAAATTTTTTTTACAAAACAACCTTATCACCTTCACAGTTCTCTCCATTACACGTAATACATTTGTCAAATCTGTGATTACATAACTTTTATGCAATCTTTTCAGAATAGAAATCTTGGTTAACAGTCTGACCTGGTGGAATGAACTCTAAATGCACTATCTCCCTCACATCAAAAAAACAAATGAGCATTGTCTTGATCTTTGATTTCACTTGATGAGCTTTTTTTTGGGTGAGGTAACAATGGTGTCTTCCACTGGCTTGATTGATGTTTGCTTTCAGAGTCATACGAATAGTACCATGTTTCCTCATCAGTAATGAACTTGGAAGAAAAACTCTGGGTCACTTTGGAGCTGTTCTTTCAAAGCTCGGCATGTTTCCACTCCACGCTCTTTTTCCTGATCAGTCAGATCCCGAGGCACAGATTTCACAGCAACCTTTCTCATTCCCAAATCTTCTGTTAAAATTTGCTGAACCAAGCTCCAAGATAGTCCAGATAAATTCTCCACCTTTTCAATGGCCCATTGTAGGTCTGCAAGCACAACTGCACAAATTTTGCTGACATTTTCATCCATTGGAGAAGTTGACAGATGTCCAGAACAATGTTTGCCATCAATCGACATTTTACCTTTCTTGAAATGAGAAAACCACTCAAACACTTGAGTTTTTCCCATAGAGTTGTCCTTGTAAGCTGTGTTCAATATCACAACAATTTTCATGGCATTTTTCCTGAGCAGGAAAGAAAATTTCACATCCGCACGCTGTTCTTCTAAATCAGCCATCACAAAAAATGAGGTTTGAGCAAAACTGCTCTTACAAAAAAATTCACTATGACCAGAGAGAACCTTCCCAGGCAATGCCACTGGATGCACTAACTCAGAGTGAATGGCAATGCTAATTTAGTAGGAAAAATGCATACTGTGGAAGCTCCACCCAGCGGAGCTTTTTTCGGGTTTTTTTGTGGGGGTGGGGGGAAACCCTCTCAGATTTGCAGATAATCGAGGTGCCTTTGATGAACTATTAACAGGGACATGTCTGTACCATGAAGAAAGCCTGCCGAGGAAACAATCTACTTTGTGGACTGTCCTTAATACATTGCTGGGAGCAGCAAATTTGATTTGGGTGGCACCATGCATAGTAAATTCTCTTCCCCTCCCCCCAAAGTAAGAACTGTTGCTAAATGATAGCATTCTCAAAATTAAGCTAAACTATATCAAGGGTGTATTTTGATCCATGGTTTCTTGACTATTCCAGACATTTAAATGCATATGGGATTGCCACAGAGAAAACACAGGATACCCTGTTACATTTAAATTTCAGCAAAACAACAATAAAACATCAAAGTCCAAATCATTGCCACTGAATAAATTCCAACTCATAGTGACCGGTAGGACAGAGTAGAATTCTTCCTTAAGTTTTGCTGAGACTTTCCATCTTTACAGGTGTAGACAGCCTTATCTTACTTTTACGGCACACCGGTTGGGTTTGCACTGTCTACCTTAGCAGCTCAACACAACACTTTGTCACAATGAAAAATTACATCTCCATTATTGCATGGGACCTAGCTGTACTAAAAAACTCAATGTTTATCTGAAATTCTAACTTACATACAAGATGAAGTAAAGGGATCCTGGTGCCACTGCGTGTTGAGTTCTGGGCTGCTCACCCGAGGTTTTCGGTTCTAACCCATCAGCTGCTCCCGTAAAGAGTTATAGTCTTAGAAACCTTTGGGAACAGTTGTCTTCTGTCCTATTGGGTTGCTAAGAGTCAGAACTGCCTCAATGGCAGTGGGTCTTCATAGCATATGAATTCAATTTTTCTTTCCCTCAAGAAAGTTGTCACGGGGGTGGATTCATTTCCAGACCTAAAGAATGGTGGACCACAGTCTTTTCATGTGCTGTCAGCTGCCCTGGAGCAGATCATGGCCCGAGGTCCAACAGGGCAATGTCCTGTCCCGTCTTGCACCATCCTCACCACCTTGTTATAGTTGAGGCCAGTTTTTGTAGCCACTGTGTCAATATATTTCCTTGAGAGTCTTCCTCTTTTTCACTAACCTTTGACATTATCAACCAAGGTGTCCTTTTCCAGGGGCTGGTCTCTCCTGCTCACATGTTCAGATGACATGAGGGAAGCTCTTGCCATCCTCCATTATGAGGACCATTCTAGCTGTACTTCTGCTGCGATTGATTTATTTGTTCCAATCTTAATCCATGGTGGACCACAGCGCTTTCACCAATTTTGCTGACTTATTGTTCAGCTTCCACATGCGTATGAGCTGTCTGAAGATACCAAGGCCAAGGTCAGACAGAGATTAGTCCTCCACTTTGCCCCTTAACATGAGGTCTCATGCAGCAGCCCTGCTCAGTGCCGTGTGTCATGAAATTCTGGACCGCTGCTGCCAGGAGCATGCACGGTGGCTTCTGGGAAATGAAGTCTTTGACAACTTATTTTGGTCTCCATTTATGATGATGTTGTCTAGTTGTCCAGTTATGAGGACTTTTCTTTCCTCTACATTGAGTTGCCATTGATGTGGAAGGCTGTAGCCTTTGAGCTTCAGCAAGTGCCTCAAGTCTTCTTGGCTTTCAGCAAGCAAGATTTTGTCATCTGCAGGTCACGTGTTGTTAATAAGGCCTCCTCCCATCCCGATGCCACATTTGGCTTCATATAGTCCAGCATGTGGGCAGAATAAATATGCTGAAAAGATCGGACCTGGCACATAACTTTTCTGACTTTGACCTATGCAAGGTTCCCTGGTTCTTTTAGAATGACCGCCCGTTGGTCTGTGTGGGTTCCTAGGAGCATGATGAAGGGTTCTGGTTCCCATTCTTCTCAGAGTTCTCCATAGTTTGTTATGATCCACACAGTTGAATGCTCTTGTAGGTCTTTCACGTCGCATTATAATGCTTTGCCTTGTCTTCTCAAGCTGCCCTTTGACATTTTCTGTTAAGCTCTTCTTGCTTTAGCTACTCTGCATTCAAGAGTCTCTTCTGATATCCATGCTGGTTTTCTTTTCCTGCCTTTTTCATAACAGTTGCCTTTTTTCATTTATGATAGTTGTGATGTCACCTCACAACTTGTTGGGTCTTTGGTCATTAGCGTTCAATGCAGCAAATATATTCATTCGATGTTCTTTAAATTCAAGTGATAGTCTGGCTCTCATGGACTTTAATTTTCTTCAGCCTCCATGAGCAATCGATCTGTTCCCAAGTCAACCCCCGACCTTACTTTGCCTGTTGATATCGAGCTTCTTCTTCAGCTCTTCCTCAGAGGCGATCATTCTGATCGCGGCGAGTTCCATCTGGTTATGTGTAGTTGCTGTTTCTGCTTCTGAAAAGAATGTACGTGCAGTGAAGGGGTCATTGGTCTCACAAAATCCTGTCTTACAGTTTCCGGCTTTGTTTCTATTAGCACGGCCCCGTTTTACAACTACTAATCTTTCCTCTGTTTCCAACTTTTGCAATTCAATAGCCATTAATTAGCAATGCATCTTGGTTGCATATTTCATCGATTTCAGATAGAAAAAAATTGGTAGAATTCTACAATTTCTTCATTTGCTTTAGTGGTTTGCATGTACACATGAAGAATAATTGCATCGAGTGCACATCTTTGTAGGCAAATTGTGGACACCATTACAAGATGGCGCCGGACCGCGCCCGCATCGTCAGAGCTAAGCTGTAAACAAGCTTGTTGCGCATGCGCTGCCAGGAGCTGAGCTGTAAACAAGCTTGTTGCGCATGCGCTGCCAGCCGCTCGCTACGCATTATCAAATTGCACCAATCCTGGTAGGACACGTCACCGAGCAGGGTATTTATACCCGGGGTTTTAGGAG
>NW_022111368.1:2901708-2903704 GCF_000313985.2 Echinops telfairi
AATAAACTTCGCAGATTGCATCTACCAGAAGGGTCCTGACCATTCTTGTCTCGGTCCGTGCTGCGCCGTATCATCCGCGCGCGACAGCAAATAGCTTTTATTCTATGCTTGACAGCATTGTATTTTAAAATGGATGTTGAAAAAAATTTTTTGATGATGAAAATGATGCCTTTCCTCTTGAATTTGTCATTCCTGACATAGTAAACCATATGATCATCTGGCTCAAAATGGCCAAGGGCAGTCCATTTCAGTTCACCAACACCGAGAATATTGATCTCTATGTGTTCCATTTCACTTTTGATGATGGCCAATTTCTCTAGATTAATATTTTGTACATTCCATGTTCCTATATTAATGTTTCAGATGTGTCTTCTCAGTGTGGTCATGCCTACCAGACAATGAAGGTCTCAAGAGCTGTGCTCCATCCATGTTTACTTGGAAGAGGCAGCTCTTCCCCAGGACTACTTTGAGTGCTTACCAACCCAAGAGGGTTATTTTGGCACTATATCTGACAATGTTGTGTTGTTATTATAAGGTTTTCAGTGGTGAATCCACAAGTGTACAGTCTACTCCTTCTTCCTACTTCGTACTTATTCTGGAAGCTCTGGTGAGACTTGTCCACCATTGGTGACCCTGCTGGCATTTCAAATATCAGTGGCATAGCTGCCAGCATGATAGCAAGGCATAAGCCATCACAGCATGGCAAGCATACACATGAGTGGTGGGCATCTACTCATGGGTCACTGTTATTGCAGGATTGTGAGAATATTAGAAATAATAGCAGTGTTTCTGTTAAATGGGGCGAATAAAGGTATGGGGGCCACTCGTACAGTGAAGACTTTTCATTGTATGCCATTTTTTAACAGTCAAATTTTGAACAATATGAATGTATTATCACTTCAAAGGAAATTTAACTAAGATACTAAACTTAGGGTCAGCTGGAAAGAAATTATGTGCTAAAATATTCAAGACAAAACTT
Organism: Echinops telfairi; assembly: GCF_000313985.2. Taxonomy (NCBI): domain Eukaryota; kingdom Metazoa; phylum Chordata; class Mammalia; order Afrosoricida; family Tenrecidae; genus Echinops; species Echinops telfairi. The sequence continues at coordinate 2,902,688 of NW_022111368.1, forward strand.
TTGAATAAGGATTAAAAATAATGTTAGCAAGATGTCCCTTGTTGTGTCAGACATCAAAATGTTCACAGATTTCTAGAATTAGAATGAGGTGGACTGAGCCCAAGGCGAGAGAGATAGATACAGGGACCTGATTGGAAAGGCAGGGCTGTTGTTGCTTTGCAGAATTGAGTCAAAGCCTAATTCTGAGTTGGGTCCATATCGAATCCTCATATTTTTTCCTCGTTTTCCATCTATCTTGCATTCCCCCCCCCCACCCCTGCCATTTTTTAATTTTTGGTTATACCACCAGTGTACAAACATGATGAAGTAGCTCTCATTAAAAACCCCAAAAGCCAACCCCCAAATAGCCAAGGTATTTGGTTCTACTTTGACAGTTTTCCAAACACCTGTCTATAATCACTGTTGCTATTTCTTCACCTCCATTCTCTCTTCCACTTCCACTCTTTAAATGTTCACTCTACCCCTGAAGAATAAGAGCCCTTGTCAGTTTTGCCTATGACCTCCAGCTTTAGGAACCCCGTGGCAATGTCTAGTTTTGATTGTTATCATAGGCATTGTACATTGGGTTAGTAAACTCAAGGTCAGTAATTTGAACTCATCAGTCAGACTGCTATGAAAGATGAGACTTTTTTGCTCCTGTAAAGATATACAGACTCAGCAACCCACGGGGCCATTCAACTCTGTTCTCTATAGTTGCTATAAGTCAAAATTAATTCTATGGCAGTGGGTTTGGATTAAGTTTTCAGCAGATTTGATAGAGGAGATCATTGCTTTCTAAAGACCCCCCCGCGGTTGTTCAGAGGCATCTTCTTTGACACTGAGCCTTCTTATCACCTCTGTTTACCTTCCTTCCTTAAGGACGCTTTTCCAGGCTCATGGTTCTGCATATTACCTGAAGGTGGATGCCTCCCCCAAATACATTTCTGCTCTGATTTCCCCCTCTAAAGTCCACATTTATATAACCAACCACCAAATTATTAGTTCCTCACCACTTGGTTTTCAGCTGGTTATACTGTG
>NW_022111368.1:2903804-2904820 GCF_000313985.2 Echinops telfairi
CAGTGGAACATTGTCAGATGCAGAAAATCTCTCACTGCCATTGAGGTGACTCCAACTCACAGTGAGTGACCTGATCGTGCCCAGTCGAGCTGCCCCTGTGGATTCTGAGACTAACTCTTTATGGGAGCAGAAAGCCTCATCTTTCTTCTGAAGAGCGGCTGGTGGTTTCGCAATGCTGACTTTGTGACCTTGTAGTTAGTAGTCCAACCGCATGACATGCTGTGAGATCTGTGACAATATGACTCATTCAAATTTATACACCAACCACTAAACCTAGTGCTGAATTAAAGACTTTCACCAATTTCTTCAGTTTCAAATTGATCAAACATGCAATCAAGATGAATTGATAAAGACTGGTGATTGGAATGCAAAAGCTGGAAACAAAGAGGAAGGAACAGTAGTTGGAGAATGCGGCTCTGGTGAAAGACACAAAGCTGGAGATCACATGACTGGATTTTGAAGACCAATGACTGGAACATTGCAAATACCTTTTTCCAACAACACAAATGACAACGATACACATGAACTTCTTCAGATGAAATACACTGAAATCAAATCGATTGCATCTGTGGGAAGAGACCATGGAGGAGCTCAATATCAGCAGCTAAAACGAGGCTACGGGCTGGGCCAACAGTGGAACAAACCATCAGTTGCTCCTATGTAAGCTCAGGGTAAAGCTAAAGAAAATTAAAGCAAGTCCATGAGAGACAAAATATTACCCTGAATATATCCCACCTGAATTTTGAGGATATCTCAAAAACGAATTTGATAAATGGAACACTAATGAGAGGAGGCCTGATAAACTGTAGAATGACATCAAGAACATCAGATATGGAGAAAGAAAAATGTCATAAAAAAACAGAAAAGAAAGCATAAAAACAAAGTACAAGTCAAAAGAGACTTTGAAATTGCTATTCACCATAGAGTAGCTAAAGCCAATGGAAGAAATGATAAAATCAAAGAGCTGAACAGAAAATTTGAAAGGGCAGCCTGAGAAGACAAAGAAAAATATCATA
>NW_022111368.1:2907700-2909634 GCF_000313985.2 Echinops telfairi
GGGACTAATGCCGGGGGCTTAAGTGGAGAGGAAATGTTTTGAGAATGATGAGGGCAATGAATGTACAAATGGGCTTCACACAATTGATGTATGTATGGATTGTGATGAGTTGGATGAGCCCCTAATAAAATGATTTTAAAAAAAAGATAAAATAAGATTGAAAAAAAAAGAAAAAGGACATCATGCTTGGCAAGAAAGAGGGGGGAGGAAAAAGAGGAAGATCATCGAGAAGATGGGTTGATACAGTGGTGCAACAATGGGCTGAAACACAGGAACAATTGTGAGGATGGCATAGGTCCAGGCAGTGCTTTGTTCTATTGTACAAGGGGTGGCACCTAACAACAACAACTTCATTGCTCCACTTGGATTTGTGGAGAAAATGTCAACTTTAAAATGCTCAAAATAAAACTGATGCTTCTCATAGGAACTTTCTGTATCCCCAGTTCTTCCCACCTCAGCAAATGGTGCAGCTCTTCACTTGCTTACTCAAGCCATCTGGAAATTCTTTTCCGTATTTCATGTTCAATAGACAAGCAGGTCTAATCAGTTCTAACTTAAATGTATGGCGCTCAAATCTGATCAATGCTCACCATCTCCATAGCTTGTACTTTTCTCTTTTGCCATTGTTAAGTGCTATGTTTTAAGGGAAAAGAGACCCCCAATTCAGATGTAACTTATAAAGATTCATTTACTGAATCTGAAATAGTACATAGACAACACAAAGGCAAATCTTCCATATGAAGGGGATCATCAGGAGGCCGCATAATGGTGTCCAAGGATTCAGTCAAGTAGCTACTTAAATAGGACATGATACACAGATGAAAGAGTCGCAAGATCTTGGTTGGCAGCAGATCAATTCATCACAATTGCAGAAGGAATTGAAGCAATGGGAAAGGAGCACAGTGTGCTATGGACAGTTTTGTAAGCAACAAAAACCTACAAAATGAGTGCAGGGCTTTCAAGCACATCATTGGCTGGAGTATGACACATCACCATGGGGCCCTAATCCTACAAGTTCCATGAATGGAGGCCAGGGTTACACGTTGGGCTGCTGGCCAGAAGGTCAGCAGTTGGAAGCCACCACCTGCTCCTTGGCTGAAACACAGCTTTCTACACTCATAAGTTCCAGTCTCAGAAACTCACAGAGAGAGTTCCACCCTGTCCTATAGGATAGAGGTAATTTGGCATTAACTAGATGGCAGTGAGTTTGGTTTCTGGTGTGAGGGGCATCTCTGCCAGTACACTCTGCCTGACGACAAGGCATTTTCCATGGCTAGTGAAAGGTCAGAAAGAACTCAAGGGAGGCTGAAGCTCTGTGGAGATTCAAAATGGGTTTAGAGCTCCCACGGTCAGCATCAGACTGCTAACCACATGATTTTCAGAAGTTGAACATCAAGTCTGTTTTCTGAGGTGCCTCTGAAGTGGTTCAAGCCACCAGTATTTATGGGAGAGTGGAGTGATTCATCGTTTATGCAACCCATGACTCCCTAGTCTCTCTGGGCTGCTCTATTTGTCTCCTAACTGGCCGACTGCTCTCCTGGTTCATGGAGATCTGTTCTCTACATAGCAACAAAGATGCTTTTGAAACAATACTCATGAATCAGACCATACTCCCTAATTAAAGAGCTTAAAAATCTTCACTGGTTTACCCTCAAATGTAGAATAGAATTAGAACATTATTCCTTGACTTGCAAAGACACCAGCCTATCTCTCTGAACTTGTATTTCAGCCCAGTCATTGTAACACTTTTACTGTGCCTTTGACATACTCAACTTATCTTTGTCCCAGGGTATTTGCCCTTGCTATTCTTCTGTCCCTAGACGTTCTCAAGTTTACTTCCTCACTACCTTTGGGACTCCTTTGTCTTGCTCATGTTATTTTTGATTGTTTCATGTGCCTATGGTACTATCATTCTTCAGAGAGGTCTATCTTGA
>NW_022111368.1:2910605-2912510 GCF_000313985.2 Echinops telfairi
CACCATTGTTTTTCTTCTTGTGATCAGTCTATTCATTCTCTGTTTCTCCAACTAGAACCCCAACTACAAGAGGACAAGGGTCTTGCCTATCTCCTTCAGTGCTATCTCTCCTGTGCCTGAAAAGGGGCCTCTAGCCTAGGATTTGTTCCCCCCAAAATTATTTGAATTGATGAATAACTAAGAAAACAAAATAAAGTTTATATAAAACTTTACTATGTGGAATATTATATGCATCATGCCAAAAAACCAACAATGTCAACTCTCTTCAACACCACAAGACCTGGGCAAAGCATAGAGCCCATGATGATTAGCAAACTTATGTAGTCAATTTTACAAAGATAACTATTAAACCACACCATATTATAGACGATTCTACGGGAAAACACATAAAAAGCGACATGGTTTTCTTAAATAAGATTTTAATGACTATGGTGTGGCCAGGGAAAGGTGTGTGTGTGGGGGAGGAGGGATAGGATATTGATGAGGACAGGGGTGGGGAAGAGAACTGCATTAGTGGGGAGTTTAATGGGATACTGTTGCTGATTTCATTTGTTTAGACGGGCTGTGTGCTTCTTTAACAACCAAAATTGAAAAAAAAAAATCCCTCTAGATTCCTTACCCCTCAGACCTAGATATTGCTCTGAGTGGCTAAAAAACAGTACAACTGAAATGAACTTGAAGTCTTTAGTTACACAGAAGTTCATTTTAAACATATGAAAAACGTTAATATGTGATAAAGGTGGTATTGAAGATCAGCGGGTAAGTAACTGATTATTGTTCAGTGGTCTTAGAATACCAAGCCAACCAACCAGTTGGGGGTGGGGGGGGAACTAAGCTATTCCTACTATCAGCTGGCCAACTATATAAAAAAAAAACAAACATTTCAGTTGAATTAGAGTTTTATATTTATGTTTAAATTCTTGGTATGTGTTCCATGAACTCTCTCACTGCCAGCAAGTCAGTGCTGACTCATAGTGATCCCTTGAGGGTTTCCGAGACGGTAACTATTTACAGGAGTAGAAAACCAAGTCTTTCTCCCTTGGAGCCGCTGGTGGTTTTGAACTGCTAGCCATAGGATCACAGCCCCACTTGTACCCACTATACCACCAGGGCTCCACATGAATTCTAGTACGCCTTTTGGCTGCCATATTTTATATATTTAAATGTAAAATTGGAACTGCAGTGTTCTTTACAAATCTATGTGTACATACAAGTACCTATGTACGTGTACCTATCTTTATAGATGGTGGTAAGTAAAAAAGTATTGCTATAAAATAATAGAAACTTTAATTAAGCAAAAGATTGTGAAGCTTTTTATCCACAGGCCCTCCATCTGGGTTGACATGATGATGAAGGCTGTGTTAAGAGGCCTGCTGTCTTGGTGGTTATGCACTGAACTGCTAACTGTGAGGTCAGCAGTTTGAAACCACCACCAGCTCTGTGGAAGAATGATGGGGCACTCACCTCTTGAGAAGAGTTTCAGTCCAGACACTCCCAGGGGTCAGGTCTACCCTGTCCTACAGGGACACTGAATTGGCATCAACTGGACAGCAGTGAGTTTTGTTGGATTTTTCATTTATACGATGTCAAAATGGCAGATTTGACATCAACTCCCAATCAAAACTAGCGCTCCAAACCCACCGCCATCGAGCGGATTAGGATGAAAGGAGCTGAAAATCCTAGTTTAAAGACATTAAATTTCCTTTTTGCTTAACTACAACTTCCAGGATCCTATTTCACACAAATCCGACTTCTTTTTTAAAAAACCAACCTTTACATTTCCTGTTAGCAGCACCACTAAACCCACTACTATCAAGTTCATCAACACTGCTTCTATGCCTGCTGCATCTGTAGCAGGCTGGAGATTGGGGTTGGGGTTAGGTAAAACAGAGGCATAAGGTATCT
>NW_022111368.1:2912829-2914519 GCF_000313985.2 Echinops telfairi
AAAGCAAAGCCATGCATGCAGTCAATTTCTAGCTTTGGAGAAAGTTTTGTTATTTTGGCCTGTTGTTCGGTGCCCTCAAATCCATTCCCAGCCATAGGGACCCTACGTTCAACGGAATGAAACAATGCCCCGTCACGTGCCATCCTCACAATTTTTATGTCTGAAACCATCGTTGCAGCCACCATGATCCTTCACTCATCCGGCTGAAGTTCTTCTCCTCTCTCTTTAACAGTATGACGTGATGTCCTTCTCCAGGGACATCCTGATAACAAACGTGTCCAAAGAAAGTGAGATGAAGTCTTGCCATCTTCACTTCCAAGGAGAATGTTGGCTGTATTTCTAAGGCAGATTTGTTCAGTCTTCTGGCAATTTGGTATTTTTGCCTAAACAGGCTATACATCATGCCGGGCACTTCTCCTGCCAAAAGCTCATTTTGTTTTAAATGTGGTGTTTCTCAGTTGCTCTTAGAAGCTTTGCAGTGTGTGTGTGTGTGTGTGTGTGTCTGTGTGTGGTGGCGGCAGGTTTGGGGGTGGTTTGAATAGGGATGTTCTTCTGCCTGCTTTGTGTACACTTATTCTGAAAGATTTGAGATTTAAGCATTACTGTTAGCCTGACCTCAGTTGTAAGGAGCCCTGGTAGCATAGTGGGGTTTGAGTTGGGCTGTTAGCTTCAAGTTTGGGAGTGCAAAGGCACCGGGCACTCTGAGGGAGAAATATGAGGCTGTGAAGACTTGCAGTCTCAGAACAGAATAGAACTTGCAGTTCTATTCTGTTGTCGAAAATCGCTGCCAGTCGGAATCGACTCAAGGCAATGATGTTGGTTTCTTTTGGGTTTTGATCTCTTCCTCATTTTCCACAATTAAAACTTATTTCTGGGATGTTCATTTAAACCCAAATGATTGCACACATAACACTGGCCCTATCCATATTCCAAAAGAATTTCAGAAAAGTATGTTTCTTTTAAAGGTGTCGAACCAGTGTCATTGAGTAGGTTCCTACTACTGGTGACTTCATATATTACGGAATAGAACAGCTCCATAGGTTTTCCATGGCCATGACCTTCTGGAAGCACATTCCTAGGCCTGTCTTATGAGCCACCTCTCCAGGCTTGAGAACTGCCAACCTTTCCACTAGTAGTCAAGTGCTGCACATGGACTCCGGGGTAGAAAAATTAAAACTAACTAACCTAATCCACCCCTTGCCAACTTGGCACCTGTGCATCATTCTTTAGCCTCACAATTGCAATTAAGTAACACCTACACCTTAATCCTAGAATCCTGTGAATAAGTTACCTCACCTATGAAAGTTTGTAAACCAACCACTTCATGTCTTTATCCCCCAATTTGGGGTATCCAATTTATATACTGTCTACTTACATTAACCCAGTGCTCTGAGGAGAAAATCATTTTTCAACATGAAGAAATATTCATTCCATTTGGAACCTTATGAAGTCTGCATCCATAAGCAAAGTCAAATCCAAAGAGGTCATCCATAAAGTCAGAAACAATATGCACCAGTTCACAGGCTCAAAAATCTCCATCTGGTCGGGTTTTGGTTAACTCAATGTGGGCTGCCTCACTCAGCCTCCACAGAGTGCCCATTGATCGCCTTGCCTTTAGACTATGGCCTCTCACCAATACTCAACAAGCCTAGCCCCCTCATGCTAGGTCATGAACCTTAGGCCAGTCAAC
>NW_022111368.1:2915853-2921975 GCF_000313985.2 Echinops telfairi
AGGGGACCAAGCAGAAATCCATTAAACCCCCTCTTACTGGAGGTGGCGAGGGAAAGGATGGGCTGAATGAGGGGGACTGGTTGATAGGCTGTCCCATCATCGATCACCTCTTTTGTCTAACTGAGAGGCCAGATCCAGCACCAATCGAGGCTGACTGCCACCAGCCAAGGTAAGACATAATCCCTTTTTACCCGTTTTGACAACAACCTTTCCTTTGGGACACTTCAACTCTCGCTGTATCTGCTAATTTGTTGTAATGGCTAACCGGAACTCAAATTCAATACTCAGGATAATGGAGGTTTATTAGTCGATTCTTCAAGGCAGAGCTGAATTGCCCCCTGTGGGTTTCCGAGAGTGTAATTTTGAGTGGAAAGCCTCCTCTATTCCTGGCAGAGCAGCTAGTGACTTCCCATCGTTGACCTTTCAGGTAGCAGCCCAATGCATAGCTCACTATGCCACCAGGGCGCCTCCCAGGTATGCCCACAGGTGGCAAACTAGTGAAGATAACAGTTTTTCATCTGTCGGTTTGTCTACAACACCTTTTCTCTGTCGGGCTGGCAGGCATTGCTCTCTGGTCCTCAGCCTGCCAGCCACGGGGTTCCTTGGGCTCATCTACCAGCACTGGCAATGTGCTGCTGTTCATAAGGTTTCAGTGGTGAACCACTCAGAAGTGGACAGCCTATTGCTCCTTTGTAGTTGATTCTTCATCTGGATTCTCCACTGGAACCTGTTCACTTTCAGGGACCTGCTGGCCTTTTAAGCACCATTGACATATTTTCAGCAGCACAGCCACATGCAAGCCACCACTGTGCAACAACTGACGGACAAGTGGTGCCTTGAATAACACTCATTTCCTGTTTTATGCACCTACCTTTGCCTTGCCCATCAAGGTTATACCCATGCTGAGTGTAAAGCCTGGTCTTCCAGGGCAACGGCTGCTGGAAGGTTTAGAGCTCCTTTAGCCAACTCCTCCCTCAATTTATTCATTACCTTTATCCAAAGAAAGCCCCAAACAACAAAAACCAATTTCACTGCCATTGAATTGATTCTGACACATAGGGAACCTGTTGGGCAGAGTAGAAATATTCCTGTGGGTTTCTGAGATTTAAATCTTTATGACAATAGAAAAGTCTTGTCTTTCTTCTGTAGAGCAGCTTGTATTTGAACTGCTGACCTTGCAGTTAGCTCAATGAGTAACCACCACACCACCGTCCTTTAGCCTACATCTGGAAAAATATTAGGGCTTAGAAGAGTGAATCTTTACCCCCCCCACACACAGTTTTATTGGCACATAATCCACATACTATACAATTCGATAGTTCTATCATATCCAGAAGAAATGTACAATCATTACCACAATCAATTTTAGAACATTATCTCTTTTTTTCATGGTTAAATCGCTTTTAAAAGGAGTTGTGTAATTACCATCAGTTCTAGTGCTCCCTCCCCCTCCTGCATACATTCTTTGCTCCCGAAACCCCCTCACCCTCCTATCTCCTAGTCCTTCTCCTTCCTCCCCTACAAACCCTTGAATCAGTCATTATCTCTGTACATCTACTCCTTCCATGTTTCACAAACTGGAAAACCCAACAGAAACAATAAAAACAGGAAGAAAATAAAGTGGTAAGGATAAAATTATATCAAGGTAAAAAGATCCATAAGGAGTAAGAAAGAAGACTTCAGTATTTAAAAAGCCAGAGAAGAAATCTTTGTCAAGGAACAAGCAAGAAATACTTGTGCCTAGAACAATTTCAGGTGGAATCACATTTGATGCATCATAATCAAGATTATAATGACTTTTATCTGATAGCAAAGCGATTCCAGACCCTTGCCTGTGGCTAGAGGGGATCTGCCAGCAGCTCAATCTGACTAGATAGTCTGCAGATGGTTTGGGGCTCCCACTGTCTTCCAAAGCCTTCTACAAATTGGGTGTTTGCAATTTCAGCTCTGATACTTTCCCCTTGTCATTGTCATCGTTGGCTCGCACAAGCTGGTGTGCTTCTTTCATGTGGACCTAGTTGACTCCTCACTTCCATGGCTGCTTCTTTGAATACAAGCCTTTAAAAAGACCCCAGGCACTATTTCGATTGATAGCCAGGCACCATCTGCTTTCTTCACCACACTTTGCTGCAGCATCCTTATCTTCAATGAGCATTCCATGAAGGTGAGTATAAAGCAAGGCCACATTATCAGGGCTAACTCTTCTTGGATTGGGGATAGAGTTGAGTGGGAGCCCAGAATCCATCTGCTTGTCCATGGGATATGTGCTACTCAGGTTTACGTTGGTGGTTGTATTAGGACAAAATCAAAACCCCATAACACCAAATACACCACCACCACCAACAGCAACCAACCAACCAACAAAAAAACCCAAACAAAAACAAACAAAGTAGAGGCAGGAAAACAAACTCCAAAGAAACAAAAAAGTAAGAAACTGTCAATCATCCTCCTGCGATATAAAACGATTGCACTGACAGCATCATCAATATATCCAATGACGGCTTTCCAGACACTGTCGGTACAAGGACTCCATTCCAGTACAATTCCACCATGAGCCGAATGAGTTGCTGTCCTACAGAATTTGATCTCCCCTGCAATTGAGCTCTGTTTACCCTAAGGATGGGGATTGGTGTCAGGGGTAAACACCCTGGAGAAGACTCAATCATTCCTTCAATTCTTCTTTCAGTGGTCATTACGACTACTGTTAGGGCACCGCTAGCATTCCTGTCTATCTTAAGGTTCTCTAGAGAAGAGGAATCAGTGAGATAAACGTGTGTGTGTGTGTGTGTGTGTGTGTGTGTGTGTGTGTGAAGAAAGAGGGAGAGATTTACTTCAAAGGATTGGCTCACACAGTTGTGGCAGAGGGTGGTTAAGATCAAAATCTGAAGGTCAGGTGACAGGGATAGCTCCCGTTAGGATTGTGTCCCAAATTTTCAGCTCAGGCTACTGGAAGAGAGAAAAGGAAAACCATCCTGGCCAAATACCTATTCCCAGTCTTATGGCCGGAAACCTTCACTTTTGCTCTTATTGCCTTCAGCTAATTGGACCAGGCCCACTCACTTTCTGTCTGAAGTCATTTTAGGCCAACTGATTTAATCACATGAACGACTCTAATAATGGAGCCAGACTAGTGTTTGACCAAACAACTGGCCAAATCAAAACAAAAAAACAAAAAAAAAAACCAGGGGGTTGGGGGTGGGAAAAAAAACAACAAAAAACTAACTGTTTGACTGTTTCTTTGCTATGATTCCATTTCTTCTTTGGCCTGAGATTATCTGTCTCAGATCCTTTTTTCTACTGCTTTTAGGTTTCCTCTAATGAGGGTTTGCCAAAATTCTTAATCTTTGCCTGAACATATCTTTATTTTGGGCTTGTCTTTGAAAGATAGCCTCACTGGTCTACAACTTTAGATTGAGAGGTTTTTTTCTCTTTTGGACGATATCATTCTTTCGTCTCCTGATCCCCAGCATTGCTGCAGCGGGGAGCTCCTGGAAGGTCTAATGGCCAATCCACTAAAAGTACTCTGGACTTCTCTTCAGATTCTTCTTTATCTGTGTTCTTTGTGTCATTAGCTTTCTTCCGTTTTTATTGACTGAACGGGTGTGGATTGAATACTTGAGTATTTGTATTAATGACTTTGTGGGCCACTCGTGATAAATGTCTCTTCAAATGACGGTTATTCCTTGCTCCGCCTTCTTCTCCAACACCATTGGACATCGGTTGAACTTCCCAATGTCACCTTCACATCGCTTCTCTTTCATAGCTATGAGGGATGACAGGCGTTAACCAAGTAAAAGAAGGGAAGGGGAAAGGCGATTCCAGGAGCCCTGATGGTGGAGCGGTTGGAGCACGAGGTTGCTAACTGCACGTTGGGCGGTTCAGCCCCACTAAGCGCACTGCATGAGGAAAGGGTGGCAGTCTGCGTCTGTAAGACACACAGCCCTGGAAACCCTAAGGGGCCCTGGGGTGCTGCTCCAGGTATTTCAGAGGAAAGCCCAGGCTTGGAAAGCTCAGAGAAAAGTCTGGCACACAGAGAGTGAGGGGAAAATAGGTGTAAGGTGAGGCTGGGGAGGGGACTTGAGAGCCAATTGTGCAGGGCCTTGGGCCTGATAGCATCGGGAACTTATCTCAGGGTTCAGGGAGATGGCAACATGATCAGATTGTGTTTTGGAAAAAAATAATCCCTCTGGCTTGCACAAAGAGAATGGGTTGGAAGAGAGCCAGGCGAGATATGAGGTGACTAATTAAGAGGCTATTGTGGCATTCCAACAAGAAATGCTAGCCTGGGTGGTGCTAACCATGAAGTGTGTGAGTACGAGCTAAATGGTTGGCAATTTGAACTTGCTTAGAGACACCTTGGATGTCAGATCACAGGCTCAAATACTCTGTGGAGCAGTTTGTTCTACTTTGTACACACAGGCTCTCCAGGAGCTCTTTATGTCATATCTTCTAAGTTAAAAAAAAATCTTAACTAACTATGGAATCTATAATGCTAATTTACATGCCTGGAACAACACTGGGACTTGTTTATAGAAACTAATGTTTTCCTGAATGAATACTACACTCTTTTTTTTTTTTTTTTTAATGAATGTCTATATTAGCCTTTTGGATAGCCTGTAATAGCATGTGCTAACTTGGCACTGTAGTGGCACGTCTTTCTCTGTCCAGCATTAGGATGTCTTGACAAGACCCCTCGCTCCCTGCTGACCAGGAGAAATACCTTGCATGGGATTCTGAATTGGTGCAATCTTTCCCATGGAAGTATACAGCATGAGAATGAGAGAAATACCTTTAATTGAAGGAGCTGACATGTCAAGACGAGTTCTAGGTACATACTGTCAAAGTGAAAATAAGTGAGGAAGTATGGTATCTAATAAAGAAGTTAACTCTTACTTGTTATCTAAGTACAGGGACTAAAGAATTCTCTATGTTCTTCTAGGGACCCGGGTGGTAATGGGAGATCCTAAAACAAACCTTCTCTTTGTGCTCACACAGGGTAGCAGAGCACATATTCAGCCTCTCCATTGAGCTAGGAGGGAAGAAAGTCGTGCAGGGCTATGTTGTCTTTGCAGGATATCTGGCAGCCTGGGATCCTGCCTACTGCATGCCTTAATGATTGTGACAAAGACCTCCCAGACATTTCTAAAACTCCCTTCTGGCAGCTGGCACCCATACTGACAGGCACTGCTTTCTGCTTTCTTTAAAATTCATCATCAAGTTCCATCGACTCTACTGTCCCAACAAATTCTGGCATTCATACTTGCTTAGACCATGTCATGAGCAAGACTCACTCCGTTAAGGAAAGGAGAATAAGACCTGGTCCTAAGCTCATTAGTGAATTCCAGGGATCTAGTGAGAATGGCTGGTTGAGGGGATGGGCAGGTGACCCGCCCAGAGCAAGGCCACATACTGCAGCTTTCACTTGATAGCTTGGGAAAGAGACTCGGACTCCCAAGCCCAAAGCTGTCCTTCTACTTTATCCTTAGGATTCTGGGTTATCTAACAGCATGGTGCAGGTAGCGCCTGGGTCAGCCATCTGTGCTCTTAACATTTTCTTACAGCACCTTTTCATTGCACTCCCTTGCTCCCCTCCCACGTGTGTGTTCCCAAGGCTACGTCTTATTCTCTCAGGGGAGAGAAGAAACAAAACAACAACTAGAATCAACCCACAGATGTGCAAAAACCAATCTCCCCGTGCTAACGATATAGTTTGTTTCATTGTCTACACACACACACACTAGCATGTAGCCGCGATGAAGACAAGGATATATGTAGAGGGTAGTGTCAAAGAGGGCGAGGACAAGACGAGTCTGGGTTTCCTAGACTTTCTGGTAGCCACGATGAGTCATCCTGGACTAGACTACAGTGAGTGGGGTTTGGGGTGAAGTAGTCTTCATGGACAGCCACTCCCTTTCTGTTTTTTCAACCTTTGTATTATGGAACATTTCAAATATATGTGAATCAGATAAAATAACATAAATGAATAGATATATCTATATCCATTATCCAGCATTTCAATGATCATGGTAACTCCTATTTTTTCTGCATCCCAGCCCACTCTTCCTTCCTGTCCATTCAATTTGATTATATAAAGTCAAATGCTACATTTTATAAAGAGTTAC
>NW_022111368.1:2923087-2955556 GCF_000313985.2 Echinops telfairi
GAGAGAGCAGCTCAGGCTCAGTGAAGAGCCGGTCAGAGTCCACACTCGAACAGCCCAGGAAATGAATGTTTAGTCTTAGGGTGGCTCTGAGGGGCTCATCACTGCCTCCACTACAGGCCAGCCCTCCTGCTACTCACATCTACCTGCATGGAATAGTCGGGGTCTCTTGAGAAGCAAAGCCAACAAAGCACATATCTGTGAGCGTGTACACACACACACACACACACACACACACACACACACACGAGGGTAAATAAAATGATTGCTTTGGGGATTGCAGTTCACACCTGCACTGATTCATTCCTAGCTAAACTGGTTTAAACGTGTCTCTGCCGTCGGTGAATGGCTGAAGAGAAATTCTTTTAGTTGGGCACCCTTAGTCTCCTTAGGGCACTGTCACAAAAAGACCCCATGGAAGCAGTGATCTGCAGGGCCAGTTAAATTCAAGGTGAGGAGGTCAACTCAGAAGGCTACGGAGACTCTTTTCCTGGAATTTCCAAAGGGTAATCTTGAGAGTTTTGGGAAGATATAAGATGATCGCAAGGACTTACTATGATGAATCTTTTTGAAGTTTGAAGACTGCACTGGTGAGAAAAAAGATCAGGAAAATTTCACCAGGATTTCTTCTTCTTCCTTCTTTTTCTTTGGTTACTATAACAATGTGCTTGCTCATTCTTCTAGCGTAATAATTTTGTGGGAAAATTTACCCCATCCTCCATTCAGCCCTTCAGACTTCCTTTTGCTCCCCAAACTCAAAGAACCTTTCAAAGGTGTGTGTTTCAAGTTCCTCAAGGATGCCCTGACTGCCACTGTGAGGTGGCATCTGTCCATTGGAGAGAACAGACTTCTTCGGAGAGGGTTACCTCAAACCCAGTGGCAGCAAGTCAATTGTGACTCCTGGGGGTCTTATGGGACAGAGTGGAACAATGCCTTTGGGATTCCAAGGCTGTCGATCTCTTCAGGGACAGAAACCCCATCTTTCTCTTGTAGACCTGGTGGTTAGCAGCCCAATTGGTAGCCTACTCTGCCATCCGGGCTTCTTCAGGGAAGAGAGGGAGAGATGAAAACGCATCCTGCAGAAACATATAAACCTCGGTGGAGGGAAACATCGCTTCCCAATCGGATATGTTTGTTTAATAAACCCCCCAGAGCCAAAAACAAGCCCATTGTCATCAAGTCAATTCCAACTGGTAGCGAGTGACCCTTTATAGGGTTTGGGAGAGTGTAAATCTCAGGAGTAGAAAGCCTTGTCTTTCTCTGGGGACAGGTTGGTGGTTTTGAACAGACGACTTGGTGGTTAGCAATCCAACACTTATTTGACAGCACCTGCAGGGTTCTTTATTTAATAAAGCTTTTCTGATTTTTTTTGGAAATACTTTTTGACTGATGAGTGTGTATGTGTGTGTGAACTCATGTGTGTGGAGAGAGAGAGATGTACACCAGGGAAATGGATCATGGAATTGTTGTTGTTGTTAAGTGCCATCGGTTATGACTGTAATGCCCACTGATCCTGGGACTCATCGGCATCCTGCTACCTGTCAATCTTAGATTAATTTGCCGCTACAGCCACGAGCCTGACCAACCTGCCTTGGATTAATTCGCCTTTGCAGTCCAATGCCTGTTTACTGCTGTGTGCAGATGACATGACCTTGCTTGCCGAACGTGAGGACATGAAGCGTTTGCCAATGAAGATCAAGGGTTGCAACCTTCACTATGGATTTCAATTTGATGGAAAAAAGACCCAAATCCTCACAACTGGACCAGTCAGTAACATCATGATAAATGGAGGCAAGATTGCAGTTGTGAAGGATTTCATCTTGCTTGGATCCACAGTCAATGCTCATGGAAGCAGCAACCAAGAACTCAAAAGATGCATTGCCTTGGGTAAATCTGCTGCACAAAATCTCTTTAAAGAGTTGAAAAGCAGAGATGTTACTTTGAGGACTAAGGTGTGCCTGGCCCAAGCCATGGTATTTTCAGTGGCCTCAGAGGCACGTGAATAAGAAAGACCAAAGAGGAATCAATGCATTTGAATTATGGTGTTGGCGAAGAATATTGCCAGAAGAATAAATACATCTACATTGGAAGACGTACGGCCAAAACGCTCCTTAATGGCAAGGATGGTGAGACTGTCTCAGGTCCTTCGGACATGCTGTCAGGAGAGAACAGTCCCCGGAGAAGGACTTGATAAAGCAGTGGGGCAGCGACAAAGAGGGCGCCACCCAACAACAATGTACAAACGCGTCGAGGAGTAGTAACTGCTGTGAGAGTCACCTAATCTGGTGTCAATTTAAGGATTAAGAGTGTAGGGGTGGAATCTAGGCTGTCAATCTGGAGATAGCCAATGAGACTTCTGTGTGGGCATGGACTTCTCCTGAGAATTCTGGGAAATCTGGGACTTCCTTCTTAGAGGCGGAAGACACCTCTCTCTCCCTACTACCCCCTGGGAGACATTGCAGGAAACAAGCCACATGGATGCAATCAGACCTCTGAAGCTGGAGAAGCCGCAGAGAGACCCCTGCCTGTGCTGAGATGCTTGCAACGCCACTGGGCCCAAAGACTTTCTATCCCCTGGCCTGTGATCACCCTGCATTTGGTTTCATTGCATGTGTTTCATGAGTCTGAAGCGAGCTTTATAGATTGGTATCGGACATATGGGCTAATATTAGACTCATGGCCTTGGACTGGACTGGGCTGTTTTCTCAATGTTCAATTGCTCTTGTATATAAATCTCGTTCTTATACACTTATGTGTGTCCATGGATTTGTTTCTCTAGTCTACCTAGACTGACACAACTACCATGCTGAGAATTTGAGTGCTCACATAGAGTGGGGATGTGAGCTACTTTATATGAAAACTATGCTTTATATTAAAATCATTTGCCTGCCTAAAAACCTATCTAAAGTTTCCCATTGTCTTTCGGACAAAGTTCAGACTCTAGCTAGATAGAGCGGGTTCACATAGAGGCCGGTTCTGGGCGCTATTGTTAGGTGCCATCACGCTGGCTGCACAACAGGAGGAAACACTGCCCAGTCCCGTGGCGTCCTCACCATGGTTCTAATGTTCGAGCCCATTGTTGTGGTACTGTGTCTGTCTTGTTGAAGGTCTCCCTCTTTTTGTGGGAAACGGGAATTCTCTGAGATCCCTTCGGACTTGATAAGGCGAGTGATAGACATTTCTGGAGGGGCCAGGCCTTAATCCTCAGTTGCCTTCTTCCCCTTCTCCCCTTCCTCATCTTTCTAAAGACTGCACTTGCTTGAACAATGTTGCTTACGAGTCAGAATCACACTGCCGGGCTCTGCGGGTTTATTCTTATCTCTGATTAAGCTAAATACCATCAGCAAGCAATTTCAGCAGGGACTTTTGCCACTATTTGGGGGAACTGGGAAAAGGGGTATGTAGTCTGCTGGGAGAAATTTAAAAAATTTTAACTTTACTAACCACAGTAATGTACTGCTCATTTCTACTTAGCCCTCACACTGTGACGTGAATTGATCCCTTGGGACACCCATGCTGAAGACTGGTCCCTCCTGGTGCACTGCCCCCTGCTCTCACTAACCGAGACTATGGAAGGAAGTTCTGTGAGGGCCGGAGACAAAGAAAAACAAACGCAAGCCCAAATGGAACAAAGGCCGTGGGCGCGTGCCATGTCAAGACTGAGAGCGCCTCAGAAAACCCTAGCTCTCATTCGGGTCCATGAGGTGCCTGGCTTCCGTGCACTCTTAGCGGAAGCACATTAACTAAGAAGGAGCCGAGATTCTCCTCTCTCCCCAAACAGCAAGTCCTTCTAAGCCTGACCTGGGTCTTTCCCTGCAGACCACGATCGTTTACTCATCTGTGCAGATCATTATTAATCTGAAGAAATTGGGGACGCGGCGTGCAAGAGTAACTCTCCCTTGCTCCACCTATTGCCTTGGTTCTGGAATTTTCCTTCAGTTAGGGCAGTATCTTCAAGATCTTTTCATACTTCTTTCTCTCCACTTTACTCTTTGCAGGCCTGGGTCCTTCATTTTAGCTTGGTCTCCCCCTAGCGGTCAGCAGTGCAAACAACCCACTGAGTTGTGGGTTAAAACCCTTACATGCTCTCTGTATGAAAAGATGTCAAAAAGATAAATATTTGCCACTTAGAGAAGCATAAACTTTTTGTAAACCACAACATATGGTCCACTAAAAACATTGTAAGGTCTTTTTCCTTTATTATTTTATTATAACAGAAACATGAAAAATTTTAATGGTAAATCATTTTTCACAACCTGTACAACAAACCTCTGAGATATTTTCTAGGATAACATATCATCAAGAAAAACAGTTTTAAACGTTTTTTCCCCTGGATTTGCATCTGAATTGAGATGTAAATAAAGTGGATACTGTAAAGTCAGTACCGGCCAAGTTCACTGGACTTTTGAATGAAATCAATAGTTAACGACAGCAAAAACAAAAGTAAGAAAGTCCCTGTATAGTGCTCTGGTTACGCTTGTATTTATGAGACGGCAATAGTCTTAAGATGGGTGGGGTAAGACCAAGGATATGAAGAGGTCTGGGAAGACCCTTCCGTGGTAAACTGTTTTCTGTGTGTCATGTGTCCTGAAATGATACAATTACTTTGGCCTAAAGTCAAATGTTCCCCATTGATAGGCAGATCATTGTCATTAAAGCCCATTAACTCTTTAGTTCTTTCTCCTATAGTTTGTTAAAATTCTAAAAACCCAAGATTCCACTTCATAGAAACCCTACATGCGGTTTCTGAGACTGTCTAAAGCTTTATGGGAGCAGATAGCCTCATCTTTCTTGTGAGAAGTGCCTGGTGGATTTGAACCATCAACATTGTGGTGAGCGGCCTGATGTCTAACTCACAGTGCTACCACGGCTCCTTATTCTCTTCTTTTAGAAAATCCAAAAAAGCACAGCAAAAAATGATTGTGATTTATGTGAAGGTTTACAGAGCAGATACTCAGTTTTACACTCAATAATTTATACACATTTTTGTTTAAACTCATCCTTTTTGATTCCTCGATGCTTGATCATGTCCTCGCAGTGTTTCCTACTTCCAACCCTCCTGCTGACCTAACCTCCTGTCCTTGTATAAATCCAGACTCCTAATTCGTAGGCATGGCTTTTAAGAATACACTAATTTCATGTGTCCTTACAAAAACACTTTTTCCTAATTCTGATCTTGGATAGAAAGTAAGTCTTCATGAGTTATTTCAGCTATTAAGTGTTTACTCACTTACCAAATCCTCCAAACAACCTAATGAGGTGGGCTGTATTACAATATTCATTGTATAGATAAACTGAGTCACAGAGAAGCAACTTGCCCAGAGCCAGCAAGTAAGAAGGAGGTGGGAGATCCTACCCTCGCAATCTCGGTGCACACACAGTGTGCACACAGGCAATCACATACGCTTGGGAAGTTCTCTTCCAGCTGCAGAATGGGTGGCTAAGATTCAGAAGCCTCGGTTTTTCTGAGTGAATGACATCAAGCCAGCTGATTCAAACACATTTCAGTGCTCACCCTTCTGGTCTTCCGTGATCATTTAGGCAACACTGGTGGATTATCAGAGCAATTCAGTCTGAAAGAAGACAGGCTTGCATTAGGACACACAGAATTCTTCTAGATTACCCTTCAGAAAGGGAAATTTAATGCTAAACCAGGGAGTTATAGGCCAGTGTATCATGAATCCTTGTAGCCCAAATTTCTACGGGTGCTCTTACCTAAAACCTACTGCCTTCAGGTTGATTATGCTTCTTATATAGAGTTTAAGAAGCAGTAAATATTTACAGGAGCAGATAGGCTCTGCTTTCTCCTGCAGAGAAATTGGTGGGGTTGAACCTATTAGCAGTTCAACGCTAGCCCCATAGCACCCCCAGGGCTCAAAGAAATGCCTGCCCTGAACGGACGTAGGCCCCGTCTAGTGGGCTATATATTGAAATGCGGCCCACGCAGTCAGCGGTTTGAGCCCAGCAGTTGCTCCTTGGAAGGACGAGGGGGCTGTCTCCTCCAGGAACTGTTGAAAATCCTGGGCAGCCAAAGGAGGGCAGGAGCGACTGTGCCCTGTAGAAGGGTTCGCGGGTATCAGAATGGCCTCAACGGCAGGGAGCTTGTGAGGGATGGGATGATGAGGTCCTTCGTTATTTTCCATAGAGCAAACAGCACTAAGGTTTCTTTAACAAAGCCTTTTCCTGTGCTCTTCGCGCTTTTAAAGAGGGTCTATTTAAAATTTTCATAATAACAGGAGCATGCGTCACTCAGACTATGTGGCCTTTTACACAAGTGGTGCAGTACACAGGGTGTCATGGGAGAGACAGAGGAGGGAACAGGTCTAGGAGGAAAACTGAAACGCACTCTGCACATGAAGGCCATACATGGAATCAAAAGAAACATTTAAGAAAGATCAAATTCACTCTTGTTATTGTGATACATTTTTATGCTCACAAAAAAAAAAAGCAACAACTCTGATTGTTCTCTTGTGTGTTAACAAGGCTCTATGTGGTTAAAGCCATTACCAAAGAGTAGGAGATTTAACTTCCAGATCAACCAGTGAAAGTCAGAAGGTTTTAACCACCAACATCTGCAACAGCTAACTAAGACCTGCATTGCTGCTGTTGATGCAGTGCTTGAGACTGTGTTTTTTGAAAATGTGCTTACTTGTCACATAGTAAAAAATAAATATTGGGTAGGTTCCCAGGGATGGTGGTTCTCTTAAAAAAGTGATTCCAATTCCTTTGTACTTTACCAACAACTTAAATAAACATATTAAATACAATTCCAAACCTTTCACCTCTATTACTTGTCTATCTAAAGTTCCGTTCATTTGGAATGGATAAAGAGATGGATGGTATCCTTAGAAAGGTTATAAATCTAGGCTAGGGAGCAGATCAGTTTTATATTTTCACACAGAGAAAGCTTTTCGCTCATGGAGCCAGATGGTAGACAGAATTGCTCTACTTAATGCTGGAGGCTGTTCATGAAAGAACGTGCACTGGTTACAGGGACAGAGATTAATGTTTCAGCGAGGACTTCCACGGAAAGCAGGAACTTGATTTACAACTGAGGAAGGGATGTTCCTTCCCTGAGTGACTGATCTTCAAGAATGGCTTTAAGAAAAGTGCCATTTGACAATGAAATTTGAAATCAGGGAACAAGAAGCAGCCTCCTGTAGGCTGAGATATTTGGGCCTGCGATTAACTTCTGGTCATTTCGCAAGATGGTTACAACCAATCCCAATCTAGACTAAACTTCTTTGACCCAATTTGTGTGTGCCGATACATTTGCTTAGGCACCCAAGGATTAGGTTACTGTTGAAACGTGTATCAAAGATGAGCTAAGATTTATGCTGCAAAGAGGAAATTAAGGAAGCTGCTATAGCTCCTTCCTGACCAACCCAGAATCATGGTATGATTAAAAACTAACCCAGGTAGGACTTTCATTTTGCATTTTGTGGTCGCTCACAGATGTCCGTGTCTATAACATTACTTCCTAAAGGCAATTAGAGAATTCAGGTAAAACCAGTTACTTGTGAGCACCTTGTATCAAAGAGGCCCCTGTACTGAATCTCATGCTGGGAGATGGCAAATCACCGGTTTCTTCCAGTATATGTTATGTTTGATTCTGCTTACATTCCATAATCTTACCCTTTTCAGTTTGCACTCACATCTTCCGTGGTTTATGAAGTACTAACCTCTAGATTTTACTCCAAATGGAAAATTGGCATGAAACTTCACAATCCAATTATTTTTGTACACATTCTGAAACAAATCATTTTGGCTGGTTTTTTGGTTTTTTGTTTTTTTTTTTAATTTACAGGAGGTGATAAAAATAGGAAATTTCAGGTTTCAGATGTTTTATTACATTCTTGTAACAGAATAGCTTCATTAAAAATAATTCCACCACACAATGTGAACTTTGTGAGATGTTTAAAACACTGAAGGCGTGTACGCAAGTCAGTTTATTTTACTGTTATTATTTTTCCTGAGGCTTTGTCACATATTTAATGGCTGTTCCTAAATGCACAGTTGTAAAGCCTAAAGAGCCCTGGAAGTGGAACTACCGTGGTGAGCGCTACTTTTTAGGGTGAGGTCTTGTACCTCTTCAAGCCAAGCCAAGATCACACGCTTGTTCCAAGCGCTAGGGCATTGCACCCTGTTGCCGAGCTAATTCAACCTGCCTGAGGAATCTTTCAGTTTACGTGACGGGCTAGAAGAGATGGACTTGGATGCGAGCATACTTCTGGGGCCATTAATAGTACAGAGTTTTTTGCTCAGTGGTTGGAGAAAGCCTAAGGGAGATAGTGGAAGTGAATCTCTTTTCTCAGGATTTGGGAAATGATTGTTGCACAGACTGGGCCCATTTTAGGGAGGTCGAATGGAATCTTAGAAGACATCAAAGACAGGGTTCCTTTTGCTTCTTGATTTTCTTTTCCAAACCCACCCCTTCAAAGAACGCCTAAAGATCTCCAGCACCATTAACTTCACTGTCTCCAAAGGCAACGCCTATCGTCTGCGAACGACTCCAACATTAGAGTTTTTCCTGATGGCAAGTTGAAATCTGTCTTCCTGTGATTTCCACTCATTGTTCCAACGGTGTGCCTTGGAGCCAGAAGAAATAGGGATTATTTTCCACTCTGAAACAGCAAGCCAGCTCTGCGGAGGGAAGCAGTGGGGAGGAGAGAGAAGGAGGTAGTCTTTGTGGGCAGACAGGTCACACTTGCTTTGGGCCCACGTTTTCTCATCTGTAAAATGGAGATTATATTGTGAACATTTGAGAAGTGTGCATTAGGCACTTGCTACAATTCCTGGCACATAATAGGGACCTAATAACAGATTGGCATCATCGTCACAAGTGAGGATAGTAATTTAATCCATCTCTAAAATCAGCCTAGTCATTTCTCCTCAAGTTTTCTTTTCCTTAGGCTGATAAGCCTCCACATTTTGTAGTCTGGGGTCTCTACATCGTCCGTCATTCTAGTCCTGCCTGGTGCATTGCATCATTTTTTTCTGCATGGTGACCCTGGGAGGGCACAAAGTGGGGACCTTTCTGAGGAGTTGTGTCACTGTGGATCATGGACACGGTTGGTGTCCTCATGGGATACCTCATTTAGAGACCACGTGTTCAGTAAATGCCTGTTGCATGAAGGTAAGCATTTCATGCAATAAGACCAAGAAGGCATTTCAAATCTAAAATCCACGCTGTCAATGTTATGCTATTAAGTGACAGAATGCTTGCTGTGTGGCGATCTTATGACCAAGGTACCTACATGCATATAGTCTCCCTTACTTCTCCTACCAACCTTGTGAGGCAGAGCTTGCCTCTACCTAAGTGTTGACGACATTGATGCTGGGGAGATTTAAAGTAAGTACCAGACTCTGGGCTTGAATGTAGGTCATCTTTGTGCTAACTTGGGGCCCTGGTGGTGTCGTGGTGGATGCGTTGGGCTGCGATCCTCCTGGTCGGCAGTTCGAGAGCAGCAGCCCCGCGGGAGAAACACTGGGCTTTCTACTCCCACGAGCCTTTGTTGCATTCTTGGAAGCCCACAGGGTGCTGTGAGTCAGCACTGACTCCATGGCTGCTGCTGGGCTGGGTTTGTTCTGAGCGGATCCTTCCCGGTAGCTCTGGCAGGGAGCGCACTCTCTCATCCGAGGGGGAGCGTTCTGGATTGCCTGGCATCTGCCCATGCCTGGTCGTGGCCCTCCTGCTGCCAACCCCCTCCGTTCTCCCTCTTTGGCTGCACGGGAGCGCGGGCTGGGAAAGGCCTTACTTAGCTCAGTGCTATTGGTATGTTCGCCATACGTGATCGCGGAGATATCAAAGGAAGACAAAACAAAATTGCACGAGTTCCTTTTGAGGCAATTCCGAAGTGAACCCAATTCAATCAGCACAATGAGGTAAAAATGCTTTGCCGGCAGTGAAATCAACGTGCCCGGTGCTCTTAAAGCTCACTTGCCTGAATCTTTCCCAGAGAAGCCAAGACTCCCGAGGGGAGCTGAGTATTTTTTTTTCTCCCCTTCTTGTCTCGGTTAGGTCCATTGCTAGTAAAGCCATTTCCATTGAGAAACCAATGAAGGACACAAACGGAAGGAGCGTCTTCAGCGATCTCAGTCACCCAGCTGCCCCCAAGCATTTATTTTGCCCAGCGCTTTTCAGATATACGGCTGCTTTTAAAACGCTCAGACACAGAGCTGTCAAGTTGATTTCATATATATATAGATATATATGTATATATATATACTATAGGGTAGCGGGGAACTGCACTTATGGGTGTCCACGATTTAAAGGAGTGGAAGGTGGCCTCAGCCTTCTGAGGAGAGGCTGGTCCTCCGGAACTGCTGGCCTTTGGATGATCAATTCCCGGGAGAAACCACTGTGCCCCCCCTGGGCTCCCTTTGTATGGTAATTGAGCTCCCTCCTTTCCCCACCTTACTTTAAATTTCTGCTTTGCTTCTCCATGTTCACATTAATTCTCTGGACTCGTCCCCAGTAGAGCGTGTGGTGCCCTGGCCCCCAAGCAGCACTGTGACATATTGCATGGGGGATGTGCTGCATTCCTAGCCCAGGAACCCGCAGGTGCAAGCATTCTTGGAAATGAAGCTTTTACTTTTGCTGTGTTTTGCTTGGTTGTGAGGTTGGGCCAGTGTAGGTTGGGCCCTAAGCCTAATCAACTTTGCGTTTTAGGAAGACAAGAACAGACATGGAGACAGTTACTGTGTGAGGACCATCTATAAACTAGGGAACATCCAGGAACCAAGGACCACCTGGGGGTACCCACAAGTTAGGAATTTGCACAATTAAAACTCTGATTTGAACTGTTGCCCTTCAGCACTGTGAGAAAACATTCTCTGGGAGAAAATGCAGGTCTTTTTAAAGCAATTTACTTGTGTTACACTTACTCAGGGGTCCTCAAACTACGGCCCGCAGGCCACATGCGGCCCGCCGAGACCATTTATCTAGCCTGTCAGGTGTTTTTGCTGCCGCTGCCTGTACTGCTTAGCAGCCGACTCATCCAGTGTGCACAGGAATTTGTTCATAGTTTTTTTAAAACTATAGTCCAGCCCTCCAACGGTCTGAGGGACAGTGAACTGGCCCCCTGTTTAAAAAGTTTGAGGACCCCTGCATTTACTTGTGTGTTACAGATTACCGAGTGTGTTAGTCTGGGTACTTTAGAGAAACAAACCCACAGAAACTCATGTATAAGAGAGAGTTTTATATAAAGGTTAAGTGCGCATCAAGAAAACATCACAACCCAGGGCTGCCCACAAGTCCAATACTAACCCATTAACCCAGATGTCCAACACCAATCCACAAAGTCCTCTTCCATCTCACAAAACAGATGCAATGATGCTGACTGCAGGAGGAAAGCTGAATCAGTGAATGTGTAACCATCTCAGCACTGGCAGGGGTCTCCACACGGCTGCTCCAGCACCCAGGGCTGCATCAGGGTAGGTCTATGTGGCTTCTCCTTGGGGATGTCTTGCAGGAAGTGAGCCTTGCAAGCTGAAGCAGGGAACTGCTAAGGCAGTTGCACCCTGATCTGACCATCACAAAGCAAGAGACCTGAGAACTAGAAAGGCAAGGGTCACCGAGCCATTTATCCCTCTGCCCTTCAATTAACCCCACATGTGTTTATCAGCCAGGTTGGCACAATAAACTAACTACCTCCCCGAGGTAATTAAGATATTTCAGAAGACAGAACTTAATTATTCTTCCTTGGTTAATCAACCAACCTCCCAACCCAAACAACCCAACCAATCAAACAAACACACTCACTGTTGTGAATTGGGTAGGGCAGGGTAGAGCTGCCCCGGTGAGTTTTCACGATTGCTCACTCCTAACTGGTGTAGAAAGCCTTGTCAGTTGCCCTCAGAGTGGCTTGTGGTTCTAAGTGCTGACCTTGCAGTTAGCAGTCCCAGGACATCATTCTGCTTAACCATTATGCCACCATGGCTGCTGTGATTCTAGGGTCTGTGGACACTTTTAGCATCGTTTCAAATGGAGATCTTCAGATCATTTGAGAAACATTGAAGTTTTAAAAATGCAGTGGAATCTTACTCGAGGGTTAAATGTTTAATAACAAATATAAGGCAAGCGGTTATAAAGGAAAAAAATATGCCTGTAGCCAATATCTATAGAAAATAGGTTCTGAAATAATAAGGCCTAAATGTTACCTGGGCTAGCGTAGAATAGAGGTTGTCTGGTTCATAATACAATTCCTCCTTTTTTATGTTGTTTCCTTCCCTGGTTATTTGAAAACAAGTATAATAATATCCTTTGCCTATAGGAACCCAGACCGGCATGGTGTACATTTAGACACTCTTCTGTATTGTGTTGGGGAACACAACCCTGGCATAAGGAGGAGAGTGTTGGTTGGAGTTAGAACAAGAGAAAAGATTGGGTGCAGAAACACTATCGCACAGGAACTTCGAACATTCAGTAGTTCAACAAAACTACCAGGAGTCTCTTTCTTTCTCTTACATAGACCCACCTAGCCTCACTCTTTCAGTCCTGCAGCTATATTCATGTAAAAGTCCGCTTTCAGTCAATGCCCCGACAGGAAACAGCTGGCATCTCAAATGAGCATGATTCAAGAAGGCCTTAAAAGAGGAGGTCTTTACAGCGGTTTAAACAGCCTGTTGGAAAACCCCAAAGATAGAGCAATAAGCTAATGCTGATCAAAACAGTTACCACCCCGGAGCCCAAAGGACAAGAGGAGAGACTGGTTATCAGAATCTGGGAGAATCATGTGGAGAAGACAACCATTAGAGGGTCAGTGGTAGCCAGATGGAGGGGACACAGCCAGCTCAAAGCGACCTCACAGGAAAGCTGGGAGACCGAATATTCCAAACCCTCTTCCCAAACTCCTGTTGGAATTCTTCATTGACCAAATGTAACTGGAAGCCAAAGGGTCAGGAAGCCTATTGTCAGCTAAACAGGATTATAGTTTCCTTTAGCAGGGACTGGAGGGCGGAATGGATTTGAAAGGGCAAATGAAAGATGTCTGGTATAGCCTAGTATCCCAGCCTAGAACAAAAACTCATTCTGAGCTTTGCTTAGCAAAATAAACTGTTGGCTTTGCCAAGATTGTGTTTTTGCAGAATAATATACAATGTTCTTCCCATCCCCTCCCCGCCCTTGAATCATGATTTTAAGTGCCCAACAGCTGAACATTATTGCTTGTACTTAGAGGGTGTGTGCGTCTGCATGAGTCCTTTCTGAAGTCCCTGAATGGTAAATTGGAAACCTGGACAATGATGACATGAGGGACAAGCTGTCCTGCTATTTTCTTTCTTTGTGTGGAAGGAAAGACAATGAAATTGGGTTCAATGCAGACCTTTTGGAATTTCCACACATGGTGTTATTTAAAAGTGAATAAGCCAGATTTGGGCATTTCTCTGTGAATTATTATGATCGTTTGATTCCGGCTCTCTGCGTTCCATCATAGAGGGTGGGGAATGGGATACACCCTGACGGAAATAACTGTGGCTATTCTCAGGGACATGAGCCTTGGACTGTAATAAGGAAGGCTCTTCAGGTCTAAGAGGAAATTAAGGCTAGTCTAGATTCAGAGGCTGGGTGCTACCAAGAGATTCCCCGTGATGGAGGAAGACATGTTCCATTAGGGAGGGGCCTTCTGAAAATTGGGCAGAGATGCTGAAGTCCAGCTGGGACCCGTGGACTCTGGGAGTTATCATCATTAGGAGCAAATATGACACATTGTGCTAAATTTCTGCTAGTCTTAAGCCTTCCATAAATTCTCATGAAAAGTTACAATGCTGTTATTTGTGCTGGGGGAACCGAGGAAGAACAGTGTTGCATCTTCAGAATGATATAGGCTGCCAAGAAGCATTGATCTTTGGGAGGTGTTGAGTTTAGAAGCGCAGAGGCAATGCCAGGCTAGCAAAACTAAGTCAGAATGGAGGAACCACATGGGAGCGGCACCCATGGGGGTATGGAGACCCTGGAGACTTGTGCTGCAATCACTTCAGTATTAAAAATAAGTGTGATCACATCCATATTCACAAGCTAGTATCAAATATTCTTTGGCAAAACACAAGATATTATCCTTTGGTTTCAGTCACCAGTTACTTGCCTAACATCGCCCATGTTATTCATTGCTGTCAAGTCAGCTCTGACTCTTGTACATCCAAAATACCACCACGCTCAAGTCCATGCCAGCTCCTCATGAACCTAGAGGACACTGCCCCTGTGAGAACTGCCCCTGTGAGTTTCCAAGACTGTAGCCCTTTACGGGGGGCAGAAAGCCCATCCTTCTCTAGGGGAGTGGCTGATAGTTATGAACTGCTTGCTGATTGCAGCCCAGTGAGTACCCACATGCCACCAGGGCTCCCCGTGTGCATCAGAACAGGACATGTCTTGATCCTGGGCAGTGATTGTTGGTCTGTTTGAGTCCGCGGTTGTGGCTGTTGGGTAGAGCCTTGCAACCGAGGGTGCTCACCTTCCAGGACGATGTCAGAGAATGTGCTTTGTGATCCAAGGGATTTTCATTGGCTCATTTTCCAAAGTAGAGCATCAGGTTTTGCTTCCTAGTCTGGCTTAATCTGGAAGCACTACTTAAGTCTGTCCCACATGGGTGACTTTCCTGGTCTTTGAAATACCAATGCCATAACTTCTGGTATTACAGCAACATGTAAGTTTCCATAGTATGATAAATTGACAGACAGGTGGTGTTGAAACCCTTTACAGATGGTTAAATCACCCGAGTCTAGAAAACACATTAATAGACAAATCTTAACTCTTAGAATTAGAGAGGCGAGCATGATAGTGAGACAGGAGGAGAATCAAGGGAAATAGAGGAAGGAGCTCGGAGGCTAAGGGCATTTATAGAGGTCTAGATGGAGACATGTACATATGCAAATATATTTATATGAGGATGGGGAAATAGATCTATGAGCCTACATTTATAGGTTTAGTATTAAGGTAGCAGAAGGACATTGGGCCTCCACTCAAGTACTCTCTCAAAGCAAGAATACTTTCTTCTAGTAAATTGGCATTCTATGATGCTCACCTTCCCGACAAAACCGCTGAAGACAAAGCGGGTGAATAAGCAAATGTGGTGAAGAAAGCTGATGGTGCCCGGCTATCAAAAAGTATAGTGTCTGGGGTCTTAAAGGCTTCAAGGTAATCAAGCGGCCATCAAGCTCAGAAGCAACAAAGCCCACATGGAGGAAGCACACCAGCCTATGCCACCACGAGGTGTCGAAGGGATCAGGTATAAGACATCATCAGAACAAAAAATCTTACCATAGTTAATGATGGGGGGAGCGCGGACTGGAGATCCAAAGCCCATTAGTAGGCCACTGGAGATCCCCTTGCAGAGGGGTCTCGGGGAGGAGACGAGCCAGTCAGGGTGCGATGTAGCAACGATGAAAAATATAACTTCCCTCTGGTTCCTAAATGCTTCCTCCCCGCTCCCACTACCATGACTCGAATTCAACCTTGCAAGTCTGGCTAGACCAGAAGATGTACACTGGTACAGATGGGAACCGAAAATCCAGGGAATCCAGGGCGGATGAGCCCTACAGGACCAGTGGTGTGAGTGGTGAAACAAGGAGGGTAAAGGGAGAGTGGGTAGGAAAGAGGGAACCAATTACAAGGAACTATATGTGACCTCCTCCGAAAAGTGGGTGAAGGGGGGGACAGACAACTGAAAAGTGGGTGAAGGGAGACGTTGGACAGGGCAAGATATGACAAAATACCAATTTATAAACTATCAAGGGCTCATGAGGGAGGGGGGAGGGGGGAGGGAGGGGAAAAATGAGGACCTGATGTCAGGGGTTTAAGTGGAGAGAAAATGTTTTGAGAATGATGTACAAATGCGCTTTACACAATTGATGTGTGTATGGATTGCTATAACAGTTGTATGAGCCCCTAATAAAATGTTTTTTTTTTTAAAAAAGAACAGAGAGGCAAAGGGACATACTCAACACCTAAACTCCAATTTATGCAATCTAGGATAATTTGTAGGATTGGGTGGCAATATGGCATGGACTCAAGACCATACTTTGCTTATTGACAGTCTGAAGATACAGGGCATGAGGCTAAACTTATTTGCACTGCCCAGGATAGCATTAGCTTTATGGTCTGGCTAAGATAGATAGTTACTGTACTCTGTTAGAAGGAGCTCTGGTGGCATAGTGCATTGCTCATTGGACTGCTAAACACAAGGTTATCAGTTTGGAACCACCAGCTGCTCTTCAGAAGAAAGGTGAGACTTTATACTCCTGTATAGAGTTACAGTGTTAGAAACTCAACAGAGGCAGTTCTACTCTGTCCTATCCTAGAGGGTTGGTCTCTGTGGGTCGAAATAGACTCACTAGCAGGGAGTTTGGTTTTTGGTAAAAGGTTAAGAGTGGTTGTGGGCTTTGCAATTTTATGCAAGTTTTTTTCCACCTGTAGCTGAAAACAGACATAGTTATAGTAACCTTGTAGGTATCAAGTGGATTCCAACCCACAGCAACCATACAGGGCAAAGTGGCATTTCCCATAGGATGTCTAAGTTGGAGATTTTTACAGGAGCAGGTGGTCCACTGGGTTTGAATGGATGACCTTTCTGTTCACAGCCAAGAACTTAACCGCCAGCATTCCTTTCACAGGGACAGCCATCCCTCCAAACAGGGTGCCGGAGATTATGAAGGTGACTGAGCTGCTCCGTGAAATGGAAGTTGTTGATTCATTCCTTCACCGATCCATTCCTGTGAGGCATGCAGTTGTGGTCCAGGAACTGTGGAGGATGAGCTGCTCCGTGAAATGGAAGTTGTTGATTCATTCCTTCACCGATCCATTCCTGTGAGGCATGCAGTTGTGGTCCAGGAACTGTGGAGGATGGGAGGATGCTGCTGTGAATGAAACAGGTGGGCTGTTTGCTCACATGGAGCCTATTATTACAGGCGTAGAGTCACTCCAGCCTTGAGAATTTAATTCTCTGCTTATACCACTCACCCCTTATTTTCTGAAAAGATGTAGAGATTAAGGGTTAGAAGCTATACACAGGCCTGTCTAGCTTTGAGGGTGCTATGCCCTTCCGATTCCTTGATGAGATTGAAGGAAGATATGCATCCCTCTGGAAACCATTCATTCTTCCTGAATTGCTAATGCTTCCTTGAAGATTTATGGGTTCAACATTGCTGAACTGGGAATTGGAAGTTTAACTGAATGGCTGACCTAGTTCACCACTGAACTGGAAAGAAAAGCCCAACAGAAGGAAATGGAGTTTGGAGAGTTAAGCAAGAACATCCAACTTTTGAACTTTGCAATAGGAAGGAGGGCAAGTTGAGAGTTGGTTCAGTCATGGAGGTTTTCTGGCGGTTTAAAAGATTTTTTTTTTCTGAGGTGGGATCTAAAACCCCACAATTCAATTTGTGCACAAAGACATCCACCACAGCTCCAAGCCACATGGCTACAGTGCACTCCAACATATGCCTTTTGGCACAGAGTTCAGGGTTCAATGTTTACAAATACCATACTTTCCTTGTAGGACTGGAGCTCAGAGGACTTCAGATATTGTATCCTTTATGGGCATTAACACAGTCCAGCAAAAGTTACTGGGAGAAAGAGATGCGCAGAGTAAAGAAAGAAAACCAGCAAATGTTCCTTATGCTTTAATGGTGGAATAAAGTAACACGGTAGAATCTCAGCTTTTTCATTTGTATTACAAAGTTGACTCTTTCATCCAGTAAATGAATGAAAGAGTCCAACCCCCGCCCCCCCTTGGTATTATATTTGGTATTGGAGAGTAAGAGTGAACAAAACAACAACCAAGGAAACAAACTAACACCAAGGCTCCAAAGACTTGGTACTTGTCCTCACGGAGCTTCCGATTTAGCGGGAGACACTGACATTCATGAACTATATTTCAGAAATGCATAAACAGACAAACTCTACCACAATGGTAAAGGTAAAATTAGCTGGTAAGGTGCTTCTAAGAAGAGATTCTTCCAATCCCCCATTTAGCGCATTGAACCCATACATCCTCAAGAATATAGCTGAAATTTGGAAAGAATGAACAATTTGAATCAGAACAATGACCAATTACCATCCATCAGAACAATGATAGGATAAACTTCCTAATCAGAGAGGCCACAGAAAGCTTTCTTTTTGAGGAGAAGGGAACTGGGGCCGCTCTGCAGAAAGAGTAGGATTGATTAGATGAAGGGGGGGGGGATGGGAAGAAGAATCCTGGGGGGACTTATGATCCTTGCTCTAATGGGCGTCATTGGAATGTCTTAAGGGTGGCATGAGACGTGTGATGAGGCTTATTATCATGGGGTGTCATATACAAGATGAATAGAGGAGAGCAAGATTGGACAGGGGGACATGTAGATTGCCTGCAGATCTGTTTCCCATGAAGCGGAATGGGAGAGGGACCCGGAGAGGACAGGGGGAGTCTCAGATCCTGATGGAGAGAGAGCACACCATCAGACAACCCAGTGGGGAGCGTCCAAGCATAGAGTTCTCCTTAGGTGTGCCCTGCACCGATTGAAAATGACCCGGCCTTTGTGTCCCCGTCGTGCTTGGTCACAGGCGGGAGCTGTTCAGCGGATTGTAGCCCTTGGTCAAAAGCCGAAGCGTCTCTTGCAGGTGCTGCTGCTGCAGGTTGCTGTCTGCTAAAGTACTTTTCCTGACTTCACTACCAACATTTTTCTTGAAGGAGAGCCAGGCAACCCATTTCCTTTGCGCTCCCGAGGACTAAGGCAAACCACGGGAGCAACAGCAACTGAGTTGAGCCTTTCACTCTGCTTCTATCGAAGTCTTTGGCTGCTACAAACAGCTCGATGTGTTTTGTTTGTCACACAAAAAGTGTTTTTTCTCATCCAAAGGGCACAGCACACACATAAACTCAAACATCTAGAAGATGAAAATATGATACAACAGAAAAGTTCAGTACAGTGGGTACTAGGGAGCCATATAGAACTTGCTGAACTTGTGGTTAACAATTACATGTTTATATGCTTCTTGCTTATATATGTTCTACAGTTTAACTGTTTTCTAATAAATAAATTGTATATGTCTAGATCACAATAGTGAGAAATGAAACGGAAAATGTCAATAGAAAACTGAAAAATAATATTTGCTGCAACTTTAAGTATGTTCACTATATAAGTTAATAAACCATAGTATATGAAGAACAAAGTTAGTATAACAAAATACAATACAGACTACGCATTTCTTATTATGGTGATTAGGTTATATGACTTAGTTTATCCACTCCCCCACTCCCTCAAATTAAGCCTGGATGCATAAACAAACCATACCATAGGTATTTTAAATTCATGGTAGATAAAATTTTAGGGAGGTGATTAACAAATGAATGTAGAGCCATTTTGTTTGACATTTTCTGGACTCTTTTGGAGTAGCTAGTACTTAAAACAGGGGCCCTAGTGGTCTAGCAGTGGGTTACATGTTGGGCTGTTCACCACAAGATGAGTGGTTCAAAACCACCAGCTGCTCTATGGAGAAAGACAAGGCTTTCTACTCCCATAAGGAGTGATAGTCTTGGAAACTCACAGGGGCAGTTCTACCCTGTCCTGTCGGGGATGATGATTCAGAACAGAATAGATGACAGTGAGTTTGGTGTTCATTTTTGGTACTTAAAACACATGCTAAGATATATTAATAACATCACTTTATTTTAAAAGAGTACCATAGGACGAACATATCTACTAAATTGACTGACAGCTTAAGTAAAAAAAATATTGCTACGAGGGTTTCAGCTCATACATGCATAGGCGTATTCAAAATAAAGCGTGTTTAAACATGTCTGAGATCAGTGGATGGCTTCAGACGGGTCCGCTCCATAATATACTTGTCTGAGTCTCATCAGGGGGCCTTTGTAACAGACCCAGTTAAACAGTGGTATCTGAGGGAATACGCCATAGCGATCATTAGATTGAAGACAAAGTGTCAGCTCAGAAGGTTCTGGTGACTGAGTTTTAGGATGCCAAAGAGGTAAATCTTGATCGGTTTTCTCATGGAATACAGGACAAATGTGAATGCTGCACATGAAGGAGTTTTAAGAAAATTGAAAACTTCATGAGAAAAAGGCCAAGGATCCTACACGAAGGGACTTTTCCCCACCATGACAATGCATCAACTCATTTTCCAAGGGCAGCAAGGATTGGCCTTCAAGAATTCTATTGAGAACCCTTACCTGATCTATGCTACAGATCTGATCTTGTCCCTCCCTGTGGCTTCTTTTTTGTTCCAAACTTGAAGAACATGGAAATGAACCATGATTTGAGTCCCTCGAGGATGCCAAAGCTGCCGTGGTGAAAACTGAAGAGCACAGTTTTAAATCATTTTTAAATGATTTTATTCTTTTTTAAATCATTTTATTGGGGCTCGTACAATTCTTATCACAATCCATACATACATCCATTGTGTCAAGCACATTTGTACATTTGTTGCCATCATCATTCTCTAAACATTTTCCTTCTACTTGAGCCCTTAATATCGGCTCCTCATTTTTCCCCCTTCCTCCCCCCGCCCCCCTCCCTCATGAACCCTTCATAATTCATTATTATTATTTTGTCATATGTTCCACTGTCCAACGCCCGCCCCCCCCTTCTCTGCTGTCCATCCCCCAGGGAGGAGGCTATATGTAGATTCTTGTTATAATTGGTTCCCCCTTTCCACCCCACATTCCCTCCACCCTCCAGGCATCGCCACTCTCACCACTGGTCCTGAAGGAGTCATCTGTCCTGGATTCCCTGTGTACCCGAATGATACGATTTTTTGTTTTTTGATGCTTGATACCTGATCCCATTGACAGCTCGTGGTCACACAGGCTGGTGGATCACAGAATTCTTTAGAGAAGTATTACAGAAACACAAACACTGCCTGAGAAGTGTGTAGACCTAGATGGGGTATATGTAGTGAAACAATAGCCTCACAGTTTGGAATTTTTGTTTAATAAAATTTTCATGATTTGGTAGTAATACTTTTTGACTTACCCTACCTGGTAAATGGTAGAAAGAGGAAGACCCTCGATGAGATGGATTGACACAGTGACTATGACAGTGTACTCAAACCCCCAAACAATTGTCAGGATGGCACCGGACCAGGTGTTTCATTCTGTTGTACATACAATGTCAATGAGTCAGAGTTGATTTGACAAAACCTAACGACCACAGTCAATGCTAAGCTAATCAGTAAGCAAGATGGATATAAAACTCAATTGATCTCTAGTGCCGATCCCCTCTTTGACATTAATAGATGAGACAAGTTGAGATTAGATAGCTTTACCTACTCATATGAAAAACAAACTATTATTATTTTATTTTTCCATCCTGCCTCCAACACATTTACTTCTAGGAGACTGCACCCTAATATATCTGTAACTTACTGCCATTCTGACTCATGATGACCCTATGGGGCAAGGTCAATGGGCCCCTGTGGGTTTCTGAGACTGTAACTCTTTATCGGATTGTAGAAAACCAAATTTTCTCCATGGAGTGAGTGGCTGGTGCTTTTAAACTGACCTTGAGATTAGTAGCCCAATGTGTAACCACTATACCACTTGGACTCCCTAATATATCTATAGTGAAGTGAAATTGTTTAAATATGGCCCTTCTATCTATTTCTCCGTAACTCCCACCAATTGATTGAGTAGGCCCATGTGAAAAAGAGACAATGAGGACTATAACTCAGGACACTGCTTAGGTCTGCTGCTTCCCTCCATGAGTCAGTTCAGATGCAAGAACAGAAAAAATTCCCAGGTCACCAAGGAGGAAGAGCTACTGGCAGAGCTTGTTTCAGACCCATGCCTGAAGTGGCTGAGGCAGCAGGGGCCAGCCCCACACACCCAGACCAGAGACACCAGAGCATAGGCGCCACAGCACTGAGACCACATGACACTCAAGCATAGTGGCAGGCGGGTGACCTGGCCAATGAATGCTGAAGTCAAGGGACCACAAACTTGAGAGGCTGAAGACCAGAGCGTCTTAGCTGTTACCTGAGAAGATGTGCTACTGTAGACCAGAGACTGTATCCTTAAGGTTTTCTGATCCTGACTTGGCACCTCTGACCTTCCCCAATAAACCTCCATAAGCATGACTATGGTCTTTGAGTTGTGTGTGGCCATTTGTCGGAGATTATGGAGCTCAGCAGGGAACACAGTGCTGTGCAGACACTTGATATGAGAAAGGGGTATAAGCTTGCAGGTAGAGGCATGTTTGTGGCAATCATCCTTGGGCAGGCGTGGCGATGGATTTTCTTTGGACCTTGTGTACCTGAGAGGTGACCTCCATGCCTTGCTTACCCCATACTCCATCAGCTTAATGCAGAAAGCTGGCAGGCAGCTCAGCCTTTCACATTCAACTGGTCACCAGATGCTACCCTTTGAAGTTGTTCATACCCAGCCTGGCTTTTCTCATCTCTGCTGATGCTATCTTACTTAGCTCAGAGCTAAGTAAGTGCAATCCACCGAATTGTGTTTCCCTGGAAGGCTGACTGGTCAAATGTGTGACTATACTGATTCATGAGCTCTGGCCCATGGTTTCACTGGATGGTCAAGGACTGGGAAGGAGCATGATGGGAAGGAAATTTGGTGACGAGGAGGTGTGGGGAAGAAGGATGTGGATAGATCTCTTTGAATGGGCTAAAGAAAGTGAAGGATATACGCCCCAAAGGATCGCCTCTGTAGAGGAGGATTTCAACAGTCAGGGACTGATGCATTTTATGGAAACTTGTCCTCTTTGACCAGCCATTCCTGTCTTTTCCCAGTAGGGACCTGGACAAAGTGGACACAGTGGCAGGTTGTGGTTATGTGTGGGCTCGGCAACATGGACTTCCGCTCACCAAGGCTGCCTTGGTCATTGCCACTGCTGAGTGCCTAGTCTGCTACCAGTAGAGGCCAACATGGAATCCAAGAACATTGGTTTCTTGTCCCTGCAACCTGATCCTCTTCAGGTCTGGAGACCCTTGTTCCAAAGGGAGGCTATCAGATGAAACTGGGGGTGCATTTGCAGTTGTATGCATGTTAGTTGTAGCAGGTTAGGAGCAACTCTGATTTTATTTATTATCTTTGGCGATTGCACAGTGAATGAGTAGTGCACAGATGTCATGCTGACAAGGGGGCGTCTATGCTGGCTAAGGATGATGCCAGCTAGACACTCAGGTAAGGGGACGGGCAGAGCTCAAGCTCTCAATTGTATCTCAGTCTGATGACACCCCTGTTGGTATCAAGAGCCTTTTGGTATAAGAGAGAACAAGCAGGGTGAATTCTCTTTGGTCCTCTGCTGGAGTTGGAGCTTGCGTACGGTTCCTTGATCTATTGAGTCACCTACTGATCTTAGGAGCCCTCAACAGGCTCCAGACGATGGATTTATTCAATCTACTTTGGACCTCGGCTTCCACCAGCCTGCTTTCTGTTCACCGACTTCCCCGAGTCAGGAGGAGCCTGGCTTGAACTGGACGGGACTTAGCAATTTCTGCAATGGTGTGAGCCATTTCTTGTCCTAAAGCTCTCTCTGTACAGCGCATCTCTCACCCTCTTGGAGCAATAGCCTCTCAACTGGCCTTCCTACCCTCCCGGTGGCCATGAGATCGACTTTTAAAGGTTAATGGTTTGGAACTCCCAAGCATGACCTTAGAAGAGAAGCCTGGTCACCTGCTTCTGCAAAGATAGTCAGGAGAAGTTTAGGGGGTTGTGGTACTTGGGTCGCCACGAGTCACGGGCAACACGGCTGCAACAGGTTTTTGTTATTGTTAACTTCAGTGGTGTCAAAAGCCTCCTGGGACAGCAGCACCAGTTGGGAACATGTTCGAATACAAATTCTCTGACCCTCAACTCCAGCCTCACTGGGTGAGTAACTATGGGAAGGGGACGCAGGGAACTTCAGGTGATTCCATAGCTCCACTGAGCTCCTGGGAATCCTGGGGGCAGAGTGGGCTATCAGTTGGCCTGCGAACCACAAGGCCAGCGGTTGGAACACCCCAGCTGCTCCACAGGAGAAGGAGCAGGCTGTCTGCTGGTTTTTTAAGTAGGTAACGTTTTCTTCAGTCTCACAGAGCCTTGATGGCCTATGATCCACAAGGCCAGCAGTTGGAAACCACCAGCTACTCTAAGGGAGAAAAACCGGGCTTTCTACCTCCGTTTAAGAGTGAAAGTCTTGGAAACACACAGGGGTCGTTCTACCCTGTCCTGTAGGGTCACTCTGAGATGGTATCGACGCGATGCCATGAAGATTTTTTTTTCTTTATACAATTCATCACAATACATAGATCAATTGTGTAAAGCACATCTATACAATTGTTGCCCTCATCATTCCCAAAATTCGCTTGCCTCTTGGGTTCCCAGAACCCGCTAATTTTCCTTTCCCCCCCTCCCCTTCCCTTCCTCCTCCCCTCTCCCCCGTGCACCCTTAATAATTTATAAATTATTATTGTATCTTATATTACACTGTCCGGCGTCTCCCTTCACCCACCCCTCCGCTGCCCGTCCCCCATGAAGATTTTTTTTTTTTTGAAGATTTTTTTTAAGAGGGTCATTATGATTCAGAATCGCCTCGACTGCATCGAGTCTTATTGTGGTCATTTCTGGGGTCCTACCCGCAGCCGTGAGTTGTCCTTCAAAGGCTACATCTGATTTTGTTGCTTCTTTATTTGAACCAGGGAGCCTCGCTGGCTCCTCACCACAGAGTCCACCACCCGCTTCGTGAGAGAAGGATGGGGTTGTCTGCTCCCCTAAAGCATTCTAGGCTTAGAAACACTAGTCTAGAGGGGTTCTGGGAGTCCGCATTGACTCAATGGCAGAGAGGTTGATTTGGTT
Organism: Echinops telfairi; assembly: GCF_000313985.2. Classification (NCBI taxonomy): domain Eukaryota; kingdom Metazoa; phylum Chordata; class Mammalia; order Afrosoricida; family Tenrecidae; genus Echinops; species Echinops telfairi. Next base: position 2,947,867 of record NW_022111368.1, read on the forward strand.
TGGGTTTAAAACCATCATACTTCTGGAATTCACAAACTCCCTTTCATATTTAGCACAGAATCACTTCAGGCCCTGCCTCCAGCCTAGGCTAGGTTCTATTGCTAGACCCATTTTGCTCATACATTGTTCTCTCATTCGTGGTGGAAACAAGGGCTTTTCCTGTACATGATGTGTTCCTTTCAAGTTTCTCGGGCTCGTTCTCTGCCGACAGAGGCTGACCAGGCCATTGTCTCATTTCCTTCTCTGCCTCGAAAATGAAATGATTTCATTCTTCAAATGTCGACACATTGTCATTGGTCCTCTGCAGCCTTCCTGGAAGCTCCGGGTTGCATGCATCCCTACAGATGTGCTCTTTGGCCAAGTGCACACTGCCCCCCATCACGCGTGTTCCCACAGCTGCCTTGCTCTCCACCCAGAGTGTTCAGCGAGCAGCGACCCAAATGTCATAATTTCTGGGCCTTTGTTTCCTGGCACTGGGTCTCATGATTATTGGATTCACAGTCACTGTTCACTGAACCCACTTAACCGACATTCACCCTGCCATTTGTACTGCCACCAGCTTAGGTGTGGGGTGGTGGAGAAGGCACCCACTCAACCTCTGCTGTGAAAATGACAATATCTGTGTGTCAAGCTAGCAGGATTTTGAGGACCAAGTGAGGAAGCCAGGAGGTTTAAGGAAACACACCGCCTTGGATGCCAACCCTGGTTTGAGTCAGGTGTGAGGACACTCTGACTCTCAGGACCCTGCAGTTTGGACATCTTGCTTTCTGGCTCCGGTGGGTGAACTTGATGGTCCTTTGTTCTCCAGCACCGACTCCCCCAGCCCCACTGCCCTTTTCTGCCAGCAAGTCCTGGTTTCCATGAAAGGGCTCTAAGGAAACATGGAAGCATGCTTAGGGAGGATAGATACCATCTACTTACCTAGTTACCTAGTGCTGCTATAGCAGAAACACCACAAATGTGTGGCTTTAACCAACAGAACTTTTATTTCGTGCAGTTTAGGGAGCTGGGAATGAGAATTCTGGGTGCAAGATCTCGGGCGGGGGTGAGGGCGAGGCTTTCTCTCTGCCAGCTTTGGAAGAAGAGCCTTGTCTCTTGAACTTCATCCCCTGGGGGCATCTTCATGTGACTCGACCTCTCTCCTCCCTTGTCTCTCTTATTTATTTATTTATTTATGTTCACTTTTGTGTTTATTTTCCTTTCTATCTCAAAAGAGATGGACTCAAAGACATCCTACACAGATCCCATTTAATTAACTAACAAAGGCAACTCGATCCAAATGAGATTATAGTTGATCCTTGAACAATTTGGTGGCTAGGGTAGCTGATTCACAATGCTCTCTAGTCTAGAATCAGCCATAAAGATTTTGTTTCCCCCAAACTTAACCACTAGCAGTTGACCATAGACCAGAAGCCTGCCTAGTCACAGGCACTAGACCAGGGAAGAAGTCAGCAAAGAAAACGGGCTCAGTGTGCCATGGAGAAAACATGAATGGGTGGCGCTGTGGCTCAGGACAGGGCTTAGTCCACACTGAGCTTTTCCAAACATTCTCTGCTTTACTTTAATGTTCCACACTGCCCTGTGTTTTTATTTATCTATCTATTTATTTATTTTCTCATTAGGAGAGGGAGACTTTCAGCAATTGAGAAACTTGCCCCAGGTTACACAGTTAAAAAAATATCAGAGCCCGGACTTGCATTTCAACAGCCTGCAATAATGACTACTCTCTAATATCACCAGCTCTGTTGGTTCATCGGACTGCAATGAAAAAAAACAGAGTGGAACCTGATAGGACCTTTTCATGGAGGTGCTTTCGAATTGGTGACTCCAGCTGGAGAAAGAGACGCATTCACCTTTTCTTTTTTTTTTAAATTTTTGAAAGCCACTAGGATGTAATGGTTAAAAATACAAATTTCAGCATCGCAACAGCCACAACGTGCTCAGCTTTGGTATTTACTCCATTTATTCAATTGGCTATTGAGTTTATTGAAAATTGAATAGAAGCACGTTACTCGATTTCTCTCGAGTTTTCTCATCTATAAGACAGCACTGAAAGCATTAGGGCTTCAAATCAGTTCATTCTGGTTTGGTCCCGGTTGGGAATGCGCATTTCTACTGGCAGTCCAACCAGCACACCCCTTTGTCCCAGCATGGATTCTGAGTAATCGAACTGCTGCATCTTTTGCCCCTGGATCAGTTGGTAGCTTCAAACTGTCCACGTTCAGGTTAGCTGCCGAGGGCTTATGTACTCAGAGTTAGAATCTACAGTGTAACAAGCTCACAGGGCCAGAATCATCTAGTCATCTTGTCAAACTGTACCTTTTGATTCAGTATATCTGGGCAAATTCTCAGAAGGGAGTCAAATCAGAATGAATGGGCCAAATGTACCTATACACGCCCTGTAAAGATGAACTGAGCTGATGCTCGTTAACGCATGTAAGACAGTGGTTGGCAGAGAAAAGAACTATTTAACCTCTATCTGCTATGATGATCTTCAAGAAGCCCTGGTGGCCCAGTAGTCCAAGCAATCAGCAATTAATTGAAAGGTTGGTGGTTCGAACTCACCAGCCCACTTCATTGGAGAAAAATGTGGCTATCTGCTTCCATAAAAAAATAGAGCCTGAGAAACCCTCTGGGGCCAGTTCTACTCTGCTCTGGAGAGTTACTGTGGATTGGAGTCACGATTCTTTTCACCCCTCCCACAGCACTGTGTGTAACGGTGGGAAATACCCATAAAAACATGATTGAGGACTTTTGTTCCCTGGGATGATGCTATGATCGGATGAATGCCATCACTAATTTCTGCTCTTTTATAGAAGTGGGAAGCATGGCAGGCCATGTTGTGGGGGATTACTGCTTGTTCTTTGTGTGCTGCTTGAATTAAGTAAGCTGGGGCAGAAAAGGAAAAATGTCAGCACGAACGTTTATTGAGAATTTATCATATACCATATACATTAGATTCCTAAAAATGCTATAAAAAATCACCACAAACCCATCTTTCTGGGTTTAAAATAACAGAAATGCTTTTTCTCACGATTGTGAGAAGTCAGAAATCAAGATGTTGGCAGGGCCATGAAGGCTTTGGGAGGGAATCCTTCTTGATTTCTCCTATTTTGTGTGGCTGCAAGCCCTCCTTGATTTGTGGCTGCTTCACATGCCCCTCTGAAAGGACAGCATCCTCTGGATGGCCCAAGGGCTATAGTAACTCACCATTCTTCCCCCTCCAACATCCTTTGGCTTCAGAAGCAACTCCAGTGCCTCTCCACTCTGAAGTCTAATAAAGCCTACCTGCTTCCATTGGAAATTCTCCCGAGGATTTCCAAAGACGTCAATCTCAACTGGAGCAGAAAGTCTCCTCTTTCTCTGTCTGCCAAATAGTCTGTTTACATCAGCATCACGGCTTATGTAGGCAATTCCGATCTTCTAATTCTGAATGAGCCCTCTGGTGCCTGACTACCCATCTCATCAGGTGGCCAGGCAGGATAATTTGCACTGTGCTCTGTGCAGTGAAGCACATATCTCTTAGAGTACAAAACTGGGTTGGGGGAGATCCTTGAGTTTCTTTGCTCATGCGTAGAGCATATGTGGGCATATGTGGTAGTTTCACTCTCCCCACCCCCATTTTTTGAGTTAGGGGGTATTTTCAGTCATGGATCTCTTGCTAGTGTCTGCTGTTGACTATCTGTAAGTCATTAAAGCAGCGTTCACTATTGCCAACACCATGTACCTGTCTTAATGTATGACTTGCTTAGGTCACAAGGGCACACCCCTCCTGGAGTGCCACCACTGCTGTTGGCTGGAATTCTCATCCCCGTTCTCTGAGGGCTGCAGGGACTGCAGGACTACCTTTCTCACAGCCTGCCTGTGAAGCACGCCTTCCCAGAAACCACACGTGTGTCCATGTCTTCTCCTCTTCTGTTTCTGGAAAGGACATTCTGATGGCTCACCTGTGCCATCCAGGGCAACGTCATTTTTGTTTCAAGATCTTAATAATGAGGAAACCTGTGGCATAGTGGGTTACGTGTTGGACGGCTAACTAAAACAGGCCAAGCGTCTGAATCCACCTGCCTCGCTCAGGGAGAAAGAGGATGCTATCTGCGCCAGGAGGCTGTACAGCCTCGGTCCTGCAGGGCCAGTCTGAGTCTTTTTGGACTTGACAGCAGAGCAAGTTTGGATTCTGCTCTCAGTTGTGAGTTGCTCTTCCAAGGTTACAGCTAAAGTCAAATGCATAGGTGTCAGGAGGTGTACATCCCTTTTTTTGGGGGGGCTACCATTCATTACCCCACACCACATAGTTTATATGAAGTATCAGCTTTATTCTCTATGATAACTCAGGGTTATCTCCATTTTATTGTTAAGAATAGTTAGAGAAAGACGTCTTATTCCAGGTTAGAGGTCCAGGCAGTAATAACGCATTGCGTTATCCATCCTAGAGGCCCATGCACACCCTTCTATGCCTGCTTTTAGTTAAAAAAAAAATGGCTTAAAATCTCCTCGAAAGTACCATTTCGTTCTAGGGCATGGGGACCCCAACACCAGGGCTACATGTAAGAATACAGAGAAGAATCCCATTTGTGTTTTTCTCATAAGATACCATCTGTACAAGGCCTATAATCTTCTCTGAAACTGCCAGTTTCAAAGTTCTTGCATTTGTGTAAGTATTCACAACAAGTACATTAATTCTAATATTTAACTTGCAGTGGTAGAAAAATCTTTGAACTATTCTCAAGGCTGGTGCCAAATATTTTAAGATCTAAAGGCAGACACAAATTGTCATTTTCAACAGCAACTTTTTCCCTCTTACATTATTGCCTAGTTTATTTACACTTGCCTTACAGCAAAAGTGCTTTAATAAGCTCCAAGCATCTTCAAGTTTTACTGAGGATCTCTCATTTTGCAGAATCCATATTTAAACAACAAAAGGCAAGGCACACCATCTTCAATTCTTTTCATTTTTCACCTAGTTTACAGACATGTTTTAATAAGTATGTCACCATAGTTGACTCTTCTCGTCTTGGCTGGAGAATTCTAAAAGAGAAAACACACACACACACACACACACACACACACACACACACACACACACAAGAGAGAGATTTTCAGCCAGGAGTCTACTATAGAATCCTGCCATTTATTAGCTACATGACGTGGGCACATAAGTTCAATTCTTTTAGTCTCTGTTTTTTTTCTCATCTGTGAAATGAAGTTTAATAATATCTATTTCACGGACTTCTCAAGAAGACACCACACTTAAATCAGCTTGAATGTTGCTTGGCAAAGCACACATTTAATACATGCTTTGCCACCCCCCACCCCCACTTCTTTCTATTCTTCATTTTATTAGAGCTTTCCGCGGTTGTGTCTTTATTGAGTTTTTCATTGTTGGCAAAGAAACTTTCTCCCAAGCTGTTTTAAATTCTAGAACAATTCATGTTATTTGGTCTTGCTTTCTATACTTTTTAGCCAAGTCAGCCCTTTTCTTTGACTCTTTGCCTTCTAAATTTTCTATCCTGGCATCTTTGTAGATTTACTAACTGTAAAATATGTTTCTGGGACAAAGTTTGTATATAAACAGCAGGTAATTTAAATCACCGAGTATCTGTTTCACTGGGGGATGGAGAAGGGGCAGAAGAGGGCTAGAAGCAACAGTGTAGGCCTTTGAGTTTCTTTTCTCAACATTTTGCCTCCATCTCTTCTTTTCTGGTTTTAAAATACTCTTATAAATTAGGTGGACCTATGGGCTCAATGTTCCCCTTTCCAAAATGGTTCGTTTACCTTTATCTCACTTTGGATGGAAAGAGCTGGAAAAAGGGAGCCTTTGTTTTCTTCCCAAGGCAAGCGGAGTGGGGTGTGAAGTGAGTGTTAAGTTCTGAGCCCCTGAAGAAGGAGCAGAGACGTCTTGATTCGAGTTACTTAAAGTATGCTTTGTATGTCTCAAACTTGAGCTGAATCAGACGCTCTGAGAGTGGGATATTTGTTCCAGAATTGCCAGGGATAGGTTTGGAATGGCTTTGGGCACTTACAGAAATGTGTTTACTGCTGTAAGCATAATCAAGATACAAGGCAACTTACATGGAAAGCTATCGTGAATGGAGGAGTGTGTGCAGGAGAAGCCCTGGATGTTGGTCCTATGGCACTTTTATAGCTGGAGGAGGTGGTGGTCCAGTTGGTGGTTTGAACCCAGCACTGTGGGAACACCAGGAGACTGTCTGCTTCTGTAGAGCAAGGCTTAGGAACAGTTCTACTTTGCCCGAAGGGGTCGCTGTTGGTTGGAATCAGTGTGATGGCAGAGCGCTGTTGCTGTTTTTATGTATTCGTGACCACCCCTCCCCCGCCCCAACACACCCAGGTCAACTGTTCCTTCCCCAGATGCAGCATGTAACTGGTACCTTACAGCTGTGCCTGCGCAATTTTTTAAGCTATTAATGTCCTTCCCTGGTTTTTTCCAGATTTGCTTGTGTCGGAAGCAATTGCTTCTTCAGTGGCAATTCCATGATTTTCTAGTGGAATCTACGATATGCGTGTCTTCACTCGGCCTGCTCTGAAGTCACACATCTGCATCTTGCAGAGACCAGCAGTTACTTACAGGTAGGAGTGATGTTTTGTTTCCTCCCATCCACCCCTGGGTGGCCTAGTAAAATCCTGCTGGAATAAAGGGAGATCCAATGAAATCGTGTACCTATAAATATATTGTGAATGATGAAGTGAAAGACAAAATGTATGCTTATTGCTAGACAATATGATTTGAGGGCCTATAGAAAGAGCCACCTGGCTAAAATGAGCTGTTACTGGTCTGCCACCCCACACCCCGTTATTTCTGCGTAGGTTCCAGTGCCGTAGACCCTGTAGGACAGAGTAGAACTACCCCTCGGGTTTCCAAGGCTGTCTGTCATCTTTAGGGAAACGGACTACACTTTCCTCCCTGGGAGTGGCTGGTGGGCTCAGAGCCCTGATCGTTAGCAGCAGAGTGATCGACCATTGCCTCTGGCTCTTGCTCTTAGACAGAACTCTAAAGCTCTTCTGGAGATTCATCTTTTCACTGGGGTATCCCCATCCTTCCTGGAAAGCAGAGCCTATTCCCACTCCTTGTCTCCTAGGTGACAGCAGGTTGCTGAGAGAAAGGGGTAACGAAGGTAACATCCGAAGCTGGAAACACATCAGGAAATAGCCAAGGGAAGGGGCCTCATGGGCCTGGGATGGTGCAGGCATCCATTCTGACTGTAAGGGCTTACCGAAGGTTAGTTATTTTTGGATAGCACCCCCATTTGCTTCATTATGAGAGTATAACCCGTTCTCAAAGAAGGAAGGATTGAACTTCACGTGCCTCATCCTTTGCTTTCATCTTTTGTTGCTGTAACAATTATGGTCCTCATGGAGTGATTGCTGATCAGACGCTTTCATGCATGCTGAAACTTGAGCCTGCAGTTGAAGCTGGACTGGGAAGACCTTGTGGGGTGGATTCATCAGAAAGCAGGTCCCTTCACCATGCTCCCTCCCAGCTGCACACGCTGACAGTGTCTCAGAGAGGTGATCTCCGACCGTCAGACACACAGAGGGAGAGAGCGGTCTGTCTTTCCTCACAGGCTGGAGGAGAACACATTTCGATTCTCCCTTCGGTGTAATTTAAGAATTTACATAGACGTATTGATTGGATGGGATTTGTCTTTCCTTTAACAAAAGTTCACTTCCT
>NW_022111368.1:2955780-2966917 GCF_000313985.2 Echinops telfairi
AGCATATTTAGGTTGTTTGGGAGTTGGAATTTTATGTGAAAGTGATTTTTTAAAAAAAGTCATTGTGTATTCTTTCTAGCTGAGATGTTCCATTTCTTAAAAAAAAGATGTGCACACACAAAATGGATATACTTGGTGATTCCGATGCTTGGCTTACAATGAAATCAGCAGTGTAAAACTGCAAGGACGATCAGTGTTGGCATACCTTCCCCCATTTATTGTGACTCCCTTTTAGCCTAAATCACATTGCCTACTTGCTAGGTGTTCTAAAATTTTATTTCATTTTATGCCTACATTGCAATTTAAAGTGCATAGAAACAAGAATCAAAATTAATATCACCACAAATACTATCCAGGTTTTAAGATTACATTTTTAACTTCGAGAAATCCAAAGCTCACCATGAATTTCATCCTTCCTCTTGTATCTTCATCAGTCCCGGACAAGATTACGATTGGGATTTAACAAGGCAAAAGAAAGAGACACAGGAACAGCGTAGAGCAAAGGGAGAATAAACCCACATCTGATTGAAAATGCGGTGAGAACCTAAGATGACAAAGTTAATTACTCAATTTAGAGCCTGGCAAGAGATTACAAATCCAATCCTGTTAAGATCAACATGAAGGCTTTGTGGACAGGAGTCTACATAGAGTAGAGCATGCCCGTTCAAACGAGCCTCCTGCTGCATTCTTTGATACTGCTTTGGAACCGGCGTCACGTGGAGTTCCTGTTTGTCTCTCTGTGGTCTGACACCCACGAGCTAGCATGCTGTGGCCGAGACTAGAGATGGTCTCACTCCATTCTTGGATCGAGTTCTTCTTCTACTTTTGGCTTCTTATATAACCCAGTCAGGAAAACTCAGCACTACCTGTCCTTCTCTCAGTGCTGTTCAGAGTTCCACATAGAGTCCTGCCGAGCCTTGCCCTGCCGAGCATTGCCTTCCCATGAGACTTGGCCGTGGATGTGAATAATTTGAGGCCGTGTCTGTGAGTGGAGCGATTAAATCTTGTAAACTATCGTGGATCGGAGGAGCCCTGGTGGTGCAGTGGCTATGCATTGGGCTGTGGGCCACAAGGTCTACAATTCGAAACTGCCAGCCGCTTTATGGAATAAAGCTTTCGACTCCCGCCGACAGTTGCAGTCGTTTATAGGCGCTAGAGACTATTGGGTTGTTATGCATCAGCGTCTACTCCATGGCAGTGGGTAAGTGAGAGTGTGACCCTAGATTATCCATGTGGGGCCAAACTAAGCACAAAATCCCAAACTAAACTCAATGCCACTGAGTCAACCCTGACTCCGAGTGACCCAATGGAGAGAGAACAACTACCCTTGTGTGATTTCAAGACTGTAAATGGTTTTCTTTTTTATTTACTAAAATTTTATTAAAATGAATTACAATGACCAGAATGTAAAAAAAAAAATTATTGTTCAAAATGTACAGTTGGTTGGACCAGCTGAAGCGTCTTCACCAGCCCTTGGTGGTCCTGGGGTAAATTACTTGAGCTCTGTGTTTTGGAATCAGCATGATATGTCCTTTTCTAAGCCCCTCCTGAAAGTCCTGGCCTGGGGACCAGTAATCTTCCGTCTCTCAGTTGACACTGCTGGGGTCATAAGCTGATAATTGAGAACTTCTTTGCAAAGCTTGTCATATGAGGCTTTGTCAAACAAGAGCAGGTTTTTGAGCTTGTCCCAAACTTTGCCTTTGGACCACTTCTTCTTTTGAGGTTTGCCCCAGGTCAGGCAGCATCATGAAGCCCAGAGAGCAGCTATTATAGCCGGAGCCTTGCTACAATGTCAGACAAAAAGAAGAGCATAACCATTTTAGGGAGCAGAGTACTTCATCTTTCTCCATGGAGTGACTGGTAGATTTGAACTGCTGACTTTGTGATCAACAGCCTAATATGTAACCCATTATGCCAGCAGGGTTCCTTTGCCATAAGCACCAGAATCCTTAAAATTGGAGGGCCTTTCCCAGGTGGGATGAAGGACAAAGAAGAGGGAGGAGAGATGCAAAGTATGAAAGGGACTCAACTCAGCCTTGCTGGCTTTGAGAATGGAAGATGGAATCATGTGCCCAGGTGTATGACCACTAGAAACTGGAAAAGGCAAGAAACAGATTTTCCTCCAGGGCCTCCAGAAAAGAATGCTGCCCCGTCCAAACCAAGATTAGCTTCATCAGACCCGTGCTAGGCTTCTGATCTCCAGAACTGTAAGATAATAAATGTGGGTTGTTTAAGGCCTAAAGTCTGTGGTCATTTGCTACAGAAGCAGCAAGAAATGGTTCAAGTTCCTAGTATTCCACTTCTAGGGCACTTGGTGCTGGATGTCAGGTTGTGTAACAGTGCTGCTGCAGGATAGGTTGTGTTTTTCTGCTACATAGGGCGAAGAAGCAGTTGTAATCCACTTGAGAGTGCCGGGTAGATATAGGGAAACTTGAAATGATGAGGTGATTAGGGAACAAGTGCTTTTGAGTATTAGAATATGAACCCCCCCCCCTTTTTTCAGTCTTTTTCTCAGGTTGTCATAGTATTTAAAAAATAATTAGTGTTCTTCTATGCAAAACAAAACAAACCCAAACCCGTTGTCATCAAGTGGATTCTGGCTCATAGGGACCCTGTATGATGGAGCAGAACTGCTTCAGAAGCCTCACCAGAGCAAGTGGAGGGTTTGAAGGGCCAACCCTGTGGTTAGCAGCCCAATGCTTAGCTCACTGTGACACCAGGTCTCCTTCTTCTAAAACAAGAAGGAAAAAATTACTAGCAGTCCCTGAGTTACCAATGTCCAACTTTCAGACAGCTCCTACTTCCAGACAAAGCCCTCTTTTAATGCAGGGCTACTAACTGGCTCAGCCATGCGTCAAGGGCACCTGAACAGGAAACACAAACAAATGAAAGAAAACCCTATGGGTTGATGTCTTAGAATGGAAGACTCAGAATGTGCACAGTGAACAATTTTAGTGGGGCACCATGATCTCTGAGCCCAGCTTATGTAAATTCACCCTAATTATGAAATAATTGACCCACCTCCACTCACAACAAAGCCTTTATCAGGATCATCTTCCCCTGTGGCATGTGCCATTTAAAAATCAAATGAAATGGCTGAGGTAGTTAGTTAATTGTGCCAACCTGGCCGATAAACACATGTGGGGTTAATTGAAGGGCGGAGAGATAAATGGCTCAGTGAGCCTCACCTTTCTAGTTCTCGGGTCTCTTTTTTCTGATGGTGGGACCAGGGTGCGGCTGCCTTAGCCAGTTCCCTGCTTCAGCTGGCAAGGCTCACTTCCTGCAAGACATCCCTGAGGAGAAGTCTCATGGATCTACCCCGATGCAGCCCCGGGTGCTGGGGCAGCTGTGTGGAGACCTCTGCCAGCGCTGAGATGCTTACACGTTCATTGATTTGGCTTTGCTCCTGCAGTCAGCGGCATAGGGTGTGTTTTGCAACATGGAGGAGGACTTTGTGGATCGGTGTTGGACATATGGGTTAATGTTGGACTTGTGGGCTTGAGCAGCACTGGGTTGGGATGTTTTCCTGATGTGAGTTTCTATGGATTTGTTTCTCTAAAGCACCCAGACTAACACAATGGCTTTGAACTTTTTCTTGCAAGAAACCAAAGCCACACTCAGCACCACTGAGTTGATTCTCACTCATCACCATACTTTAGGACCAAGTAGAATGGCTCCTTAAGGATTCTGAGACTGCACATTGTTACAGGAGCACACTGCTTCCTTCGTCTTCCTTCCCTGGAGCAGCTCCTGGGGTTTAACCACCACCCGTGTGGTTGGCAGTCCAATGCTGGCCTGATGGGATCGCAAAGGCTCTCTTCTTGCACTAGGGTATGGCTGACAAAGAACCTTATGGACCTGTCTCACAGTACATACAAATTCTTGACGACTCACTTAGGAAGGGAACTTGTTTAGGAATGGATCTTGGTTTTTAACCAGGAGACTGCCTGTATTTGCATGATTTTTAAAATCCTTATATTGGATTCTATCATTTTCAAATGCTAATAGAACATTTGACATGGATGAATTATCACCAAAATGACAGTTTACAATTCACAGCTGGTTCTTCCATATGCATTTTGTTCTTCCCCAGTGGAAATACTACAAAAAGCTAATATGATGGTTTTTATTTCATATCTTGGTAAGTGTGCTTTCTATATTCCGTTACTGATGAGTATGGGAGGACTAAATGGAGAAGGGACCACAGAATTCTCTATTTCTCTCATTGCTCCTACAATTGCTTGGCTAACACAGAGAGGAAGCAGGGGTCAGGACATCTCTGCTAGCGTTCCTTGTCCATTCCTGTTGTCTACCTGCACCAGAAGTATGCTGTAGTTTGCATGGTTCATTAGTCTCTTGGACTGTCAGCACTCCTGCCCACTCAGTTGTAGACATAACACGTTTAGTTTGTACTCTCTTTGGGTGTAGCTAAAATCGTATGCATCATGGGTCCATTGGGATTTGTGCTCATAAGGGCCTCAGAAAAGCTACATGCAAACAACACAACTAACAATGAAGGACATACCCATCTTGTATCTCTCTTCTGATCATATGCATGCTCCATTGTCTCATCAAATTTTGCTTACAATACATATGTTTAAAGGTAAAATTATGAAGGATTTCTGAGAGCAATCATTAGACCAAGTGTGGGGTCTCGAATATGATTGCATGGATTGCATGGCCTGACTACTAGTTAGCAATAGGACTTATCCAATCTACACCCTGAACAAATAATCAGGGAAACTGGATTATATGCAGTGTGTCAGGATTGGAAGAAGGTTTATCAACAACCCGTGATATGCCAATGATACAACTTGGCTTGCTGAAAGTGAGGAGGACGTGAAGCACTTGCTGATGAAGATTAGGGATCGCAGTCTTCCTTATGGATTGCAATTTGATGTAAAGAAAACAGAAATCCTCCCAACTGGATAAACAGGTAACATCATCACAAACAAAGAAAAGATTGAAATTGTCAGGGATTTTGTCTTGTTTGGATCTGCAATCAATGCTGATGGAAGCAGCAGTCAAGAGATCAAATGATGCATGGCATTGGGTCAATCTGCCGCAATCTATCTCTCGGGGGTGTTGAAAAGCAAGGATGTTACTTTGAGGACGAAGATGCACCTGACCCAAGTGATAGTATTTTCAATCGCGACTATGCATGTGAAAGTTGGACATTAAATAAGGAAGACTGAAGAAGAACTGATTAATTTGAATGATGATGCTGGCGAAGGTTATGCAAAGTACCATGGAGTAATGAATCCATCTTGGGAGAAGTACAGCCTTGAAAGCAAGGATGGATTTGTCTTATGCACTTGGAATATGTTTTCAGGAGAGACCAGTTCTTAGTAAAAGACATCATGCTTGGTAAAGTAGAGTTTTGGTGAAAAAGAGGAAGACTCTTGATGAGATGGATTTCCACAGTGGCTGCAACAATGGGCTCACACATAAGAGCAACTGTAAGGACGGCGCAGGGCTGGGCAGTGTTTCGTTCTGAAGTACATAGAATAATTATGAGTCAGTACAGACTCAATGGCACCTAACAACAACAACAACAACAACAACAACAACAACAAAACAACAACAACAAGAAGCGGGTATAGTTCTACCAGACTACTTTTGGTTATATGCCATCCAAGCCTGGTTCTTTCCCTTATCAGTGATTTTGAGAAATACTTCATACATTTTAATAGAAATTCTTCCTGTTTAGAATGGTGAAAGTAGGTTCTGGTGTTTCATACTAGAACCATCTTAAGGTATTTAAATCTGTAAGTTTAAGAAATGTAGCAAAGCTTAGAGGATAGTTCAATGGCCACTTCTTAAAGCATCATATCTGTATAAGATGTGGTAGATGATCAATAAATATTCTGAATGGTGAAGAGATAATAAATGTGATTAACTCTTAGAACTTTGAGCAAGCAATATGCGACCATAATACCCATTCAATAAATAATACAATAAAAAAATCTTTTAAAAAGTATTAATATTTTTAAAAATAATGTTTCGTCATTTTATTGAGAGCTCTTACAGATATCATAACAATCCATAGTTAATCACATCAAGCAGTATTGTACCATTACTACCAAAATCAGTTTCAATACATCTTCTTTCTTCTTGACCTCTTTGATCCCTCCTTCTCCACCTCCCAGGAACTCTTAGTATGTTTTTCTCCTTATAAAAGCTTGGGTTTGTTTTTTGCTCTCTCTTACATGATCCAGTATATCCATTCACATACAATTCTGTTGCTCGATCCCATCGAATGGGGTGATTCGGTCATCAAAGCTATCAGCTCCTTATTTCCCTCCTCAGCCCCTTTCCCTTACTCCCAGGGAACCATTACTCCTGTTACTGTTTCTGAAGGGTTATCTATCTTGGCTTTCAGGTGCTGAGTGATCTTAACAAATGAACATACACAAATCTAATATGATCAATGAGGTAAAACAAATAAAAATCATAATAGAAAGGGGAGGAAATATTAAAGAACTAGAAGATAGTTATGTGGGTCATCACTGTTATACTGCACCCTGGACTTTTCATCCCTACTTTGTGGCCATTCTGAGAGGGATAATTGTGTTCATTTATCTTACAGGAAGGTTTGCATTTCCACTACATCCATAACTCTTCACATCGCTTTGGTCAGAGCATTCGTTTTGAATGGTTCGGAGAACAAGCTGGTAAAGAAACAAACATTACAGCTGAATGATTAAGAGATTTGTAATACAAAGGAATTTGGCAAATCAATAAGAAAAACATCAAGAGCCTAATATTTAAACAAAAAAGGACAATAATATGCAAAAGAAGAACTGTTGAAGAGCTAATAGTAAGCTTATAAACTTAAGTGCTAACAAACATATTAAAATGTTCAGCTATACTGGGAGGAGATGAGCCAGTCAGGGTGCGATGTAGCAATGATGAAACATACAACTTTCCTCTAGTTCCTAAATGCTACCCGCCTCCTCCACTATCATGATCTCAATTCTACCTTACAAATCTGGCTAGACCAGAGTCGTACAGATAGGAACTGGAAATACAAGGAATCCAGGGCGGATGATCCCTTCAGGACCAGTGGTGTGAGTGGCAATACTGGGAGGGTGGATGGAGGGTGGGTTGGAAAGGGGGAACCGATTACAAGGATCTACATGTGACCTCCTCCTTGGGGGACAGACAACAGAAAAGTGGGTGAAGGGAGATGTCAGTCAGGGCAAGATACGACAAAATAATAATTTATAAATTATCAAGGGTTCATGAGGGAGAGGGGAGCGGGGAGGGAGGGGAAATATGAGGACCTGATGCCAGGGGCTTAAGTGGAGAGAAAATGTTTTGAGAATGATGAGGGCAATGAATGCACAAATGTGCTTTACACAATTGATGTATGTATGGATTATGATAAGAGTTGTATAAGCCCTTAATAAAATGATAAAAAAAATGTTCAGCTATATAAGAAGAGAAACTGTAAGAATTTGCTAACTCTATATATCAAAGAAATTCTTGGCCACTTACTCAGCCAAGTGTAATTTTCCCTGCTAAATTTTACACAACTTCATTTAATTAAGAAGATCCTATTTTTCTACAAAATTTTTTATTCAACAATATGTTTTCCCAGGTACAATTTTGTCAACAGTTTCACTGTTGGTTAGTTCTGCTTATAATCTTTTTTAATGAATTTATTTACTTCTTCACGAGTTATTTTTCAGTTAACTGTGAAAAAGCACAAGTACAAAACCAAAAAGAAACCTGTAATCACACCATGAAGATCAGCCTGTTGACACTATGAAAATATAATAAGCACGCATCGTTGGAAAATTCATACAGTACAGAAAGATATAAAATAAAAATTCATTTTCCTACTCTTCTCTGTTTATCTCCTCAGAGATGACCACTTTCTGTTTCTTTTGTACCGTCTAAAAGAAATCTTAACAAAATTATATTTCAAAATACAAAAATGAAACAAAATAAAAAATCCCCCATGTGCTCAAACGTGCACGTGTGTGAGACAGACTGTAACAGAGAAAGAAAGTAGCCTGGGAGACAAGAGAAATTTCCACTCCTAGCTGTGAGACTCACCTGAGAAGAGCTTTCTAAAGTGTCCTAATGGATTCTACCTGTTTTCAAGTTCAAACCAGCAGTTTGGTATATTCTGCTTTACAATCGGGAAATGCCACATTTTATCAAACATTTTATTTAAGGAGCAATCCGATTTTAAACTATAGGAAGGAAAAAAAATCACCTCAAAATCCTTAATTCTTTCAACCTGAAGTTAAACTTCTAAAATACTATCCTATAGGAATATTTGGAAATGCAGACAGAATAAATATTTTTTCTTGCAGTTAAAAATCAGAAATGGCACATCATTCAACTTGAATAATCAATGTTAAGGTTTTCACATAAGGAAATATGCAACCATGGAAATGTTTGTGCCATGTTTAATGATCTTCCTAATGATGTAAGTTTTAAGCCAAACAAAAGAAGGATATATATAAAGTACTTATATAAAGTACATTTTTAAGTATGTCGAAAACACACACAAAAAGGGAGTCAAATATTATACCATGTTAAAAGCTGTTACTTCTGAGAGGTAGGATGGAAAAGTTTCCTAACTTTCCTAGAACACAAAATGAAATGATATTTAGTATCAATTATTAATTAAAGTGAACACTTAAGTTTTAAAAGAATGCTATCTTTTTTTGGGAAAGCCAAAATTTCCCCCAACTTCCAATGGACTAAAGTCCAGGGCTGAGGCACGAAAGCTCGGCTGTGCTAGACCAGATGAAGAGAGCTGGCTGAGTACAGAGCAGTCAAGTTACACAAACCAATCCAGGCCAGATGCTAATACACCAAGCTGCTTTTCTGAAATACTGAATCTTTAATTCAAAATTTAAGCAGCAATAAAAATGGGCACGGATTGCCTATATCACCTCCATCTCTTCAGAATTCAATCACGATCAGGTTTCTCTGGGGACCAAGAATGAAATAAAAAAGCCCATTTCCTTGAGTTTTAAGAGATTCAATAGACCCCGAAGAGGACACCACTTACTTGTGTATGCATAGACTATGAACAAGCGGGAGGTTTGCGAGATCAACAGCTTCAAACTTTGATGAGGAAGAAAGCTTTCTGTTTAGCCAGGAGTAAAAAGCTATACACAGTAAGACTACTTTTAAAGGGGGCTTTAAAAATATAGAGCAAGCTCCAATCAAAACTCTACCACATATATGCAAACCATCATAAATACAGCGTACCCTCCTCATACACTTTCTGGGTAATTAAATAATAAAAAATTCACCATCTTCAGTTTTCTTTATTTTTCCTAGTAAAGGTAAATGAAAGACACTAGCCTATTGTGATTTCCCTGTGTTCAACGCATTTCCTCAAATGAACAGAAGGGAAAAGCGATAGATGAGGAGCTGGGGAAATTCTACCAAACAGTCTTGTTTTTCTTATTTAAGTTATGATTTCTGGGAAGGATTTGTTTCATGTTCTGGTTTCGGAAGGGGTCCATTTGTAAATGGGCTAGTTGTGTTGTAAGACGATATATTGGACACCCCTAAGTGGAAAGAGAAGTTGACCCACGGTTTCGAGAGGAAGCGTTAACAAAAGAGCAAAATCAAAACAAACAACTCTCCCTCGCCACCTTTCACTGCATTAAAATAAAAGATTGAAAAATTTCAATTCTGTTGGGCTGATCCGAAGGCTAAGTATTAATTATTTTTAAAGACTTGTGATATATCTCGATATTGAGAATCCCGCTGCTGAATGTTATTAGAATTAATTGATTGGTTTAAAAATTCTCCAACTTCATGGATATTTTTATGACTGGAGTTCAGCTCCAGTTCGCAGGCCATTATTACATGTTTGGGTTTCTACCAAATGCATGAAAGGACAGACAACGTGTACTCAGAAGAGAGAGACAGACAGTGTGTCTCCCACTAAAATGCCCTGCAGTGTACAGAGTACGTTGATTTGAGTTCCTCGAGGACTTCTTCGTCATCGTCCAGTTGACATTATTTCTTGGGGTTCTCCTGTGTCATCATGGCAACAAAGTCTCGTTTTATTATGATTATTATAAAACCAAATGCATAATGATTCTACTACATACTAGTTACTATCCTATTATTTAATTTTTATGACGGCCCAATCATGTTAATATGACCATCTCTGCATTTCAAATGCCAACACAGAGGCCAAATCATTTGGATAGAAAGTGAAAAACTCAGGATGCAAACTTTGATTCAGACCTAACTCCCAACCCACAGTTTGAACCATGCTCATTAAGCGAGTTAGAAGGGACCAACATAAAATGGTTTGGAGAGGGTAGTGTTTCCTCCATCGCTTTAGAAAACAAGATTATGGGTCTCAAAAGACAAAGGGAAGCTCAGTTATAAAATATGATATTTAATTTGGTCAGGTTCAAAAGGAGTAGAATATTGGGATAGCCTTGCGGAGAGGGTAGGATGTGAGGAGAGTCGGAAGTGTTGGCTTCCCCCCTGCCGCACAGTTCATGGGGCTGTGAACTCAGCCCTCAACTCACGGCCACCGCGTGCACAAAGGGACTGGATCGTTGTGATACCTAAGGGTTTGATTGACTGAATTTTTGGAAGTAGGTCATCCTGCTTTCCTTCTTGTTCTCAGTCTGGAAGCTCTGCCAAAATCAACTTCGCCACATCCACATTTCCAGTGACTTCCAACCAGGGCCTTCCATATGCTAGGGGAGAGTTCTATCACCGCACCCCGCTGCTGACAGCCGGGGGGCTACAGGCTGGGTGCTTCTCTCTCTTTGTAAAAATCGATCGTTGGGAGTGGGGCTAGCAGTAGAGCAAACAAGACTCCCTTTTTGGGAAAAGGCAGGTGATGGAACAGAGAAGGAAAAGTTCCAACTAATTGTATTTTGAGCTCTACCTTCATTTCTTCCTAGTCATCTCTGATTTTCTTTTGGAAACTTTTTATTGTGATGTAAGCGAAAGGGTTCCAGAGCAGTCACCAGCTTTGTACTCACCAAGTCACTCATGTTTTCTTGTTAGCTCCTCCCCTTTGGTCCCCTCAATGCAACATTTATATCCCATTTCCTCTCAATGTTTCCTGCCTCGGATCCTCTGGCTTTCCCAGCACTCTGTCCTTTTGATTTTTTAAAAACATTTTTTT
>NW_022111368.1:2967340-2987087 GCF_000313985.2 Echinops telfairi
GATGTCAAGGAGTCCAGGAAGGAAATTAATGTTTTCAAAATGATTGTAGTAGCAATTGTACAATAGTGCTTGATGTGATTGAACTATGAAGTGATATATGTATTAACTCCCAATAAAATGGTTTCGAAAAAGAAGCAGGAAAAAGCATATTAAAGAGTGATGTGCATTCCGGACTACAATCACTTTCAGAAGACTTTCCTCTTTCTTGTACTCACTATTTTTAGCTCCCCATTCTCATCCTTCTGCACATAGCTGAATTTTTGCAAGTGGATTGCCAGGACTTTCTTCTGAGGTACTTCGAGGTGGACTTGAACCTTCTATCTTTGGGGTCGTAGCTGAGTGTGGTGACTGTACTACCTAGGGATAACCTTCCCCAGAATCAGCAGTCCTCTGGAGGAACTGCAGTGAGTCAGACAGTACTGATAGTGGACAGTACTGATGTGACAGATCACAGGGCATTTTGGGGGGCTGGGGGGGAGGGGGGCGGGAAGAAAAGGATGGAAAGATCTTGTGAGATTAGTGGTAAGAAAGCTGGAGAAGGGTTGGGTCTGTGTTTGAGGTAGCCCACTGCAATGCTGTAGTGCAGAGTGGAAATGCTCTTTAGCATTTCCAAGACTAAATCATTACAGGTGCGTCATCGTTCTCCCACCGAGTAGCTGGGAAGTTCTAACCAGCAATCCTGTGGTTAGCAGCCTGATGCTTAACTCATGACACCAGCAGGCCCCTTCCAGTTCCCGATAGGTACAGGGAAGGTAGCCATAGGAGAGGGAGGGGCTCTGTGTAAAGTGGTTCGCGGGGTTGTCGACGTTTTAATGCACTAGCTCAGGTTTGGGTCAGCATTCTCTGATGGCAGTGGGGCATTTTCAGGTAATAGCAGCCCTGGGGTGGTATGATGGATTATGCGTTGGGCTGCTAACTACAAGGTTAGCAGTTTGTGACTACCAGCAGCTCTGTGGACGAAAGATGAGACTTTCTACTCCTCTATAATCCGATAGCCTGAGAACCCCACAGGGGCAGTTCTACCCTGTCCTATCAGGCCTTGATGAGTCGGAATTGACTTCGATGGCAGTGAGTTGGGGTTTTTGGTTTTGGTCTTAGAAAAAAGCCCCGAAGCAGTCGTGACCTGATCCTTACAACCACTGCCTGTGATTGGGACGACCTGGGTCTTTGATAATGTGGTGTGAAGTGTGTAAGGAAAGGATTATTCTGAAGCCCATAAGAGTCCAAACTTTCTTTACAGAGTGGAAGTTTTAAGCTGGATACACACTCCCCTCCTTGTAACTGTATAATAACCATTTCTCCTTCGGCTTGTTATTCCATCCATTTGAGGGGACCTAACCACTTTGGTCCATGCCGCCTTTCACAAACCTTCAAGTGGAGACTTTGATCAAATCCCACGCAGTTCAACCTTATCATTAGGCGCATTTTACAACATATACATATCACATGCCATGTGTTAGTCACAGTCTGTCTCTGGGATTGCAAGTCCTGGAAACTAGGTTTATAATTTTGAACTTTCAGGACCACATTTAATATCAAGGACATAGCGTTTGTGACTAAACAATATATTGGAAGGAACTCATGGTAATGGTATTTGGCTAGAGTTGAAAGCTTAGCTTTTAATGTTCATGGAGATCTAAAGGGGCCTCGGTTTTTGTTTTCTCCAAAGGTCCTTCTCATTTAGCTGCATAATATCCAATTATGCATCTTAGGAGAATTAAGGGTTGAGAAAACCCAGCTACTCTTAGAATCTTTGATTCTAGAGAAATGCTTTCCCCTACACCAGTGCTTACACAACTAAACTCTCCCCTCTGGGAATTACTTGATTGTCATAACTTTTGAGCTTGCCCTGCATAGCCGCAGACACATTACAGCAAAACGCTGCAGTTAAAAATGCTTTAAAAGTCCAACGGTTAGCCGATTTTGTTCATTATTTGGTCAAGGGGGAAAAAAGATAGCCCACAAATCTTTTTGTCCTGGATTCATTTTAAAGTGACTGGAAAAATTAATATTTATTTAAAACCTTGTATCATTATAAGCACATTTTTTTCTAGGTGTTGGACCTCACAACTCACCAAAATATTTTAATCTTAAAGATGGAAAAAAACAAACAAACCCCTTACAACGACCATTTACTGCAAATAAGCAGGGGACCACAAGGAGTGCTTTATTTAGTCTGATCCTTGTTTGCGGTGAACAGAATGGCAGGCTAACCTCCCAGTCATGTCTTCTCAACAAATTGCTGTGGCTTCAGGTGGGGTGTGTGTGTGTGTGTGTGTGTAGGTATAAGTCAGCTGTCTGGTTGGCAGAATTACAAGGACCAAAGGAGTTTATAGACATGGTTTCTTCTCATTAGTTTCAGACGTCAAATAGATAGCACTCTTTTAGGGTCAAAAGCTCATTTTTCTCTTACTAGAAACATTACAGTAGGTTAAATTCTCTATTTGGCGAGTCACGACTGAAAGATTTATTACTGATTTTACCAGGCATTTAGAGACCTAAGTTTCACTCCTCTAGAATCTGGGGAAAGTTTCATAATCTCAGCGCTCCTGACATCCGGGCTCTAATAGGCTGGTGCTGCAAAGGGCTTCCCTGCGCATTTTAGGGTATTTGGCAGTGGTGTAGATCAGACTTGTCCCTTAAAGATGTGTGAAATGGCAACCCCCATGGTTTCAAGAAGTTGGAATTGACTCAGTGGCAGTGAGTTTTACCTATAAATACGGCCTTTGGCGAAATAGAGTTTTTGTTATGTTAATTAGGCCATGCCATCATAGAATAGATCCTAAACCCAATGACTTCTGAGTTATAACAGGACCAGGACAGACTTAGAGACGCACAGATGTATGAGGATGACCTACCAGCAAAAACCTGCGAAGGATTGCTGACAGTCTCCAGAAATAGGGGAGTGACCCGCAGGAGAAATCCACATGGCTCAGATCCTGATTGGTACATCTTTTCAACAAAATACATTTCTGTTCTTTAGAGCCACCCATTTGGCTGTGATGGCAGCAGAAGGTAGCTAAGATCAGCAGCATCCCTGACCTCTATGCACTAAACGCACTAGATGTCACCAGCACCTGCCCTTCCCCCATGTGATGACAATACAAGATGTGACCAGTTCTTCCCAGATGCCCTTGGGAAGAGAGAGGAAGAAATCAACCCTAGCTGAGAACCATGGATCTAGATTTATTTTATATTTGAAGATTAATTTATTAACTAGCTGTAGGGACCTCAGAAGTCTTTCGCAAATGTTAACAGAAGCCAGGAGGTTGTCTGTACTGAAGAACCCAATAGCAACCTTCTTTCTATGGGTAGATAGCCATGCGAGTGTCATGAATGCACCTGACAAAGGCTGCTATGAATTCTAGAATGACCATGGCCATCACGTGCTCATCTGGCACCAAGCAGAATGCATTATATCTTCTGTAGGTTTTACAGAATCTCAAACTCAGAACTCACTGCCATCGAGTTTATTTTGACTCAGAGCAACTCTTTAGGCAGAATAGAACTGACTCTGTAGGCTGTGGAGACTATACAGCTTTATAGGAGTTGAAAGCCTCATCTTTCTCCTGGGGAGTAGCTGGTAGTTTGCAGTCACTGATCTTTCAGTTTACAGTCCAATGCATAGCCCATGATGCCACCAGGGCTCCTTTACAGACCCGCAAATGTAAACTGACGGCCACTGAGTCTATGCCAACTCATAGTGATCCTCTAGGACAGGGTAGAATGGCCAGGTTCTGAGACTATAACTTCTGGTGGGAGTAGAAAGCCCTTTCTTTGCCCATGGAGCAGGTCAGGATTTCTCTAGGATAGTGATATTTCCCTGAAGGCTGGGCCCACTTTCATGAAAATGCATCGTTATACTTCAAGTGTGAATCTCTGTAAAACAACAACAAACACCCCCCCGCCCCCAGCTGCATGTAGCATGGAAAACCAGCGATAGGAAACGCATGCTACCATTTTCTATTCTCCTTCCAAGGAGCCCAGAGGTCTAGTGATTAAAGTTCTTGTGTGTTCACCCAAAGGTCAGTGGTTTGAACCCGGCAGCCATTCCTCAGGAGAAAGTTATAACATTCTGCCACCACTTTACAAGAGAAAGATATGCTAGCCTCTTTCCTTAAGATTCATTGCCTGGGAAACCCTGAACCAATTGACTCCAGGGAAGTGGATTTGGTTAGGTTTGCTTATCCTCCTTCCAGGGCATACACCAGAGAATACAACACACGATCATTAAACTCACAGATTCTGAATGAGCCTAGTGTCAGCCTCAAACCCTTTCTGAATATAGGCATCTATGCCCGATATCTTGGAATTGCCGCTCAAGTTGAAACCTATTTATCACCCTGGCTTTTAAACTACCATCAGTTATTTTAAAGGCAATGGCAACTATTATGAATTATGTCCATCTCTCCAATATGCATTGTAAAGCCTAACTCTACATCTGTGGTCATAATACCCTTTGGGAATGGTTGTCTGTATTAGGTTAATAAGTCAGAATTAGTGTACAGCATATCTTAATTAACCTCTTTTGAGACAGAAAGGAGCTTAAAAATGCAAGCCAGGAAGCAGAACCAGAGTCAGACTCCTGGAGATCTCCAAGCAGCCAGAAAGCAGATGCTGAAGTGACAAGAACATTCTCTGAAGCCGACCCAGAAAGTCCCCCTCTCTAGCCCTGGCTCTGAATTTGGGCTTCTTGACTCATAAACGGTGAGAGAGCCAATATCTGTGTGGAAAACCCATCCACTGTGCTGTTTTCTTACAGCAGCACTGGGTAACTAAGGCGAGAGTCCATGATGAAACATGCTGGAACTACAACCTGCAAACGAAGCATCAAAGTCTAACGTGTGAAGTATGAACATAGACATCTAAGAGGGTGCATTATAAATGAATACAACATGCCTTTGATTATTTGACACCTAGGGTGCGGTGGAAACTTTTCTGAAAATCAAATAGTCAATCAGATGAAGTGAGAAATTCTGAACTATTGGAGCGTTTTCACTCTGAAATAACAAGGCAGACAACTCGGAGTCACCGTGGTATGCAGTCCCGACACCAGGAGAAGTGGGAAAGGAAACTTACGTCTAAGGAGCAGACATCCGCCCTCTCATATATATTGCAGCATTGTGCATAATAGCAAGACGTTGGAAACAACCCAACGGCCCATCAGTGGAAGAATGGATACAGAAACTTTGGTACATACATAATGAAGACAATGCATGGCTGAAAAACAACGATGAAACCACAAACTACCTCCTGAGGTGGCTGGACCTGGAGATCATTATCCTGAGGGAAGTTTGTTAAGCACAGATATTGTATGAGACCCCCTACTATAAGGATACAGTAAAAACCAAGAGAAAGAGCTGCATAGCAAAGGAACAGACGTTGGAGGTTACCCGCCAGGGCAGGGCAAGGGAAGGGAAAGGAAGCAATGGATAAGAGGGGTGATAGTGTTGACGTGGGGGACCACCAGAGATAAACCAGAGGAGGGGGTGGGGCGGTGTTCATGAGTGGTTTGAACTGTTGAATGCAGAGTTGACCGTCTGAAATGTAAGCCCCTCCAGTCAGTGCACCATAAAAAAGAAACTTACGGATGGGTGTTCGGAATGTTCCTGCCATTGCATGTAAAGAATGGAGTTTCAATGTCATGGAATCCAAATTCCTGCAGTGCATAGCCATTGAGTGACCCCCCTTACGCACCCACCCTGAGGTGGACTCTGGACGTTGAGCCTTGAAAACCAATCTGCTGCTCCCGAGTCCATTCTTACTGATGGACTAACCTTCTGGATAGAAGAGCCTGCACATGGGCCCAGAGGCAGTTGTTCAGACAGAAGAAGGGAGATTGCATACGTTCAAAAGCAGGGAAGAAGGGCATCAGGTTTGAATCCTTTCACCATACTTATTTCACCTCTATGCTGGCCAGTCCTCGGAGAAGCTGGACCACACAAAGAAGAACGAGGCATCAGAACGGAGAGCATATTATTAGCTCTGCTGTAGATAGACAGTATCAGGAACGTGTACTCTGCAGGTGATAACACCTTGCTTGCTGAAAGGAAGAGGACTCGAAGAACTTTGGAGGCAGGTCCACAACTGTCATCTCCAGTACGGATTCCAACTCAATGTCAAGAGAGTCCAGGCCTGCACAACTGGCCTGATAGACAACAGATTGAATTGTCCAAGCTCGCCTTTTGCTTGGATCCACAATTAATGTTATGGTAGCAGCGGTCAAGAAATGACCCAGTGGGCAGATCTGTCCCGCAAGACTTCTTCACAGTGTTGAAAAGCAAGTATTTCTGTTTGTGGATTGGGACGTGCTTGGAGCAAGCCATGATCTTTACAATCACCTCGTGTGCATGTGACAGCTGGACAGGTATCACCGCTGGAAAGGAAGACAGCAGTGGAACGGAGGCATTTGAATTGTAGGGCTGGGGAAGAACATTGAAAGTACTATGGGATGGCAGAAGAATCAACAAATCTGCCTTGGACGAAGTATAGCGAGAATGCTCCTTAGAACTGAGGAGGACTAGACTGTCTTCGTATTTCGGATGTGTTATCAGCAGGAACCTGTCCCTGGAACAAGATATGGTGCTTGGTCAAGTAGAGGGCAATTAAAAAAGGGGAACCCCAACATGGTGGATTGACAGAGCGGCTGCAGCATTCATCGGGTTCACGCATCACAACTGGGAGGCCGGTGCAGGGCCGGGCAGTGATGGCTCTGTTGGGCACAGGCCTCTGTGAGTTGGAACCGACTCGACAGCACCACCAACAACGATAACCACAGACAGTAGAGTTCCGAAGGATTTCCAAGACTGTAAATATTTATGGAAGCTGACTGACTCCGAGCAGCCGAGGGGCTCGAACCACAGACCTTTTGGTTAGCAACTGAGCTCTCAGCCACTGGGACACTGGGGCTTCTTTTACAAAGATCACAGCCTTGGAAACCTATAGAGCAGATCTATCTTTCTTTTTTTTTTGAATAGTGGTGGGAGTCCAAGCACTCCCTGTATTTCCTTAAATGACCAAAGGTTTGGAAATTTTACCCAACTTCTCAACAGAAGGACCTGACATCAAAGGGATTAGGTTAGTTTGGGGATACTCAATCAGCAACACTCGGGGCTGGGGCCCAGTAATCTTTGTGTTTAGTCTTATTTTTATGCAAAGTAAAGATTGAGAAAGTTGACCTAAGGCAGTGGTTGTCAACCTTCCTCGTGCAGCGCCCCTTTAATACAGTTCCTCATGTTGTGGTGACCCCCCAACCATAACATTATTTTCGTTGCTACTTCATAATTGTAATTCTGCTACTGTTACGAATCGGACGACCCCTGTGAAAGGGTCGTCGCGAGTCACAGGGGTTGAGAACCACTGACCTAAAGTGAGAAATGTATAACTTTAATTTGCATAAAAAAATCACATGGTGATCTTTTTAAAATACTAATTCTCATTCAGTATATGTCCGGTGGAGCATGAGGTTCTGCATGTGCTGTTGATCCATGGGCCATGCTTGATCTGAAGACCAAATAGCTAAGACTGGTCAGAAGAATTGCAATTTCTCGGAAAGAACACTTTATTTAACAAGGACCCACCTGGTCCTCAGGATGGGTGACATTACCAGAAAGGGGAAGGCAAGGGCACCAGTGACTATCACTGAGGCCATTGCTGCAGAAGCAGAGACGTGCATGTCAGTGAGCGGTGAAATATACAAAGGTCTCATCAGGAAGGATGAAACTGCAGCTTATTAGACTGTTCACTGGCCATCAAACTCGAATTAGAATGTCCCTGGGTGACACAAATGCTTCAGAGTGGACTAGAAGGTGAAAAGGTGACTCTTCATAGCCACTGAGAGGTGCTTCCAAAAGATCGAAGGGTCCAAGCTGTGACAACTCTGGAGTTAGTCTATTTGGCACATAGTGGGTCGCCCTGCGAGACAAAGACAACTGGACATGCGAGTCAGGAGGGCGGGTACAAATCCCCTCTTTCTTTGGACCCAGCTCGGCTGGGAAAATAACAACTGCAAGGAGCCCACGAGTCACCCTGTCTGTTTGGCTTCTTGATCCAAAAATGTTATCACCACAAGAAAATTTCTATAAACCCATCTTGGACTTAACAGTCCATTTACCCAATGTATTCAGCAGACTGGCTTCAGAGTGATATTCAGTTCTTTGCAGAAACCAGAATCACTCTTGCTAAAAGCTGAACGGCAGAGAGAAACACTAAATATTCACGTAGCAGAAAATCTTTATGGTTAGAAGGGAGGAGTCAAATTGGGCAGCCGCGAATGAATAGGCCGAGGAGGTGTTCACCAGCGAGGGCAGTAAAAGCAGGTTCTGTGGACAAGGCTGGGGCAGGGGAGTCTACTGAGGGCTAGTGGAAATTCCTTCCAGGTTGAATTCTCAGGAGATAGAACAAGTACGCGGGTTCTAGTCCTGAAAATGGAGCCATGAAAGACACATGATTTGAGCAGGAAGTGACTTCAGGAAACCCCTTCCTCTGAGTTCAAAAGGATCCCGAGGGACTGATCGCGTGGGACACTTCGGGGCGGTGGGCTGCGCAGAGACAGAGGAGGTTTTTCCTCTGTGTGTGTAATAATAAAAGACAAACAAAACAATTTGAAAAGAAAATTTTGTAAGGGAGAAGGATCTCATAGCCATACCCCAAACCCTCCAGAATCCTACCCCATCAGATCTCAACACCAGCCCGAGCGGCTGCCCAAGGCGGAAGAGTGAAATGGGAACTGACTGCAAGTCTTTCGTGACCCATGAGCTGGTCTTAAAACAGCAGCAGCAACCAGAGGCTTTCAGGTAACTACTGAGAAGGGTTCTGCCATCATTTGAATGAAAATGCTCTGGTAGAAGAAATAGATGCTGCTTTATAGTTTGTGCTCCAGGTCTTGCATGCCTTGGTATAAGTCAACGGTCTCAGAGGAGAGCTTTTTCTGCTAGGGAGAGAAAGACAGGAAACCAGGCCTCGCATGAGAAGAAGACAAAGGAGAAACTGCCTCGCTTGCAGTTTTCCCCACGGCCACCTCTTTCGCTGTGTACAAAACCGCGCTGTTGGTGGGAAGGGGAGAAGGAGAGGGTGATACCATTGCGGTTCAATGAGTCAGCTTTCTCCTCCTGGGGTTTGCAACCAGACCCCTGAAATGTTAATCATCTGTTAGAGAAAACAGTTTATTTTACACAATTTCAAAAACAAAAACTCAATTCCTGGGCAGACTCTCAACATACATTTATATATGCTCAGAAAAGAGGGATGAAAAAACCCCAAATCATAAAGTGGTCTTTTTAAAGGTGACAACATATGTTCTTTAGTTTCTAAACCGTAACACCTACACACATGGTGGTTGAGTTACAGTCAGAAATGTGCTATAAAATTACATTTCCTCCCACTAATTTTAGATTGCCTGTGCATCACTAGAAAGGATTCATCTTAAGTACCCAGATGAGCTCCTCCATTCCTGCCACATCGCATGGTTCCGACATTTTTCTTTGGGCATGTTACCAGCTCAGCTGCCATTGTTTCTTCAGTGAAAAGCTGCACGTTTATTTATTTCTTTATATCACGGAGTGTGGAGTCATAGTAGTTTCCTTGTCCCAGTTCCGTCAACTTCCTGGTCGTATTGTTCAAAGTCTCAAGACTCTGATGTGTAATCCAACTGTTTCCCTAATATGTGGAAAGCAGCAAACTGCTTGTTTATGTCATACGTAATTCTTGCTACAGTTTTCCTTTTTTGTCTGAGCATTTTTCCCATGGAAATTCTGGCCAGGGCCTAGCACAGTATTCTAGGGCTTAGCAAGAACTGGGTAAGTTGTGAACATGTTATCTGATGATTTAAGGACACAAGTGAGATCGCCTTAGGACAAAATACCGTTTGCTTCTTAATGGACTCCTCTAAGAGTCTGTAATCAGAACCTCCCCCACCCCCCCCTGCTGCTTTTCGCAAGTCCTCAATTCTACCCACTCCTTCCTCCATTTCAAAGATGAATCATTTCCCACTTCATTGTAAAGATTCAAGTCAGCTCTTTCCCTCCCTCACAATCCCCGCCACATGGTTCCTACCTTCTCTGCCTGGACTCTAAACTCAGAATACGCTTTCTTTTTGCACCGCCAAGGAAAACCCACCAGTTCCCATGACCGGATTTCATCTTGAAAAAAACAAAGACAAAAGCAAAAACAGTACTGTCAGTTGACTCTTGACTAATGTTGTAGTAGGACTGCACTCCTTAGGGTTTCTTTTTATTTTAAATCATATTATTGGGGGCTCTGACGGCTCCTATCACAATCCAGATATTCATCCGTTGTGCCAAGCACATTTGGACATATGTTGCCATCATCCTTTATCATTTTCAAAACATTTTCTTTCTACTTGAGCCCTGGGTATCAGCTGGTTTCCTCCGTCACACCCTCCCTCCCTCATGAGCCCCTGATAATTTATAAATTATATATTTTTCATGTCTTACACCGACCACTCTCTCCCTTTAACCACTCTTCATGTTGTTCTTCAATGCCTCAATTTTGGGAAGTATATCTTCAGACCTTTCTTCTGAGCCAATTCTAGGCGAACTTAAGCCTCTAGCCTTTTGGTTAGCACTAAGCACATTTATCATTTGCCCCACTCAGTAAAGGAGGTTTAATGGCACCGTGGGCTAAGTGTTGTGCTGCCTACCAAAAGTAGGAAGTTCAAATCCACAATTTACTTCAAGAAGGAAGGATGAGGTTGTCGGCTCCCGTAAAGGCGTACAGTCTCTGAACCTTTATGGAGCAGCAACATTCTGTCCTCTAGGGTCACCAGGACCAGAATGAGTTCGTCACCGCCCAGAAACTCTGATTTTCTCCACAGCCTGCTTAATCTACCAACTCATCTCTTGGCTCATTACTGTCTCTCTTTCTAGATTTTCCTCTTTCATTTATTAAAGATGAACTCATGTATAAATAAAATGAACTCCGATTTTAATTTCATAAACACAGGTTGAAGGGTCTTTGCTCCTTCAACTACAAAGCCCTCTTTTTCATGGCTTTCATTTTCAAAAGCTTCCTTTTGGGCGAGGTCATCCAGGTGGTCCAGGTCTTTATCCTTTATCTCCTGTTCCCTCCCCACCGCCCCCATCAGTCTACCTTGATCCCTGAATTCCTCAGTAAATGTGCAGAGCAGAGATGTCAGCTTACTAAGCAGGCAGTAGTGTGGGGGTGGATAGAAGCAGAGACAAAGTGGCGGTGGGGAAGCCTGTTGGAGGCTCAAGTTTAGCTAAGTGAGAGGCAATGGAGTTCTGTATCAGGGGCCTGACTGCCAGGATGGGAGAGAATGGGAATGCAGTGGGGTGCAATTTATAGAATCTTGCTACCAATGGGACATGGACTATTTTGAACCTGCATGTTTAACAAACAATAATGACATCATTTTTAAATGTAGGGACCATAGGAGGGTCTTCTAAAGTGCAGGTAGAATGGGCTTAATGATGAGATTAATTGTAAGCACGTTGAATTGATGGGACTGGTTAAATTATAGTCAGACAAATGTTGGAAATATACGTCTAGGATTTAAAAAGAAGTGAGAGTTATAGACAGTGTTTGAGTCGTTGCATAGGCAAGAACCTTTAACTGCAGCTCCAAGTTTCCCCAGGAAGGTTATACAAATAGGTAGAGAGAAGATGTCAATGCGCCAGGAAAGTTATACATATAGGTAGAGAGAAGATGTCATTAGACAGAACTTTAAGAAATTTTACCTTAAAGGGAAAGGTGGAGAAGGCCCCAAGAGAGAATGAAAAACTGAAATCTAGGATCCTAGAGACCAAAGGGAAACATCAGAGTCCAATGTGGAGAAGTCAAGTGGAAGCAGAAATGCAGGGAGCCCTCTGAACCTGATTCCCTACAGTCCCAAAGCTAAGACAGGATTGGGATCTACATATTCTGGACTCAAATATGCATCTATGTCATTGTATGTTCTATACAAATTGTAAAATCAAAACAAGTCTATGAGATACAAAATATAACCTTGAGGATCTCCCATCTGAATTTAGAAACCCTCTCAAGACTAGATTAGACACATTGAACACTAGTGATCGAATAACAGCGACAAGTTGTGGGATGACATCGAGAGCATCTTACATGAAGAGAGTAGGAGACTATTAAAAAGAATGAAAAGACCAAACTGAATGCTAAAAGAGTCTCTAGAACTTGTCCTTGAATGTCGAGTAGCGAAAGCCAAGGGGAGAAGTGATGACGTAACAGAGTTGAACAGGACACAGTGCCATAAGGAAATGTGCAAAGACCTCGATTCAGTAAACCGAAAGGGAAGAACATGCTAAGCTTTGGCTAGGATGAAAAAACGGAGGTAAAGCTTTCAGGTCTCAAGATTCAGGATGACAGGCTTCAGTGGGAAAAATAATGAATTATTCAGGAAGCACCAAAAGAAGATAGAAGGCATACACAGAGTCACTGTACCCAAACAAAAAACGATCAGTTGACATTCAACCATTTCAGGAAGCAGTATATGACCACGAAATCATGGTGTTAAGGAAGAAGTTCAAGCTCCACTGAACTATTGGTGAAAAATAAGCCTCCAGGAACTGACAGAACACAAACAGAAATGTTTCAGAAAACTGATCTAATGCTTACGGTGCTCACTTACCTGTTTCAAGAAATTTGTAAGACAGATGCCTGGCCAACTGACTGGAAGATATTCCTACTTATATACCAATCAAAATCATACAAGACAATGCATAAATTGTGGAACAATCATTAATATGACACATAAGTAAAATTTTGCTGAAGATAATTTAAGAAACGGTGGCAGTGCTGAGCAACTAATTGAGGACTCAGTGGTTTGAACCCATTAGTTGCTCTACAGAATATGGTCACGATGACTCAGAACAGGCTTGATGATGGTAGGTTTGGTCCCCTTTAATGTTACCTACTATAGTCTTCAGAAGCTTCTGAGAGGCAGGGATGGCAAGACCTCAACTCACAAACTTTGGATGTTATCAGAAGGAATCGGCCGCCCCTGACAAAGAAGATCATGCTTGGTAAAGTCAGCAAAAAAAAACGGAAGATCCTCAACAAGAGGATTGACACAGTGGCTGCACCAGGGGGCTCAAAAAGAAAATAATTATGGGAATCACTCCGGGCCAGGTTGTGTTTTGTTCTGTTGTACGGTCAGATGTGAGTCAGAAACAACTTGTGACACCTAATGACAACAATCACATTGAAATCCTACTGCTTCACAAAGACCCTCCCCCATGCCACATGCAGGCCTTTTTTTCGGTTTTTTTTTTCCAACCAATTGTGACCCTCCTTTC
Organism: Echinops telfairi; assembly: GCF_000313985.2. Taxonomy (NCBI): domain Eukaryota; kingdom Metazoa; phylum Chordata; class Mammalia; order Afrosoricida; family Tenrecidae; genus Echinops; species Echinops telfairi. The sequence goes on from NW_022111368.1 coordinate 2,980,630, forward strand.
ATTTCCCAGTAGCACCATTTTGTGGGAGGGTTGTAACCTGTGGAACCAGGAAAACATGGTTCATCGTCAGACTTTCCTACTCAGTTGGTACAGCATCTTGAGGGACATAAAGGGAGCTTGATTAATTTTAGATTCCTCATTTCCCATGTGAGGCATGATAATATCACTTTGAAATCCTATAAGAAAATTCATGAAAATAATATACACGAAACCTGGTATTTTAAGGGTACGCATATATAGAAATTATTCTGTGCCTTTACAGATTTGTGTAGTACTACTTTTTATTATTAACTATTTATGTCAAACCAAAAACCTGATGAGAGAAATAGTATTTTCTACTTTTCTTCCTCCTTTATTTATGGTTGTTTCTGCTCCTCCTCCCTTCCACATTGTAGCACTTGTATCAATAGGAGAAGAAACTCTTGTGAAGAAGCTACCTAAGAAGTGTCTTTAGCTGTGCTTCAAATGTGCACAGGTGTTTTACTGCTGATAGAACCTTTTATTCAAAACTTTTTTTTAAATACCTGAGAAGATGGAACATCTGTATCCATATACATGATCTCCATTTGTACTGTAACCCTCTCACCTACCTGTCCATTTCTCCTACCATGCTGGCTTGTGTGGGATTGTGATTCTGGAAGCATGCCAACAGGGTCGCTCGTGATGGTCAGGCTTCAGCAGAACTTCTAGTCTCAGGTAACCTAGAAAGAAAGGCCTGTTAATGGACTTCCAAAAACTCTGCCAATGAAAATGACATTGATCACAATCATGGGATCCTTTGTGCCTGAGGTCGCCGTCAGATGCGGGACTGCAGCTTACAATAAAAACACCAGCAGCCACAGGGATTTCAGTATCTGAAGAGGGTCCAGAACGACAAAGAAGGGACCAGCAGATGAAAAGAATTAGTTTTTGCCGATTTATGACTAATTTGTATTCTATAAGTTTTAACAGATTCAAGAATGGAGAGAAAATAAAGCGGACTTCATCCCTTGTGTTATTTGCCAGTGAAGAGTGTGAAATGTGCAATTAGAAAGAAACATAAAACTGTCATGAGCAAGAGGCTTTGAATGTGTTGAGGATTTAAAAGAATTGCGCTCCCCAGTTTCTTCTTCATTAATATAGAAGTTTGTGATTGAAAGCGGAGTGTGTTGATTAATAAAGAGACTGGAAGCCAGGGAAGATAGAAGTGATATTTTTCTCTCTCACCCTGGCCCTGAAAAATTGAATGACTTGGTGCACCTGCACCTATGTCTTCTCACTTCTGTTTGCTATTTTTGTGTGTGTGTGAATACAAGGAGAGGGGCAGTGTGATCTCCACCACAAAGGGATCAAAAGGGTAGATCAATATGAGCAATGGTTTTGAGGTCTTAGAATGCTTGTCACCAAATCATTATGAAGTAGACTGAGAATAATCCCTTATCATTTTAAAGCTTTGCTGGGGAGGCAAGAATCATTGGATAACTACAATCTCAGCATGATGCAAAGCTAACTTAATATATTCCAGATGAAGTACACAATTAAAAGTCATTATCAAAGTCTTAAGGAACGGCGCCATTTTCAGCATCCCCTGTTTCCCGCGCAGCCTGCATATCCATGTTCTGACTCTGTGAAATATTCTACAGTTTGCTCTAAGTACCTTGGGTAGAGTTTGTCCAAATTTCGACCCCATATTTACCTAAGTTATCAGCTTAACATTTCCTTTCATAACTGAATACAGGTGGGATATTACTGATGCCATTTGAAATCCCTTTAAAAACAGTAAAGATCCTACTAAATAAATACACAAATCTACTTTTTATATGTTTGCTAACATATGTTTTTAACCTACTGAGTTATTAACATTTCAATGATTAGCAATTTTTTCTTTTATTTGTTCCATTTTGTGCTAATGACAGGGGCAACATTTGATTTAATAGGGTAAATTCATTATATTAATCTCTATAAAGGTATTGAGTTTCTTAGTATTAGAAAAGCTCTTGTCATGGTGGTTAAATTGTGGAGATAGTCTAGATCCCTGCCATTGAGTAGATTCTGACTCATAGTGCCCCTATATAGGGTTCTGAGACAGAACATCTTTACTGGAAAAGAGCTTCCCATTTTGCATTAGGGGGTCTGGTGGGTTTGAACAACTGCCTCTTGATCCACGTACAGGTTCTGAAAAAGCACAATGAAGTGTTCTGGAATTCCCACTATTCCAACATTATCCATAATTTGTTATTTATAATTTGACATTAATACAACCTGCAAATAGATTTTTGTTGATGGTGATTCAGCAACGGTTGAATCAACAGGGAGCCACCAGAAATTCAAGCTACATTCAGAAGAGAATGTGGGACAAGCGATATCATTGCTGATGTCAGATGGATCTTCGTTGAAAGCAGAGAATTCCAGAAAATATTACTTGTGATTTACTGTCTACAAAGAGGCATTTAGCTGTGTAGATCATAACAAACTAGGGTTAGTTCTGAGAAGAATGGGAATGTGTTCATGTGGAACCTGTGTACAGCTCAAGAGACAATCCATTCAAAGATCACAAGGGAACAATGTATGGTTTAAAATCAGGAAAGGTGTATAGCAGGGTTGTATCATCTCGACATATTTACTCAATCTGTATGCTGAGGAAATAATATGAGGAGCTGGATCTATGAAGAAGAATGTGGCATCAGGATTGGAGGAAGGTTTTTTTGAACAACCTATGATACACAGATGATATAACCTTGTTTGTTGAAAGTCAGAAGGGCCTGAGTTACTGCTGCCAGGGATCAAGGATTGCAGGCTTCAGTATGGACTACCATTCAATGGAAAGAAAACCAAAATCCTCCCTGCTGGACCAAAAGGTCACGTCATGATAAATGGAGAAAAGATGGAAGTTGTCAAGGATTTCATCTTAGGTGGACCCACAAGGAAGTCTCATGGAAGTCACAGTGAGGAAACCAAGAGACACATTGCACTGGGTAAATCTTTTGCACAAGACCTCTTCTTGAAAGCATTGAAGAGCAAAGATGTCATTGGAGGACTAAAGTGTGCCTGACCCCAGCCATTGTATTTTCAATGGTCTCCTATGCATGTGAAAGTTGGACATTGAGTAAAGAAGACCAAAGACTGGGTGTACTTGAATGATGGTGCTGACCAAGAGTATTGGAAGTACCTTGGACCACCTGAAGAACAAACAAATCTGTCTTGGCAGAAGCACCGCCAGAACGTTCCTCAGAAGAAAAGATGACAATCCTCATTTGTCCGTGACATGTCCTTCATTGGATATGTTATCAGCAGAGACCAGTCCCTGAAAATGGATCTCAAACTCACTGTCATAGAGTCATTGTCGACTCATACTGACCCTACAGGACAGGGCAGAACTGCCCCTGTGAATTTCTAACACTGTGATTCTTTATGGGAGTAGAAAGCCCCACATTTCTCCTACGGAGCAGTGAGTGATTTGGAACTGCTACCCCATTCATGTCCACGACGCCACCAGGTCACCTCCTGGTAGCGGGATGCCCAAAGAGGAAGACTCTTGATGAGACAGGTTACCACAGCGGTTGCAATAATGGGCTCTAATATGACAATTGTGAAAATGGCTCAGGGCCCGGCAGTGTTTCGTTCTGTCCCTGTGCGTCAGAACGGACTCAAGGACACCCAATAAGAAGAACAAACAAGAGATCCTTATGAATATAAGCAGGAACGAGAATTGGCCTGGAGATGGGGATACTCACGCACATTCATGAATATCCATTTTAAATTTTCTGCAGAAGGGAAATGCTTAATCTGTAGAATTATGATTTGAGATTTTGATGCAGTTTATTAAGAGTCTTCAAAATCGCGTTTCTTGAACCACATTTGAGATGAAGAACCAGCAGACATCTTGTCTGAGTGATGTAATCGGGAGACGAGGGATGCAGTCTTGCCAGCGATACATGATCTGCAATGATATACTGGATGATGAGGCAGGATTCTTGTGCATAAAAAATGACTTGGACAACAGTCTTCATTATTTTAGTTTCAGAAGCCTTAATTTTTAGGCTTCTGCTATACTCGTTGAGGTGGGTATACTGGAAGCCTGCCTGTAAATTAAATGCTGGAGGTTCTCACAGCAGAAAACATGCAAAGTTCTCACAGCTTTACATGTAGTAGAGCATTTCTGAAATATCTTCAAGTTAGTATTCTTATGTTACTAAAACTGCTTAGGCAGACATTGTGAACTTAATGTTCTGATTTATATTAAGCCTAGATTACCAATTTTCAAATAGGTAACAATGAGAATATTTGTAGTAAGGAATGAACCTTGTGGGTGAAGCATTATATGTTTAACATTAAACATTTCTATGTTCATTAGAAATAAAGCAAAATATAGAAAATGATGTCTTCATAAAGACTAGGTCTTCTTAGGCTAGAAGAAGGTCAAACATTTACATGTTAGACCAAATTTAGTGTTTGAAGACTGGCCCGGGAGCAGAACAGAGGTAGTTTCCTCTGCTGGTCACCAGGGACAAGCATATGTGGTAAGTAGCAGGGACTCCATTGTTGATTACTAACCAGCCTAACTAATTATTAGATATAGAAAATCCCCAATCTGATTTTAGTCAATAATCCCAACTACAGTTCCAACTAAATTTTTTATTCATATATTTAATGCTGTTTCAATGGAGCTATCTGAATTTCATCTCTTTTGTACATCATTTTCATGACTCCTCTGAATAGTTTTTTTCTTAAAATGCTTTTTGGTACCAATATACAATGACAGTAAAAAAAAAAAGGGTGGGGGGGGCGGTTGGGGGAGAGGATTGGTATCACATAAATGGTTTTCTAATGACTATGTCTACATACTAAATTCAATATATGTAAATTCTTACCATCCTCTGCAAATTTAGGTTGCCCAGAACACAGGCTTTATCTGTGAACCCTGTAAGAGGCCCTGTATGACCCTTACAGCAGACCCTGTAAAAGGCCTAGAAGAACACCTGAGGCAGTGTCATTCATGGGCTCAAAATGAGCCTATGAAATTCTTACTATCACGATGCTTAGAGAAGCTATCTTACCCACCAATCCATTTTGGTTTTAGATCCCTGCTGCGTGCCCATAGCATATTCCTGGGGTAAAGTGGTCATATTCCACGTGGTCCAAATTCTTTATATCAAGGAAAATCCTTCTGGGAGCAGATCTCCAACTCTCTCTTCCAGTTGGTGATTTCCAATAACCAACCTTCAGATGAGTAGTTGTGCACATCATTGTTACACCGGCAGGGCTCCTTATAAAGGCATAGTTTTTATTGATTGATCCCAATGGCTTTGCCACCCCGTGTCTGTCAATTCGTCATACTGTAGTGGCTTATGTGTAGCAGTGATGCTGGAAGCTATGTCACTGCTATTTCAAATACTAGTAGAGTCATCCAAAGTGAACAGGTTTCAGCAGAGGTCCAGACAAAGCACAGACTACGAAGAAGAGCTAGGCTGTCAACCTCAGAGGAATTAGCCACTGAAAACCTTATGGTTAGCATAAAAGCTTTGGTAGTTCAGGGAACAGGGCACTAACCCACCCAAGGGGATGGTGTTGTTTATTTTCCACAGGGAAAGAGGGATCAGACTTCAACCTGGTGCTCCAAGATGTGAATGGAACACACTGGCATGAAGCAGAGAACCAATAGAGAGGTCTGAGGGGCCAGCCCCAATCTCAACTACATGGACAACCCCTGACCCCCATCCCCCCACAGAAAGATTCACTTCAGAGGACAGCACTGAAGCTCAGGGAGAGGAACATATCAGATCAGAGCACACAGGAGCAAACAAAGTGGGAGAGAGAGAGTGGAGCACATCATGGCCCACCAAGCCCTGAGGATGATATTCCTGCTCAGAGTAGCCAATGCACAGAGAGGACCATTGGGTTGGGCTGGCTCCACCAAGAGACATGATGTCACTCACTGACCCATAGTGCTACAGGGGACAACACTGGAGACACAGTGTGGAAATTGGGGAATTGGGCCCGATCTGACCCCACTACACTGAGGCGAAACACTAATGGGCATGCAACAGAACAGCAAGGGGGAGCAGAGCAATAGACTGTGGGGCCAAGGCGTGGCACCCCATCAGACTTGACCAAAAAACACTCCTAAAGGTCAACAAACTGACCTTGAATTATTTATAGGCTTTTTTTGGTCATTGTTTTAGTTGTTTTCTTTTCTTTTGTGCTTTGTTTTGCTCTGTCTTGCTTATATGCTTATTATTGTCTCTGCATGTCTATCTAGCAATCCTGAGGAGAAAACAATGGGTCTGATGGTTCCAGGGGGACATGGGAGAGGGGGAAGTGGGGGAAAGGAAGTGGGTGTTAACAAACCCAGGGACAAGGGAACAACAAGTGATCTAAAATGGATGGTGAGGAGGGTGTAGGAGGCCTGGTAGGACTTGATCATGGGCAATGTCACCAAGAGGAATTACTGAAATCCAAATGAAAGCTGAACATGATAG
>NW_022111368.1:2988179-3001759 GCF_000313985.2 Echinops telfairi
AAAAAGGTTTGCTAATTAATGAAAATCTCTCGACTAGAAGCAGATCATTGCCAGAGAACAGTGGCAGAATATGAGCCCCTCAGATCATAAGGCACTCAAAATATGACTGAGGAAGACCTGCCTTCTCAAGTAGAGTCCACCATAATGGGGTCAAACCTGTGGGAATAAAACCCTCAGGACCTTTAGCTGCTGATGGGGCTCAAAATGAGAAGAAACAATTGTAAGCATCAATTAATACTTGTAACTTTGAATGTGCAAAGTATGAATGTAGGAACATTGGAAGTGTTACAATGAAAAGTAATGCATGCAATAGATATTATAGGCACTAGTGAACTGAAATGGACTGGTCATGGCCCTTTTGAATGAGGGAATCATCTGGTTTACTATGCTGGGAATGACACAATCAAGAGAAAGGGCATTGCAGTCCTGTCCAAAAGGAAATCATTGCTGATGCCAGATGAGACTTGGATGAACGCGTTGTTCATAACAAACTATAGAGAGCCTTGAGAGAAGTGGGAAATCAGAACACGACATTGTCTTCATTAGGAACCTGCACATGGATCAAGAGTCCATGGTATGAACAGAACAAGGGAATACTGCATGGTTTAAAATTAGGAAAGGTGTGTGTCAGAGTTGTATCTTCTCATGCTTACATACTCTGTTTGCTGGGCAAATAACCAGAGAAGCTGGATTACACGAAGTATTGGACCAAGGGTTATTAACAACCAGCACCATGCAGATGACACAACCTTGCTGGCTGAAAGTCAGGACGACTTGAATCACTTGATGAAGATCAAGGATCTCAGCCTTCTGTAGGGATTAGAGTTCAGGATAAAGAACACAAAAGTCCACACCACTGGCCCAGTAGGTAACAGCATTACCCATGGAGAAAAGATTGAAGTTGTCAAAGATTTCATCTAGGATGTATCCACAATCAATGCCCATGGAAGCAGCAATCAAGAGATCAAAAGATGTGTTCCATTAGGTCAATCTGCTGCATAAGACTTCTTTAGAATGTGGAAAAGCAAGGTTGCTACTCTGAGGACTGAGTGTACAAGTGGTTTTATTATTTCCAAAAAAAAGAAAGGTGAAATGTTGAGTGATCACAAACCTTGTTCTGAACATCCATCAACTTCCCAAATGGATAAAAATTGACTTGCGTATTCGGAGTTTGTTCCACCAGATCAGACTGTTGATCAAGCTCTCTATTTAGAGGTTCTGAAAGTATTATGTAACGGTGCATGCCAAAAAGGCCTGATTTGTGGCACTGGGAAGAATACTGAATTTGTCCTGGACTGTCAAAAGAGAAAATGTATCTTGTGGTGTCAGAAGCACAACCAGGATGCTCCTTAGAAGCAAAGATGGAGAGACTTGTCTAACATACTTTGGGCATATTATCAAGGGAGACCAGTCCCTGGGTAGGGCACAGTGCTTGCAAAAGTGGAGGGGCAGTGAAAAGGGGGAAAGCCCTGGACAAGCTGGCAAATAGAGCACTTGTCACGATGGTGCATTACTACGGGGCAGTGTTTCTTTCCGTTTCACGTAGGGTTGCTATGAGAGGGAACCCACGCCAGCCCACCTGACAACAAGAGATGAAAAGATGTGTTGCATCAGGTAAACCTGCTGCACAAGATCTTTTGAGAGTATTGGAAAGCAAGGGTGTTGCTTTAAGGACAAAGGTGTGCTTGACCCAAGCCAAGGTATTCTCCATTGCCTCATATACATGGGAAATTTGGACATTGAACAAGGAAAATGGGGCAAAAAAAAAATCAGTGCATTTGGACTATGGTGTACCCTCCGTCAATACAGAGGGACCTGAAAGGACAGTGATTTGATGAAGTAGAAGAGGTGGATTAAAAAAAATGAGGCAGGGAGATACTAGGCAGTGTAAGGTACAATAAAATAATAATGTATAAATTATCAAGGGTTCATGAGGGAGGAGGAACGGGGAGGGAGGGGGAGGGAGAAGAACAATGAGGACCTGATGCCAGGCGCCCAAGCGGAAAGCGAGAATTTTGAGAATGATGAGGGCAACGGATGTGTAAGAGCGCTTTACACACTTGATGTGTGTGCAGATTGTGATAAGAGTCGTATGAGCCCCGATAACATGATTAAAAACAAAACAAAACACCATGCAATTCACTACCAATTTAATTTGAGACATGTATAAATATATTTAAGTGCAATTATACTCTAGGTATTGTTTTGGTGAAAATCTTCTGGGGCATTAAACTGTCTTCTACAATAAAATAAAATGAATTGAAAAAAGAGGGAAGCGCTGTCAGCTATCCAAACAGACAAGTTGAAAAATGTTTCCAAGAATGGGATCATGGATGTGACAAACGTATTAAGGGAATGGAGGGCAGTTGGAGGGTGACAAGGTTTTTTTTGTGTTAAAAACAAACAAACATAGCTTTGGAGGGAAAAAATTCCGGTTTTTGCGGGGGCAATCCCTCGTATTTTGGACCTATTGTCAGAAAAGACCAGCCCCTGGGGCTGGACGTCATACTCGGTAAAGTAGAGGGAAGTGAAGGAGAGCCAGGCCCTCAGGGAGATGGATTGACACTGCGGCTGAAACTGAGCGCTCCGTGATCGGAGCCTGCCGCTCGGGGGGTGGGTCTACACCGTCCGACACCCAAGAAGCAGGTCTACTCTGTCCCACAGAGTTGCTGGGAGTCAGAATTGACTCCACCCAATGGCAGTTTTGTTTGTTTGTTTTACAAAGCAAGATCCAAGCTACGCAGACAAAACACAGGAAGTATTTGTTGAACACTTGTTAGATGAGTTGAAAGAAACGTGAATACAAGGTTGGATAATGGCTGTATAGTCAATACCCTTGAGGTTTGTTTGTTTTTTTCTTTTGTACATATTTTCTCTAATTTTTGAACCTATATTTTGTATATGTTGCATGTTTAAGGCCTATACTGGGCACTATGTTACATACAACAGTAAACAGGAAAATTTGAAGTGCGTGGATTATTTCCTTATCCTTATGTATTAATTTCCTTATGTATGCATTTACCAAACATTTGTTGTTTCTTTCATAAGACTAAGGATGACTATTGAATTTTGGTTTCTGAAAAAAATCCCGTTTTAAATATTATTCTATAATGAACTCCTTAGTTAGCAAGCAAAGACTGAGCCATAAAACAAATGACTAAACTGATCAAAAAGATGTGGTAATATGGACCATTAATCCTCAAAAGTAGAAGCATTCCACTGAGGAATATTAAATTGTAGAAATAATGAGTCTAATAAATATCACCTTAGATCTGTCAAGGAAAAATCACTGTTAAAAATTGGCTAAAGGAAGATTTAGTCATAAGTTCTTTTGAGAATAAAAAGTTTGAATAGATAATGTAAAATACAACTATTAGCTGATTTCATTGTGATAGCTAATATAAATAGTTATTATGCTATATGGCATGGAGCCCAGCAGAATATACTCATTTAGCTTTAAGTTTCAGATCACCTTTATGCTTAAAAAAAAAAACTAAAACATTTGACATACCCAGCAGTAAATACTCCTTAATGAATATAAACCAAGTAGGAAAAAATGAACCACAATAGATTCCAATTTGTGGTTGAAAGGAACATTAAAGTAATTTTGTTCAAATTTTCTATCTTATAAAAAAGAAATTGAGACCCAGAAAGGTCAAATGACTGCTTCAGTGTTATACTACTAGAGTATATAACTTCTACTATAGCATTCATAACACTATGTGGTCATCCTACCGCTGTACATTAATAAATCGTCTACCCAGAATCAAGCAAACTTGCTTGATTTTTGAGTGGTGTAAGATAACTCAGTGAGTTCATTACGTCATTCCCCAAGACCTCCTCAAAGTACAGAATCAACTGTAATTCACCTGCAGCCTACTGCCAGACAGTATTCATTTTAATAAAACAAAATATAAGTCATCTGATAAGCATCTGAATTTAAATTACATTGCCTCAAAGAATGACTTCTTTCCCTTTGTACATTATTGACGCCAAGTCAATCAGCGGAAATCCATCCTTATTAGTCAACTGCTCTTCAACCTTGAGACACTCCTAAGATATATTTATCCTCATTTATTCAATTCGGAAAACCAGGCCACAGGTGAGGGATTTGAGGCTCAAGGAAGGTCTCTGAGCAAGGATGTGACAGAGCTAATGTTTAAATACAGGTCTGCAGACCCCTCCAATGTCCCTTTTACTGCGCTAAAAATAGAAGGAACTGTTACTTATGATACTGGAGAAATAAGCTATTGTGATAGGATGCCAATTGTTTTGGTAGGGTTCATTTATTTTGAAGAACACAAGTACATATGCTCTAAATTTCACAAAAGGAACGTGCTTGTAGGTGGAGATTATTGCAAAGATACAGAGAAGTTCTCCTAAAAATTCAGGAGAAGCTTAGCAGCTAGTTTTAAAGAAGAATTGCTGCTGGAATAGTGATCATTCTGGGAATGGCCACTAATCCGCAGGAGCAAGTGTCCAGGTGCCTTCTCTCTTCAATCAACTCCTTCAGTCTCTTGTTTCTTTGCCACTAGACCATCACTTGCAGAAAGAACTGGAGATTAGGTGTATTCCTCTAGGCCAGTGGTTCTCAACCTGTGGGTCATGGGCCCTTTGTGGGTGAAACGACCCTTTCACAGGGGTCGCCTGATTCATAACAGTAGAAAAATTACAATGATGAATGTGACAAAGAAAATCATTTTATGGTTGGGGGTCACCACAACATGAGGAACTGTATGAAAGGGTCGCGGCATTAGGAAGGTTGAAAATCACTGCTCTAGGCCAATCACTGGTAGCTTGGTTTTGTGGGTGTGAAATGTCTCTGGACCCAATGTTGGCCCCTCAAGATATTTGTTGGATGAAGATTTCGTGAGAATGGTCACTGAAATACATATTAATTATCTGACACTTTATCACACATTACCCTGGTCACAGCTATAGGGTTGCTATGAGTCAACATCAACTAGATAGTGGTGAGTTTTTAAAGCCATGAACATTTTTTTTGAGTTTTTATTTTATTTTTTTAGATTAAATATGGTATACATTTGTCATTTTATTTTTATTTTTTAAATCATTTTATTGGGGGCTTGTACAACTCTTATCGCAATCCATATATACATCCATTGTGTCAAGAGCATTTGTACATTTGTTGCCCTCATCATTCTCAAAACATTTGCTTTCTACTTGAGCCCTTAGACTCAGGTCCTCATTTCCCCCCCTCTCCCTGCTAACCCTTCTCTCATGAACCCTTGATAATTTATAAATTATTATACCAATTTCTATGGGTCAGGAATCAGGCATGGTTTAGCTGGTCTCTAGCTTCTGGGCTCTCAGAAGATTGCAGTCAAAGCTGGAGTAGACCCACTGTCAAGTTCCCTCGCTTTGGTTGTTGGCAGGACTCAGTTCCTCGTGGACTATTTGGTTCCTTGATGGCTTTTAGCTAGAGGCCGTTTCTGCTTCCTGTTCACCTCTTCTCCAGAAGACAGCTCACAAGATGGCAGCCGACCTCATCAGGGCAAGGGAGGAGAGTCAGTACTAGCAAGATAGAAATTGCATTAATTTCTAACCTAATTTCACAAGTGACATTCCATTACTCCTGCACACATACTCTACTCATTAGAGGACAATCACTAGGACCAGCTTCCAGGCAGGGCAGAGGGGGCTATATAAAGGCATGGACACCAAAAGGCTTAAGAAGCTGCTTGGTATTTCCATTCAACAATTCACAGACATGCTGCTTTATGTCATTGATTCTAATCCCCACAGGTGACATCACCTGTTTCTCCCTCTTCCTCCTTGCATTTCCCTTTTGTCTTCCTGCTTCTTTCCAAACCTTTCTGGACTTGGTCTTTAGGTAAATGCTACTCTTTTCATCTCAGATGGTTGATTCTTTTAAGGAGTGCATACCTCCATATTGTTACCATTCCCCTCGTAGACTTTCTATTATTTGACTAGAAACCGAGCCACATTGTTCTAGGCCTGAAGGGTGGCTTGGGTTCTACCAGTTTGCATCCAACCAGTCAGGCTGATCTTGAAAAGACTTTTAGTTTTGTTCCATATTTGTCTCCCCCTCTACCCGAGATCTTCTAGGGTCTCTTTCAGAGCACTTGGTAGTGGTAGCTACGCACTACCTAGTTCTCCTTGCAGGGTTCCTGGAAACTGCTGTCACCGTGGTTCCTTAGTCCCCTGGAATAATAGTTTCCTTGGGCTCATGATTTTCACACTTTTCTTTCCTCAGGACAAAGAGGGTCCAATGGTTGCACATTGGCTGTTAAGGGCCTAGTTGCTCCTCACCAAAGGAAGATGTAGACTATTGTCTTTGTGGACTCTCTTATGCCAATTGAGCTTGGTATTCTGTGAGACTATGATCTTGAGCCCCACGACCCAGTGACCTATTCTCTCAAGATATTTTGTTGGATCCAAGAAGTTTTCACGACTTTGCATAGGTAAACACGCGCATACCAATATCTTCTGTCAAACTTTTATACTGTTATATCCATTGTGAATCCAGTGTTCAATCCATTGTTATAGTCCCACCGTCCCTCCCACACCAGTTTGACCTGTGTGTCTGCCCATGTGTCCACTAGTGTGTCATTGTTATGGCAGAATTGTGCTTATAATAGTATTTACCTTTTACAATATTTGCCTCTGGTGTCTCCTCCCAGGGGCTTCCCCTGCCTCCATTGTGTTATTGCTGGCTTCTTCTTCTTAATTATAAATGGCCTTCCCCTTCACTTAAGTTAATATGTGTCTACCCTCAGGTTGGTAATTTTTCACAGGGTTTTAAACAGCTTGCTTCTCAGGAATAGATCACTAGATCCTTCTCCAGAGGTGTGTCTGAATGCAAACTCTAATACAGTAAGCATTTGTTTTAATCATCAGATTTATGGCATAACACAAAATAGTAAAGGCAAACGGGAACTGCCTTTAGTGGTAGAGAGTAGCCCAACTCAGTTAAAATGTGGCTATCATGTTTATGAATACTGGCAAGAGAGAGACCTGGCAGTCTATTCCCAGAAGGATTACCCAAACCCAACCCAATTCACTGCCATCAAGTGGATTCTCACGTACGGAAACCCCACCTACGTTCTGAGGCTGCACATTACTATGGGGAAAGTCAAACTCATCTTTCTACCCCCGAGCAGCTGGTGGCCTTGGCAGTGCCACCACAGTGCCTGTCTGTAAAGATGACAGTTCTTCTGAGGCAGTTCTACTCTGTCACATGGGGTCACGGGGAGTCAAAATTAATAGGTAACACCCATCAGTTGAACGTACGCAGGAGGCATCTTCTTGTGGGGCCATGAGCTGTCTAGTCGTGGTCTCCATTTTCAAGAAAGGCATTCAGAGAGGTCTCAGATCACAAAGGGAGAGAACCAGGGTGGCATGGCCTTGAAGCCCTGTGCGCTGTGATACACACAGCTGCTTTAGCGGGCAGGGTCAGCGGCACCAGGAGAGAAATCACTGGAACCCCTTGATAGAATCAATAGGACTTACGAACAAGAACATCTGTCTCCACAAAGGACATTTTCAGGAGGGAAGTGTTGCATGCTGAGACAATTGAAAGAAACAAAGAAAAATGCACAGAAAGATCTTTTTCAGCATGTCTTTTTAAGACAGCAAAAAAAAAAGCCCCCTTTCCTATCCAAAGTAAAACATCAACACTTTCTTGAATAGGAAGAAATGTAGATTCTGAACTAAATGCTTTAATGAGGGACAGATAATAAGTGTGAATTGAAACTAATTGGTGTTTCAGATCACTGAGCTGGTCGAAAAACCATTTGTGATGAGGTCTGTATAAGTTAACAGTCACTTTTAAATGCCTAATTAAACACTGTTCTGTCCCTAGTGAGAATAAAAAACAATGTATTGTCACTCGTTGCACTATACTTAACCAAGTGATTAAAGTGGGCAATCAGTGAACAGATTTTTTTTCTTCTTTTGCAAGTGGCAAAAGCTCGCCCCACCCCCACCCCAGTAGACTGATGTAGGTAGCAGCCTTGGGACAATGACTCATTGTGTCTCACACAGATGGGAATATGGCTTCACACTGAACATGCATAAAGGACTAATGTGAGAAAAAGCCCATGAGATTCTGCTCCAACAAAAGGAAAAATAAAGACACAAGGTGAGAGGTAGCTTGACCTTGGTTGATTTTTCTCTTATCCTGGGAATGGTCATTAGAAGGGCATCAATGAAAGGATTTAAAAAAAAAATGCTCTCAGGGCTTTACGGATTAAGGGAAAAAGTGTTTGAAATGAAATATATTCAGGAGAGATCAAGGTTTAATACAGATCAGTTCGTTTCACTCTCAGCGGAGCCCCTCCTGAATTCCACGAGAAGGGTGTCAAGAGGCCCATCTGACAGAGAGCACCGGAAGAAGAGTGAAGCGCCTTGCTCTAGGACGGCTGCCTTTGGAATAATTCCCTGTGTCTAGGGCCTGAGGAACGCGTCTTCAGGAATGTGCTCAAGAAGGACTGTACTATAAGGTACAGGAAGTCTAATGAGGAGGCATCCGTTTCTCCCTTCATTTCCCTTTCTTTTCTCCTTCCCCCTCCCTCTCCTCCTCTCTCCTTTCTCTTTCTTTTCTTCCCTCCTCCTTCCTTTGGACTTCCCTCTACAGTTTAATGGTTTAGTGGAAAGCGAGCAGGTTTTACATTAATAACTGCCTAGCAAGTGAAGAAAGAAGGTTTCCATAATTAACTTCTCTAAGTGTTTGCAAGATAATTGATCTTACACTAATTGAGCATAAGGAAAGAGGCAGATTTTTTTTCTGTAATTCCAGAAAAGACACAAAAACACCCAACCTACCAACACCAACATTAAAAGAAACTGGAAATTATTCAGATACTTTAAATACCTGAAAATAAAAAGCTTCTCTGGTAACTTGAGAACCTCTTTATTTTATGTAGTCACATCATTTGATGATGCAGATGATAACTTTAATTTTTTTTGAGAGGTGAGCATCATTGGAGAAACACAAAGGGCCATCAGCAGGAGGTCAAGGGTCCATTGGAAAGGATGAAGAAAAAGGAAGAAAGAGGAACAGAAAAAAGACTTAATCAGTTGAGGTTAAATGGTGTGTGTTTCGATCATATATACATGATCATGATATATATATATATTTTTTTGTTTTTTCTTTATCATCCAAGTCTCTGAAAACCAAATTAGAAATGATGAATTGGGACATTCTTAGATGTTCTGCATGCAACTTCCTTTTGCTTTTTGCTAAGCTTTGCTTAATGTATTCTTGTAGACTCTTACAGTACTTCCAATTTTATTTTGTATTTCAGCTAATATATATGGCATATATTTACATACATAGATGTATACTTGAATATACATTCTTAGGGTTAAAAACATTTAAAGGGCACTCTGTGGAGTAGTGATGATGTGTTTTGGCTGTGATCTTCTGGGCCGCAGTTCAACAGCAGCACTACTTTGCTTTACTATAACTCGGTAAACAGTTACAGTCTCAGAAACTCATAGGGGTAGCTCTGTCCTGTCCTGGAAGGTCACTATGGGCTCATCTCCCCTGGATGGCAGTGAGTTTGGTTTGGTCCTCCACCCCAGCACCTTATTTTTCTTTTATAATCATTTCCCTCATCTAGCACACATACTTTCTTCTGTATCATGTACACTGAAGTAGTTGAACGACGTGATCAATATTATCCATGGTTCCTAAGACCACATTTTCTTGTAGCTTACCTTAGACTGTACTCAGACTGTTTTTCTTTATGAATTGGATTCTGACTTCTATGCTCTGACTTTAAGATCTACCTTCTTGGATCCCAGTGGGGTCATCCAGCCCTGCCCAGCTGCTTTACCCATCAATGTCCACCTGTTTGGGCAACAAAGTCCAATGGTCTCACCTGGACAGGGCAAGCTCCTTTAAGTTTAGGCTCTTCTTGATTAGACTTGAACAAAAATGCTGCTGGCATAAAGACTCTCACAACTCATAGTTCAATTGAATTTGTTCTGAAGTTTTATTTTACCTTTCCTACACAATCTCAGTTACATTGAAAGTCCTCAATGACGTAAAAGGAAGAAAAGTACATCAGTGGATCATTCCACTTCACATACGTCTAAAAGAACTCGTGTGCTGACCGTGTACAGATTGGTTGCTCTGGGCATTAGTTGCAAATGCACTTGCTTTTGTTGTTGTTGTTGTTGAAGGCAGGATTTTCACGTGGCCCTCAGCAAGGGCAGGCCTCCTTCAGGAGATAACTGAGTTTCCCAGACAAAAATAAAGAGGTCAAAGGGTGAGTTCAGTCATATTGGAAATTAAATATTGATAATACCTTTCTCTTACATTTTCTGGACCTTTTTATTGAGAATAGACATGACTGGAAAAGTTTTTATTTTATTTCTTTCATGCTGTGTAGACAGTAGAGAAAATGAAGGGTTTAAATATCTCTTCTTGGTCAGGGAAATGGACACTGGGACACAGCCTTGCAAAGCTCACCTGAGAATGAGTGATTGATGCTCCCAAGTCTGCACCTGTGTTTCCATAGTTCACGGTTTCCTTACCCTGTTTTCCTCTTGACTGTGGAATATAGCTGCTCCTCAGGAGAAAGAGGACTCTTTCTAGTCTAGCAACCATGTCTCTCTTTCTCACTGCCATCGAGTCGATTCCGACTCACAGTGACCCAGGACAGAGAAGAACCGCTCTGTGGATTTCCAAGATGGCTTTTTGAGGAGTAGAAAGCCTTATGGTCTCAGAAACCCACACGGACAGTTCTCCTCTGTCCTCTAGGAGTCAGCATTGAATTTGGTTTTGATTTTCCCCAAACTGTTAATGCTGTACTTTGGACATGTTGTCATCAGGAGAGACCAGTCCCTGGAGAAGGACATCACGTTTGGTAAAGCTGAGAGGCAGCAAAGAACAGGAAGACCCTCCACAAGATGGATCGGCACAGTGGATGCAACAGCATGGGATCAAACATAAGAACATTGTAAAAAGGGTTGTGGACCAGTCCGTGTTTGGTTTTTTGCAAATAGGGTTGCTATGGGTCAGAACTGGCTAAGCACCTAACAACAACAAGCTGATGGCTTTTCTCTCATTTCGAACTACTTAATTTCTCAATACTAAATAGCCTTTGGTGATTTTCTTTCCTATATTATCTATGTCCTATAGAGCCTTGCTTTAGAATAGGCAAAAAATTGAACAGTTTTAATAAATCATTAAAATAATGAGACTATTATGAGCAATTATGTCATATTTTGACTATGCGATTATACTACTGAGATGGACAGAAAACAAAATGTCAAACTCTTCTACTGTCTTCTAAGTTTCCTGTGCCTCCCCTGCCAGAATGAGTCAGATGATGAAGTGAATATTGGAAATTTTCACATTGTGCATGGATACTAGTAATATTGAGTATTTTGTTTATAATTTGAACGACTTATTCTCCAGCTATTATATGATCTCGAGTTCATTATTTCCATTGTAAACACCTAAACATGAGGTTTAAATGCTTAGCAATCAACACAAATTATTTCCTATTTAAAATAATAGATTATTCTTTTAATCATATTTATCTAGGAAGGAAAACCCTAAATTTACAGCATTTATATTTTGCAATTTAATAATCTCCTTTAAATAATTGTTTGAGAAAAAGGTGTAGGATGACATCTTAACTGTAATATAAAACAAATAGCTACTTTACAATTGTCATGAAACTGAGATTCTATGATAATGAAGCCCATATGAATAGCAGTTGGTTGAAAACTACAAAAATCAAGGCAAATAAGTTGATGTGCTTAGCTTTAAAAAAGTAATACTAAAGTACTAATAAGAAGCCATGGTGGTGTCTTGGGTTAAGTACCAGGCTGTCAACCAACCTAACCATTGGCTGTTTAAACCTGTTTACCAGCTACTTCAAGGGAGAGAAATGTTCTATAAGGTTGCTATGAGTCAGAATCAACTTGGTGGGAGTGGGGTTGGTTGAGATTTGGTTTATAGTCCTTATGCTGATTTTAAAGGGGACCCAAAACCAAACAAACCCACTACCATCAGGTGACTTCTAGTTCCTAGCTATGCTATGGAGGATTTTCATGGTTATAAATCTTTACTGGATCAGATAGCCTCAATGTTCTCCTATGTAACAGTTGGTGAGTTTGAAGCTCTGACTTTGTGGTTAGCAGTCCCAAAGCTTACCAGACAGTGCTGTCAGTAGAACCCATGGCCCCCTGCAAAAACATCCAAGTTCACTGACATTGGGTGATTCCAAATCATGCTGCCCCTGTAGGATAGAGTTCTACTCTATCCTACAGGGGCAGAGTGTCCTAGACTAAATCTTTAGGGGAGAAGAAAATCTCATCTTTCTCCTCTTGGGGCAGCCGGTCATTTGAACTGTTGACGTTGCAGTTAGTTGCCCAACTCGTGATCCACTATTCACCAAGTCTACTAAAGTGGAGCAGTAGGAGAGAAATCCCTATAAAACTGAAGACATTTATCAATTACTAGTTATAACTTAGCAAATAGTTTGGAGTATTAAGATTTCAGTATGATGGTATTGGACTATATTTCATGAGGATATGTGATAAAAGAAGTTTTTATCTTTTGAGGTTTAAATTTATGTAAAGAAAGTTGACAACATCACATACCAAAGTAATGGAGTAGGCTGCTAGTTTATCTCTGGTTGTGCTCAAGCAAACAGGTATGTAAATAGCCTACAAGGTACACATAATAAATGGAGACTGATATTATTACAGGAAGTCCTGGGGTTGTGGTCAGGTAAGCACCGGACTGTGAATTTCAAGGTGTTTAGACCCACCAGTTGAGACTGTCTGCTTCCATAGAGATTTACAGTCTTAGAAACCTTTCACACGTTTGGAATAGATTCGATGGTAGTGGGTTACGGGGAATGTCGTGAGAAACATCAAATAGTTCTTTCCATAGATGAGACCAAGTTATTATGCTTGCTTTTCTCCCGTTCAATAGCATTCTGTGCATGCTAGATAGCTTCTGCTTCCTTCCTCATGACTTGGAATGGTGCCATGGCTATTCAGGAAACAGCTAATGTCCCATGTACTTACAACTTCATCAATGCCCCTTTTCTAAATTTCTTTATTGTTTATTGGGTGGAATCTTAGTTAATTTATGGTTACAATTACTCTTGTTAATGCATTTTTTGTTTCATTATATTTTCTAATCGGTATATACCTCAGAAAAGTTTTGATTATTATAGATGTGTTAGTCTGGGTACTTTAGAGAAACAAATCCACAGAAACTCATGTATAAGAGAGAGTTTTATGAAAAGGGCAAGTGTACATCAAGAAAACATCCCAACCCAGTTCTGCCCAAGCCCACAAGTCCAACATTAACCCATATGTCCAACACCAATCCACAAAGTCCTCCTCCATTTCATAAAACACACACTATGACGCCGACTGCAGGAGGAAAGATGAGTCAGTGAACTTGTAAGCATCTCACTGCTGGCAGGGGTCTCCACATGGCTGTTCCAGCACTCAGGGCTGCATCAGGGTAGGTCCATGTGGCTTCTCCCTGGGGATGTCTTGCAGGAAGTGAGCCTTGCCAGCTGAAGCAGGGAACTGGCTAAGGCAGCTGCACCCTAGTC
>NW_022111368.1:3002263-3014348 GCF_000313985.2 Echinops telfairi
GGTTCTGGTCAACTCAATGTGGGCTGCTTCACTCAGCCTCCATAGGCTGCCCATTGGTCACCTTGCCTTTAGACATGGGCTCTCACCAATACTCAACAAGCCTAGCCCTCTTGTGCTAGGTCATGAACTTTAGACCAGTCAACCCACTCTCATCTTCTCTTTTTCCAAGTAAGCCAAGTCTACAGGTGTCAGTGGCTAAACTCAACCCATCTCTTTATTGCTGCATTTCTCCCACTTCCACTCAACAAGTAGATCCAGGTGGTCACCTAGCAAGCATCTCAGTGTTGGTAGGGGTCTCCACACGGCTGCTCCAGCACCCAGGACTGCATTGGGGTAGGTCCATCATGTGGCTTCTCCTCAGGGATGTCTTGTTGTTGCAAGTGAGTGTTGTCAGCTGAAGCAGGGAACTGGCTAAGGCAGCTGTACTGTGGTCTGATCATCAGAAAGCAAGAGACAAGAGAACTTGAAAGGAGAGGCTCCCTGAGCCATTTATCTCTTTAGAAGGGCTCATAGATAAATGGCTCTGTGAGCCTCACTTCTCTTGTCTCTTGCTCTTTGATTATCGGACCAGGGTGCAGCTGCCTTGTTTGTTCTGTGCCTCAATTTGCAAGTTACACTACCTGTGGGACACCTAACCCATGGACTGTGTCGCTGTAATTTGAGGTTCCTTCAAGACCTGCTTTGCCACACCATTGGAATTTACATCTCTTGAGCTGGGGACTGTAGGACCCTGTCATCTGGCTGACTGTTGGTGACCTGCCTTGTTGTTTGCTGCCTGTGCCCGGATAGCCTGAATTGCTCTACAGAGGACTACCCAGCGGCCCTCAACACTTGAAGGACTGCCAGTGTCTCACAACTGTCTCATGGGAGTGAGTTGCACTAAGCCATTTGCACTGCTTTATAATTTAATTAATTATTTATTTCTTATGTTATTTATCTTTCTAATCAGTATATACCTCAGAAAACTTTTGATTATTATAGACCTGATACATATTGGCTTGCTTCTCGTTTTGGCTGAGTTGGTCCTTTTGATGAGAAGAGGAATTTCAGCTGAGCCATATTTTCTCTTCATTGGTATTGTTCACTGACATTCCCTGGTGCTGTTGACTCTGGCTCACAATAACCCTCTGTACAGCAGAACCGAACACTGCAAGGTCCTCTACCTTCCCCACAAGTATTGCTAGGCGTGAACCCAGCGTCCATCATCTTGTTGACTATCTGCTACCTTTTCAAAATACTCTGCTCGATCAAGCAGGATGCCCTTCTCCAGGGCTTGATTATTCCTCATAATATGGCCAAAGGACCTGACCTTCAATCTTGCCACCCTTTCTTTTTAAGGAGCATTTTGGCTAAACTTCTGAGGCAGATTTATTCATTCTTCTGGAAGCTCATAGGATACTTAGTATTTTTGTACATACCCTATCCTGGGCATTGCTTCTTTTTTGATGGATAGTGCTGGCAAAGAATATTGACAGTACTGTGGATTGCCCAAAGAATGACCAATCTGTTTTGGAAGAAGTACAGGCAGAATGCTTCTTAGAAAAGAAGCTGGATGGACAATGGCTCACGTACTTTGGGCACATTATCAGGAGAGACTAATTCCTGGAATAGGACAAAATGCTTGGTGGAGGGGCAGGGAAAAAAGAGTTGTTGGTTTGACTCTGGCTGCAACAATGAGCTCAAGCAGAATGACAATTGGGGGAGGTGTGCAGGACCAGGGGGCGTTTCATTCTGTTGACATAGGGGTTCTATGAGTCCGAACTGACCAGACAGCACTGAACCACAGCCTTCATGATCAATTTTTGCATTCATATGAGGTGATTGAAAAATGCCATGGCTTGGCTCAAGTATACTTTAGTCACCAAAATGCTTTCTTTGCTTTTGAATGCATATGCAAGCGGTCTTTTGGAGGAAATGTTCCTAATGCAATATGTTGTTTGATTTGGGCATTGTGTATCCAAGTGGAATGACATCTTTGACAATTTCAGTCTTTGCTACATTTATCATAGTGTTGTTTATTGGTCCAGTTGTGAGGATTTTGTTTTGAACTGAGGTGTAATCCATATTAAAGGTCTTTGATCTTCATCAGCGAGACCTTTGCTTTCTGAAAGCAAGAATGTGCTATGTTCATAATACAGGTTGCTGATGAATCATCCGCCAATCCTGATGCACTTTCTTCATATAGTTCAATTTCTTGTATGATTTCTTCAGCATACAGATTAAGTTTGGTGAAAGGATTCAACCCTGACACACACTTTCCCTCATTTTAAACTCTGAAGTCTTACCTTATTGGGCTGGAACGATGATCTCTTGCCTATGCACTGGTCCCACATGAGCACAATGAAGTCTTTTGGAATTCTCATTCTTTGCAATGCTATTCATATCTTGTTATGATCTATCCTGCCAAATGCCTTTGTGTAGCCAGTAAAACACAGGCAAACACCTTTCCGGTGTTCTCTGCTCTCAGTCAAGGTCTATCTGACATCAGCAATGGTATCCCTTTTTCCATGTCCTCTTCTGAATCTTGCTTGCATTTCTGGGAGTTGTTGGTCAATGTAGCGCTGCAAACATTTTTTAATCCATCTTGGGGGAAATTTGACTTTGGTTTGACACGATGATCTTGTTTGATGATTTTCATCTCATGTTGGAGCACCTTTCTTCGGAATGGGGACAAACATGGACCTCTTCTACTCAGTTGACTAAGGGACTAACTGTCTTCCAACTTTCTGGACACAGAAGAGTGAGAGAGCTTCCAAGTTAGGGGCCTGCCTCAGAAGGAAAGGGCACGTGCTTACAGGATGCCCTTCTTCCTACTATCAAGCCATCCATTCATCCTACACCCACATGGCACAGGCACAGGCAATACATTCTTGGTTTTCTGTTTCTTTTAAAACCACATCTGCTAAACTGAAGTACGGCAGTTGTGTTATCTTGTGGCCTTGTGTATGAAGAATTGTGTGTCAATTCCCAATAACCTTGATTTGTTCTAGGTAGCTTTATACATTTTTTATAGTCTTGTAGGTTTGACTTCCATGAGGTTCTTGTATCCACAGAAATTAATTGTGATAGACAGCCCAACGGGGGTTATCCAGGTTGCAAAGCTCCAGAAATTAGAAATTCCATGAGAATTTGAAATTTTGTTCTGCATGTTCCCCCCTTTTGACCAGGATAATTCCCTAGCACCTTTGGTTAAAATGTCCTGTAACAGCAGCCAGGTACTCTCCAGTTATTTTCGCCTCATGCAAAAGAAGCAGTTGCTCATGGAGGCAGTTTGCTACGCATTCTAATTCCTCCTAGTCTTCACAGCCCTTCCTTCTGCCTCTTCCCTCCAGGCAATAGCTGTGCCTTGGATGACTGCTTGTAAATTTTAAGACTCAAGACATTCTACAATGAGCTAGGAGATAGAAGAGAACATAAAAAATGTTCTTATGCCAGTTTCCTGGGATGCTCTAAGGAAACATAATCTAAAATTTCCAAACCAAGACACCGTAATTTAGGAGGTGTTTGGTTGTTCAAAGCAACTGCAGCAACTTCTGAGGTTGTTGCTGTTTTATTTATTTATAAAAAACATTTTCTTGCAGTTTGGGTGGAAATTTAAAGAGCAAATTAATTTCTGATTCATTTATATTGTTGTTAGGGGCCATCGAGTCGGCTCAACCCACATAAAACAAAGCAAAACACTGCGCAGGCCTCTGCCATCCTCACAATTGTTTCTATTCCTGGGCCCATTGGTGCAATTCCTGTGGGAGTCCTTCTCTTTGAAGGCCTTCCTTCTCCCCCCTCCCCTCCATTTTGCCAAGAATGATGTCCCTCTCCAGTGATTATCCTGATAATATGTTCAAAGTAGGTAAGACAAAGTCTTGTCATTCTCGCCGCTAAGGAGCTCCCTGGCCTTACTTCTTCCAAGACAGATCACTCTGTCCTTTCAGCAGTCCATGGGACTTTCAATAGTCTTCTCCAGCATCATAATTCAATGCACTGATTCTTCTTCAGTCTGCTTTATTCAATGTCCAGCTGACACATACATATGTGGTAACGAAGACTACCATGGCTGGGATCAGGCACAGATTATTCCTGGCTCTGCCCTACCCTAAAGTGATCTTGTGCTGCAAATTTACCTAATGCAATACGCCTTTTCATCTCTTGGCTGCTGCTTCCTTGAGCAGTGATTGTGGATCCAAGCAAGACAAAAGTCTTGACTACATCAATCTTTTCTCCATTTATCATGATGTTACCTGTTACTCCAGTTGTGAGGATTTTGGTCTTTTTAATATTGATTCAAAATCCGTACTGAAGGCTTCAATCCTTGATCAGCAATACTTTCATTCTTCTCCACTTTCAGCAAGCAAGGCGGTAGCCTCTGCATAACCTCTGTTCTTTTTGTAAAATTTCAACAGTTTTATTGACATATAATTCACATATCATATAATTCAATGGTGTAGATATCTGATTGTGCTGTCATTGCACACTCAATTTTAGAATATTTTCTTCACTCTTGTACTCATTGTTATTTTTTTGCTGTCTAGCATTTTATTTTTAAAATTTTATTATTTATTTGTTTCTGGCTTTCAGTAGTGCCTTTATTATTATTATTTTTAATTGTTTTATTAGGGGCTCATACAACTCTTATCACAATCCATACACATTATCAATTGTGTGAAGCACATTTGTACATTCATTGCCCTCATCATCCTCAAAACATTTGCTCTCCACTTAACCCCCCAGTATCAGGTCCTCATTTTTTCCCCTCCCTCCCCGCTCCCCACTCCCTCATGAACCCGTGGTAATTCATAAATTATTATTTTGTCATCTCTTGCCCAGTCCAACGTCTCCCTTCATCCACTTTTCTGTTGTCCATCCCCCAGGGAGGAGGCCACATGTAGATCCTTGTAATCGGTTCCCCCTTTCCAACCCACCCACCCAGTATCACCACTCACACCTCTGGTCCTGGAGGGATCCTCCATCCTGGATTCCCCGTTTTTCCAGTTCCTATCCGTACCAGTGTACATCCTCTGGTCTAGCCATATTTGTAAGGTAGAATTGGGATCATGATAGTGCGGTGGAGGAAGCATTTAGGAACTAGAGGAAAGTTGTATGTTGCTATATCGCACCCTGACTGGCTTGTCTCCTCCCCGAGACCCTTCTGTAAGGGGATATCCAGTGGCTACAAATGGGCTTTGGGTCTCCACTCCACATAGCCTCTGTTCTTAATAAGCCTTCCTCCAGTCCTGATGCCACATTCTTCTTCATATACTCCAGCTTCTCTGATGATGGGTTCAGCATATAGATTTAAAAAATATGGAGAGAGGATACAACTGTGATGCATGCTTTTCCCAATTTTTTGTTTTGTTTTGGCCTTCCTGATTTGAAACCATGTAGTATTCCCTTGTTCTGTTCACACAACTACCTCTATATCCACATAAAAGTTCCAAATGAGCACAATGAAGTGTCATGGAGTTTCCACTTGTCTCAAGGTTACCAGAGTTCATTATGGTCCACATAGACAAATGCCTTTGCACAGTCAATGAAATACAAATAGACATCTTTCTGGTATTCTCTGCTGTCAGCTAAGATCTATCTGACACCATCTATGATATCCCTTCTTCCACATCCTCTTCTGAGTCTAGCCTGAACTTCTGGCAACTTGTCAATGCACTGCTGCAACCATTGTTGGATGATGTTAAGCAAAATTTTACTTGCATGTACTATCAGTGATATCATCCTACAGTTTGAACATTCTCTTGGACCACTTTCCTTTGGACTGGGTACAAATATGGATTTCTTCCAGTCAGTCGGCCAAGTAGCCATCTCTCTTGGCCTAAACAAGTGACTGTTTCCAGTGCTTCTTCAGTTTCCTGAAACATTTCAATTGGTATTCCGTCAATTCCTGGAGCCTTGTTTTTGGCTAATACATTCAGTGCAGCTTGAACATCTTCCCTCCGCACCATTGGTGCTTGCTCATGTATTACTTCCTGAAATGGTGGAGTGTGGACTACTTCTTTTTGGCACAGCGTCTCTGTGTATGCTTTCCATTTTCTCTTAAAGATCTCTTGGTACTTCCTGCGTCATTCAATATCTTGTTCATAGAATTTTCAAGATTGCCACTTGAGGCTTTCATTTTCTCTGGAGCCCTTTCAGTGTCAGATATGCTGAGCGTGTTCTTCCCTTTAGGTTTTCTAATTCTAGGTCTTCACACATTTCATTCTAACATTTGGCTTTGTCTCCTTGAGCTGCCTTTTGAACTGCTATGTTCAGCTCCTTGACTTCATCCTTTCTTCCATTTGCTTTAGCTGCTCAACAATTAAGAGAAAGCTCAGTCTCTTCTGACATCCACTTTGATCTCTTCTGTCTTTTAAGTGACCTTTTACTCTCTTCATGAATGATGGTCTTGATGTCTTACCACAGCTCATCAGGTTTCCTGTCATTAGTGTTCAAAGCATCAAATCTGTTCTTGTGATGTTCCCAAAATGCATGTGGGTAGACTCAAAGTCTTATTTGGGCTCTAATGCATTTGTTTTCATTTTCTTCAGCTTTATCCTGAACTTATGCATAATTGATGGCCGGTTCCACTCAGCCCCTGGTCTGGTTTTAGCTGCTGATATTGAGCTTCTCCATCATGTCTTCCCACAGATATATTCAATATGGTTTCTGCTTATTACATCGGGGGAATCTTGTATATAGTTGTCTTTTGTGTTGTTGAAAAAAACATAGTTGCTATGAGCAAGTTGTTAGTTTTGCAAAATTCTATCATCGAACCTCCACCTTTATTTTTATCACCAAGTCCATATTTTCCAACTACTGTTCTTTGCTTCCAAGTTTTGCATTCAAATCACCCATACCTATCACTGCATCTTGATTGCATGTTTGATCAATTTCCAACTGAAGTTATTGGTAGAATTCTTCAATTTCTTCATCATTAGCTTTTGTGGTGGTTGCATAAAGTTGAAGAATAGTTGTATTGATTGGATTTCCTTGAAGGCAGATAGATGTAATCCTTATCAGAGATGGCATTGTACTTTGTGATGGATTTAGCAAGATCCTTTCTGACAGTGGATACCATGCCATTCCTCTTGATTGGGTTATTCCTGGCATAGCAAATCATATAATTTTCTCATTCAAAATGGCCCATACCAGACTATTCCAACTCACTAATGCCTAGGATATTGATCTTTATGTGTTCCATTTCATTTTTGAAGACTTCCAAAATTTCCTAAATTCATATTTCACACTTTCCAAGTTCAAATCATTAGAAGATTTTTGCAGCGGTTTCTCTTTACCTTGAGTCACGCCCCATCAACAAATGAAGATCCCGAAGACTTCCCTCCCACAGGCTTTACCTGACTCGCCTGACCATGCTCCACCCCCCTCCAAGAAATCAGCTCCTCTGCAGTCACATCTGGAGTGCCCTCGATGAGGGGCCTGCCAGCAGGATCTGTGACAACGTTCTGCTTCCTTTGTTTACCACGCATAAGGTTTCAAGTGACTTCTTCCTCCAAAGTCGAGGTCTTCCTCCTTCTTCATGGTTTGTTCTTCATCTGGAAGCTTAGCTGAAACCTCTTCACTTTGGGTAACCCAGCTGGCATTTGAAACACCAGTGATATAGCTTCCAGCATCACAGCAACACACAAGCCACCACAGGATGATGCACTGACAGTCTGTCAGTCTGTTGGTTTGTCATCCTGTGGTGGCTTGCATGTTGCCAAGATCTCTGGGAGTGGGTTTGGTTCCAGGTTTGAAGGTTGGCTAAAGGGCATAGCCCCTCAAGGGTTCCACGAGTCTTGGACAGACTGGTGACTTGTGGTCTTCTTTTGTGAATTATCTGACTATCTTTAAAAACCTTCTGCTGTGATTCCAATCAGAGTGGCCAGTAGTCGTAGCTGAGCACCAACTAGTTCTTCTGAGTTCAGGACAATACAGGCTGTGGCTTGTGTGGCCCATTAGTTTTTTAAACAAAAAAATTCCCTAAGCCTATTATTTCTTCACTTCTCTTTGCTCTGGATGGAAAAATATTAATACTTGTATGTTAGATGGCGATTCAAAATCTTTAAGACCTCAATCACTACTCGGCAAAGTAGAATACAAAATATTGTCTTTACAAACTGTGTTTTGCCAGTTGACTTAGATGTCCCTGTAGCTTATGGTCCTCAAGCCCAGTGACTGAATCCCTCTAGGAAGTACAGCCAGAATGCTCATTACAGGCAAGGACAATGGGGCTTCTTCCTGTCCCGCCATTTGGATGTGCTATCAGGAGATGACCGTCTCTAGAAAGACATCACACTTGATAAAGGGAAGGGTCAGTGAAAACCTGGAAGACCTTTAATGAAGTGGTTTGACGCAGTGGCTGCAGCAGACTCAAAGCTAACAATTGTGAGGATGCTACAGGGTCAGGTCGCGTTTTGTCCCATTGTACATAGGGTGACTGGGTCAGAATCAATTCGACTGCACCTAATAACTAATTGCATGAAGCCATCATTCTCTGCTCTTACTAGCTTACATCCAGATAAATATGTAGAGATATACTCTGAACACCACTGGACTCTTTTATTATAACTTTTCTTTCTGTAGACTCCAGCTGAGGTTTTCTCTGTGTGGAGAGACATTTGTAGTTACTCAAAAACAACTACAAGATCAACATCCTTGAAAAGAAACTTCTAGAAATGCATTTTTGAGGATTCTCCTGTTTTGAAGTTTTAAAGCAGAATGACAGGACCACAGAGCATTGTTCATCAGGAGGACTTTGAGGATTTGGCTTTTATAACCTTGAAATAGTGCAAAAGGCGGAGTCTTCAGCTCCAACTTGGGCAGAGACTTATCAAAACTTAGAAGTTTCAAACAGTTCTCAGACCATGGGAAGGCATTCCTGGTCAGTCTCAGAAGGTTCTCAAGGGATCAGTTTCCATCCTGGGTGCTTTTTTTTTTTTTTTTTTTAACAGCTTCTCAGTTAATAACTGTGATGCACATTAAGATAGTTAGTTTATTGTGCCAGCCTGGCCTATAAACACAAGTGGGATTAATTGAAGGGCGAAGAGAAAAATGGCTCGGTGAGCCTCGCCTGTCTTGTTTCTCACTCTTTGATCATTGGACCAGTGTGCGGCTGCCTTGCTTGTTCTGTGGGATGCCTAGCCTGTGGACTGTGTCACTGTAAGTTGAGGTCCCTTTAAGACCACATGATTGAAATTTACATCTCTGGAGCTGAGGACTGACAGTTGGTGACCTGGATGACAGTTGGTGACCTGCCTGGCTGTTTTGCTGCCTGTGCTGGGATAGCCTAGCTCTCTCTCTAGAGAGGACTACCTCGCGGCCCTCAAGACTTGAAGGACTGCTAGTGTCTCACAACTCTCTTACGGGAGTGAGTTGCACTGAGCCATTTGTACTGCTTTATAATTTAACTGTTCATTTCTTGTATTATGTATCTATCTATCTGTTTATAATTTAACAGTTCATTACTTGTGTTATATATCTATCTGTTTATAATTTAACAGTTCATTTCTTGTGTTATATCTATCTTTATAAATATATATATAAAATTATCAGCAATCCGGTTTTATCTCCCTAGGGAACCCTGTCTAACACACACATCTTCTAAGAGAAGAAGAAAAGGAACCTCAGGATGGATGAGGGCTTAAGACCCTGCAGCCATCAAACTGCGTGGCAGGAATTCACACCAGGGACTGTGAGCTACAGGATCTGTGCTCCTTCCACTGTATTCCATTCATCTGCTGGCTCAGCTCAGACTCACAGTAGAACTTGGGTAGCATGCTTTTTGTCTGTTGCTATTATAGAGCAAATATGTAGATCACACATTTTTGCTACTTGACTTTTAATAGGCGTTCAACGTCTTGACAGAAATTACATTAATCAGCTGTGACCCTTCATCAATGCGATTTTCCATTGTCATAAAATAAATGGAGGACACTGTAAGCTATAAACACCTCATTTCTCCATCCTCCCTGCCATTTGTAAACACTAACAAACTTTGGTCTCCTCACCTTTAAGACATATCTCTCTTTAAAATGTTACGATTTTTAAAAGTTTGCCTTAAAATAATTTTTAGAATGAAAGAAAATCATTTCCCATATTTGCTTCCCAGCTGTTTCTACATTAACGTCTTATATAGCCATACTAAACTTATGAAACTGTGGAATTATTAATATACGATGTGTGCTTTGGATGTCAGAGTCAGATGCAACTCATAGCGATCTACATACAACCAGGCAGAGCACTGCCGGGTCCTGTGCCATCCTCACAAATGCTAGGTTGGAGCCCGTCGTTGCAGACACTCCATCTATCCATCTTGTCCAGGGTCTTTCTCTTTACCAAGCATAACGTCTTTGTCCAAGGACTGGCCTCTACTGATAACATATTCAATATTCAGGATGTGAAGTCTTGCTAGTCTCCCTTCTAAAGAGTATCCTATCTGTACTTCTCCCAAGACAGATTTGTTTTGTCCTTCTGGAAGCCCACGGTACTTTCAACATTCTTGGCCAGTACCGTCATTCAACAACACTGACTTTTCTTTGCTCTTCCTGTTATTTACTGTCCAGCTTTCCCATGCATATGGGATGCCTGAAAATACCGTGGTTTGGGTCAGGTGCACCTTAGACCTCAAAGTGACACCCTTGTTCTTCAACATTTAAAGAGATCTCCTGCCGTCTAATTGGCCAAAGCAATAGGTTGTTATAGAGTATATAAGTATAGATCAAAATTATAGACATTATTAAAGTGACATCAATTTTTCAAGCACTGTCCTTTTTCTGTTCTAGGATTCATTCCAGGAATGCTTTTATAGGCATCATATCTCCCTGTGATAAGATACCATAAAGTCAGCTGTGACTCAAGAGGACTTTCTGTATAACAATGGAATATTGCAAGCTCTTGCGTAATCTTCGTGATCATCATCGGACCTGTTGTATCAAACCATCCCATGGAGAAGCTCCTCATCATCACTGACCATTGACTTCACCAAACATAGCATTTTCTTTCTCGAGGCTCCTCTTGAGGATGCGTCCAAAGTAAGTGAGTACTCGTCACTGCACATGACCATTTCTCCGACTTTCATTTAATGTTACCGATATCTTTTAAGCCTACCAGCCAATTATTTTGTTGTCAGTTCCTTAATTTGAGTTGATTGTTCCTTTTGCTTTTGAGAGAGAGACACGTTAAGTATTCATGCCACCTTAATGATTCCATTGTTAGAAATAAACACAGGCAGATATTAGGCTTCATGGAGGCCAATGTTCACTTTGTTTCATGCAAGTATTTTGTATCTCAGAAGACTTCCAGACTGAGTGGCCATTCAGTAGACCTTTGTTTTTTATAGGCATGGCTCGCTTCTAACGATTACTTGCGATTCTACTACTTTATCTCAAAGCCTCTAAGCAAATTCAAAACAGCTGGAAATAACTGCATGCCTCAGAGTGAGAGAAATTGCTTCAGGGAGTAGAACAAATCTGGGTCTGATTAGTCAATGGCTGCCTCATGGAGACAGTGATTGGGAAATTAGGGTACAGTAATAACACCTAACAACAGCAAATATCATTTAGTAATTACGATGTGCCAGGAGTTGTCGTAAATGCATTATACAAATTATCTCATCTACTCCACACAACAACCCCTTGAGATAGATATTATCTCTGTTTCATGGACAGAGAAATGACAGACATGAGCTACTAAATAATTTGTCAATGATGGGGTAGATTGAAAGAATTTAGAGTCTGGAGCAAGGATCATTTAAAGATTAATAAACAAGAACTAAAAATCATATATACATTGACTTATCAACTAAGAACATAATGGATAATAAGTGGGTGAAAAAATAAAAAATAATAAACTATCAGAGTTGAAAGATTTGTTAGCAATTATTCAGGTTACCGACAATTAACTTTTCCCCAGTTGAGATATCCCTGCATTTTTTCCCCTGCCAGATAAATGACTGGCCTTTGCTAAATACTTCACAAGACAGCTGTTCTATTTTACTTGCAATCTTTCCTCCATTACTCTGTGAAAAAAAAAAAAAACCAAACAAAAACCCTGTCATTTGTAATTGTCATCTGTCGATCCTAATCAAGTGCCCTGGAATTAACAA
>NW_022111368.1:3015966-3024018 GCF_000313985.2 Echinops telfairi
ATCAGGTATCTTGGTATCTAAACGAAGACTTTTGATACAAGAAATTACTTAGGTTTGGGGAAGGCAGCAGCTTCAATGACCATATTCTACAAAAATACCTAGGAAATTAATATTTTAAAAAGACAGTTGTAAAGGCTTTGAGCAATTAGGGCTGTGATTTTTATTTTTGCGATTCTGGGGGCAGAGTCAGTGCTGCATTGGACTGTCAACCTCAAGGTCAGCAGTCCCAACCCCCCAGCAAAAAGCTAAGGGCTTCTCCTCCCACCAAGAGTTAGAGACTCAGACACCCACAGAGGCAGGTGTACCCTGTCCTATCGAGTTGCCATGAGTTGGAATTCACTTAATGGCAGTGAGATTGGTTTCATTTGTTTGGGTATTTGGTGATTTCTTCATGGGTGAATGACACAAATTATTGAGTTTTAAAATGAATTGTCAATCTTCAGACATTGAAACTTCCTTTGCTCTCCTCACTGGGTCACAGGATAGTCTTTACCAGCAAGGCCCCATTGTTTCCTGCAGAAGCCCCAACTTATTACGTGTGCACGTCACTGGTCCACGCACAGCACTGCGTTGCTCTGTGATGCTACATACCTTATTAGGCTGTGGTGGGAAAATATTAGAACATCTACTTATATATTTCTAACAAACAAATAAAGTATATTTGGTATTAGAAATACTTGTTGACATGGTTGCCTTGAGAATAAATTGTTATGTTTTCATGCAGTAACCAGTGTGCTTTGAAGGTGGTGTGGGCACCTCGATAAGAAGACGGATTTGCAATGGAGACCATTAAACTTGGCTCCTTTTAGTTAGTGGCCGCTTATTTCCACTCAGATGTGTCTGGTTAAGCAGAAAAACAGTCATTATCTATTTGAAATAAATATTTCCAAAGGTAAAGGACTTTAAAAGTGTGTGCAAATCTACCAGCAATTGAAGCTAAGACTAACAAAGATAGGCAAGTGTCAAGAAAGGTTCTTAATTGAGGTGCTTTCTGCAGTGCTAAGTAGTTATTGATGTCGTCTTAAAGATGGTCATACTGGATCTCTTATTTTTATTTATTTTTGTGGTTGTTGCTGTTATTAGTTATTGTAGTCTTTGATCTTCATCACCAAGGGCTCCAAGTCCTCAAATTTCAGCAAGCAAGGTTATGTCATCTGCCTGTCCCAGGTGAGTGAGAGCCGTCCTCCAATCTTGATGCCACACTTCAGACAGTGCAGCTTGTCTTCTTGCTTTCTCAGACTACAGAACGAATAAGTGTGGTGAGCTGATATTATCCTGACCCAGACCTCTCCTGACTTTAAACCATGCAGGACATCCTTGTTTTCTTTGAATGACTGCCCCCTGATCTATGCACAGGTTTTGCAAGAGCACAATGAAACATTCTGGAATTCCCATTCTTTCCAATGTTACTCATAGTTTGTTATGAGTCACACAGTAAAATGCCTTTTCATAGTAATAAGACACAAAGAAGCATCTTTCCAGCATCTTTCTTTGCTTCCAGTCAAGATCTATCTAATGTCTACAATGATAGTCATCATTGTGCAGCCAGCTTGAATTTCTGGAAGCTCTCTGTTGAAGTACTGCCGCCACCATTTTGTCATTATCTTCAGCAAAATTTCACTTAGATGTGATATTAATAATATTCTTCAAGAATTTCCAAATTCTGGTGGGTTACTTTTCTATGGAATGGCCACAGAGATGGTCTTTTCCAGTTGGTTGGCCAGGTAGCTGCCTTCCAAATTTCATCCCACAGACTAGTGAGTTTTTCCAGTGCTGCATCTGTTTTTGAAACATTTCCACTCGTATTCTCTCAATACTTGGACACTTATTTTTCACTCATGCCTTTATTGCAACTTGAGCTTCTTTCTCCAATTCCATAAGTTCTTGACCATGGGCTACCTCTTGAAATGGTTGAATATAGACCAGTTCTTTTGGGCATCGTGGCTCTGTGCCTTCCTTCCTTCTTCTTTTGATGCTTCCTACATCATTCAATAAGATGTAGTGGTTTATGAGTTGGCTTGCTAACCAAAAGGTCAGAAGGCCAAAACCACCAGCCACTCTGCAGGAAAAAGATGAGGCTTTCTGCTGCCATAGCAATGTGCAGCCTTAGGAACTAAGAGAGGCGGGTCTCCCCTGACCTACAGGGTTGCTATGAGTCAGCACAGCCCCCAGAGCAGTGAGTTGAGTGTTGAGTTAAAACTTTTTTCCCATAGAATACTTCAATACTTTAACTTGAGGACTGAAATGTTCTTTTTTTTCCAGCTTGAGATGTGCTGAAGGTGTTCCTCCCTGTTGGTGTTCTAACTTCAGGTTGTCTCACATTCCATTATAATGTTTTACATTGTATTCTCAGATTACCCATTGGAATTTTTCTGTTCATCTCTTTTATGTCCTCATTTCTTTAATCCAGGAGTGAGTTTCTGAGCCTGTTCTGATATCCACTTAGGTCTTTTGTTCTTTCTTCTTATTAAAAGTCCTTTTGATTGCTTCGAGTATGATGTTCTTGATGTCATCCCATCATTTGTCTGACCTTCAGTGCTAATTGTTCAATGGATTCAATTGTTCTTGAATTGATCTCTACATTTATGTGGGTAATACTCAGAGCTGTATTGTGTCTCTCATGGAGTTGTTTTAATTTCCTTCAGCTTCAACTTGAGCTTGCACTTGAGCAATTTATAGTCTGTGCCACAGTCACTCACTAGTCTTATTTTGCCTGATGATAATAAGCTTCTCCATTGTTGTCCCCATCCCCCCCCACAGAGATAGCCAATTTGATTCTTGGATATTCCATTTTGTGATATCAAAATGTAAAGTAGCTTTTATGTTGTTCCTATAAAAGGTATTTACAATGAATAAGTTGTTGGTTTGACAAAATTCTATCATGAAATCTCCAACTTCATTTCTGTCACACAGAGCAAACTATTGATCTTTCCTATTTGTTCTTAACATTCACTTTCCAGTCACCAGTAATTATCAATGCATTTTTAGTGTGTGTTTGCTCAAGCTCAGACTGCGTTATCAATATATCTTTTGTTATGTTTGGTCATTGACTTTAGTGTTTGGTGGGTAATCTAAATAGCAATCACGTTAGCTGGTCTTCCCTATAGCTGACATTATCTTACCCTGGGACTTCATACACCTCGGTACTTCAAGATAGATTGTGTAATATCCTTTTGATGATGAAAGGGATGCCATTCTTCTTCATTTTATCATTCCTGGCATAGTAAATCATATAATTATCCACTTTGAAATGGCCAATATCAGTCAATTTCATTTCCTAATGCCCAGGATATCAATCTTTATGGGTTCTGTGTTAGTCTGGGTAGACTAGAGAAACAAATCCATGGACACAAATATGCATATAAGGAAGAGGTTTATATACAGGAGCAATTGTACATTAAGAAAACATCCCAACCCAGTCCAGTCGAAGTCCATAAGCCTGATACTACTAGCTCATGTATCCAATACCAATCTATAAAGTCTTCTTCAAACTCATGAAACACATGCAATGAAGCCAAAGGCAAGAGAATCCCAAGCCAGTAGGTCAAAAGTCCTTGGGTCCAGTGGCGTTGTAAGCATCTCAGCACTAGCAGGGTCTCTCTGTGACTTCTCCGGCTTCAGAGGTCTGGTTGCGTCCATGTGGCTTGTCTTCTGCAATGTCTCCCAGGGAGTAGCAGAGAGAGAGGTATCTTCTGCCTCCAAGGATGAATTACCAGATTTCCCAGAATTCTCAGGAGAAGGCTATGCCCACACAGAAATTGGCTATCTCCACATTGACAGCCTAGATTCCACCCCTACACTCTTAATCCTTAAATTGACACCAGATTAGGTGACTACCACAGGTCCCATTTCATTTTTTGACAGTTTTCAAATTTCCCAGCTTTATACTCCATAGTCCCATGTTTTTCAATAGTAATGGGTATTTGAGATAAAGTATATTGTGCCAACCTGGCCAATAAACACATGTGGGGTTAATTGAAGGGCGGAGGGATAAATGGCTCAGTGAGCCTTGCCTTTCCAGTTCTCGGGTCTCTTGCTTTGTGATGGTCGGACTAGTTCCGTGCTTCAGCTGGCAAGGCTCACTT
Organism: Echinops telfairi; assembly: GCF_000313985.2. NCBI lineage: Eukaryota > Metazoa > Chordata > Mammalia > Afrosoricida > Tenrecidae > Echinops > Echinops telfairi. Next base: position 3,020,052 of record NW_022111368.1, read on the forward strand.
CCTGCAAGACACTCCCAAGGAGAAGCCACATAGACCTAACCCGATGCAGCCCTGGGTGCTGGAGCAGCTGTGTGGAGACCCCTGCCAGTGCTGAGATGCTTACATGCTCCCTGATTCGGCTTTCCTCCTGCAGTCAGCGTCATAGTGGGTGTTTTGTGAGATGGAGGAGGACTTTGTGGATTGGTGTCAGACATATGGGCTAATAATGTTGGACTTGTGGACTTGGGCAGCACTGGGTTGGGATGTTTTCTTGACCTGTTCTCACCCTTTATATACAACTCTGTCTTATCCATATGAGTTTCTGTGGATTTGTTTCTCTAATGTACCCAGACTAACCCAGTATTTAAATATGTTGAGTGTTGGTTCACCAGCACACAAAGATCATTAAAGCTTTGCTCCATCCATGTTATTAAGGCCAATTCTGTTTTGAGAGAGAAACTCTTCGCGTCACATGTTGAGTGCCTGCAAACCAGAGAAGTGTATCTGTCGGGCACTATATCAGATGATGTTTACGGCTGTTTGTAAGGTTTTCAGACTATTTTCTTCCTAGACTTAGTCTGGAAGCTCTGGTGAAACATGTCTACCATGGTCGACCTTGCTGGAGTTAGAAATATCCGTGGCAGAGCTTCCAACATCTCAGCTCACAAGCCATCATAGAGGAGTGGGGAGACTGTGGAGATGTATCTTTTACATATATGAGCATCATCTTTTCATGTCAGTTCTTCAAGATCGGAAAATTCTCCATTCTCAATGGTAGGACTGCCAATCGTATATCCTGAAATCCTGCACTAATGTCATGTTTACAGACCTGAGCAGAGCCTTAGAGTCAAACCATGTTTTTTGCCAAAGATTAAAAAATGCTAACTGTGTACTTTTTGAAACTTCTGGCTGTATACGTCAAGTAAACTTGAAGCATCCAGGAGTCATTTTGCATGACTTAGGAACATCTTGCCCAGACATAAAGTCAACACCAGGGAAGCATCAATAGGAGAGATGAATGACATCCTGATGCTTGAACTTCTGATCTGTGCTTAGTTCTGGCCATAATGCAGCATTCTCATCTGACTCTAACATTGGATTTCCTATTGTAATTTAACCAGCTGTGCTAGAGTCTGCCACTTGATACTAAGATGTTTCAAAGACAATATAGCATAGAAGAAGCCATATGAACATCTTTATATGACCCATAAAAATAGCAATTTCATGTGGTTCATAACAATATGATAGATAATTCAAGTGATAGGAAGAGGGTTAAAGCTCTCTCTTCCCATTGTTTGAGCTTCTTTGAGTTTCTATTAGTTCATATAGAAAAAAGAGGGTTAACTATCTGTCCTTCACACATAGAGATTAATGTTGAATAAGATACATCACCTTTGTAGATGATTTTTCTCTTCAGAAAAGGTGATCGATCATTGCTGATTGGAAGAACTGATCCTAGGAGATATGTTACCGTTTATTAGGATACTTTTTTACCAATATTGCTTAGATAATTCCCAAACTTACTGATATGTGTGAGTCTTTGAAGATGCCCAAATTTGCTTAAGAGTGTCATGAAGCCTTGGTTTATAGTAGAGGAGTCTTCTCGCCAGGTCTGTGGAATTCACTCAGTAGACCTGACTTCTATTGGGCTGGCAAGGGCAAGCACAGAGAATGGACTGACAAATCATCTCCTTGCTTTCTAATCATTTCTAATTCTCGAGAAACACCAGGGAGAACTATGTGAATAAGGCTATGGAATAAGGTGACCAGATTTTAACATTGGTAAAGCGGGACAAAAACGGGACACCATTGATAAAACTCATATCCTGGCGAAATAGCCTCATGGCAGCCGCAAACCGTGTACCCTAGCTTGTCGTGCATTCCTTCCAAAAATCGGGACTTTTTAAAAACGCCGCAGGATGCGGGGAAAAATTGTTAAAAATCGGGACTGTCCTGCCAAAAGTGGGACGTCTGGTCACCTTAGGTAAGAAGGAAACTAACACTTCATGCACACTTAATATTGGTTTTAGCTAGAACAGTTATTCATAAAACAATCTCACAAGATATTCTCATTTTAAACAGACGAATTCACACTTACTGAGTTAAGATCCCAACCAAGTCACAGAAGCAACATTCCAACTGAAGGTTGCCAGGTCTAAACCACAGGCTCTGTTTCCCGTGGCATTTTGAAAAGAAAAACCTGCCATTTTCTTCTTCTGCCGATTGACTAGAAAAGGAAGTAGATTTGTTCGAAGTGTATGATTGGTTGTGCTACTTTGAGTCAAAAGGGGAAATAGAAATTCCAGTTGTTTGTGGGAAGTCTACAGAAATTGACTGAAATGTTCAAAGAGATTCAGGACTTCCAAATTTTAACCACCATGATTTTAAAAGACTTTCTGATGCTCTGGCTATGTGTGCATGTGTACATATGTACAAAGATACTCAACCAAAGCGACCGACGGTCAATCTAAATTTCATGCTTAAGAATACACGATGCATAACTCAATAATTGGGATATAAAGTGCCCCGAATAAATAAAAATGATAGAAAACATGGGAAACACTGCTTTAAAGAGCCATAATGAGTCCCATTTGGGAGAAAGAAAAACCGACAATAAATCAGTTGAATAAATACAGACTAAAATCTGGATAGAATTATCTCAAATGAGTTAATAGGTTAATTCAAAATAATATTTTAGGCTGCCAGCCATGGGCTCACAGATTCACTACGTCTGTCCTCAGCATCAATTTTCTGAATCTGTTCTGTATTTATTTTAGTGGAAATGAGTGAAGAATTAAGACGTAGCTAAATTACTTTTCCATGATGCATATGTTGCTCCGGTACCATAAAAACAGTTTCCTCAGAGTTTAATTTATCAATTGGAGTGTCAGATTAAAATAAAGATATTCCATAGACATATACAAATACACACACATGTCCATGAATTCGCATTTATGTCTTATGAAGCTCTCAGTGGTATGAGTAGCATTGAATAAAATGATGTCATCAAAAACAGAATTTGTTTTATAAAATGATTTCTAAGATAAGTTATTACTGGATGATATTCCACCAGCACTCTTTGATATTTCAAACTCTGATATAGCCAACTTAGAATCTGCTTTTCATTGTAGAAATCACTTTTAGCAATATTCATAAACAGTAATAGGATGCTAAGATAAAAACTTTAGATTGTTTAAAACATTAAAGACTATTACATCTTTTGAAAATATTCAGAAGCATATACATTATAATGTTTCAGATAAACAAAAGTGGTTCTTTCTATCTCTAAAAGAAAAGAAAAACTTTATTTAAAGATGAAATGAATCTAAATATTTTTTGTTACCTGATATTAATATTGTTAACCTTGTGTGAAGCAGGGTTATTATTATTATTAAAAGAATTTAATAACCAGACTCAGAGAAGACATTTTTAATGTATATAACAAAAACAGTATCTAGTACATGTAATTGGATTGTGGTGCTGGAGACGAATATTGAAAATACCATGGACTGCTAAAAGGACAAACTGATCTGCCTTGGACGATGCACGGCCAGAGTGCTCCTTAGAGGCAAGGATGGGGAGACTTTGTCTTGCACACTTTGGACATGTTGTCAGGAGAGACCAGTGCCTGAGGAAGGACACTATTCTTGGTAAAGTAGCAGTCCAGTGAAAAACATGAAGGCCCTCAACAAGGTGGATTGACACAGTGCGTACCACCATGAGCTCCAGCTCAGGGACAATCATGAGGCTGGCACAGGGCCAGTCATGTTTGGTTCTGTTGTGCACGGGGTCACCAGGAGTCAACCACCTGCGTGGTACCTAGCAACCACAACAGTACATGCAAAACTCACTGAAATCAGTACACCGACCCAATAAAGGAAAACGGGACAAAGGATATGAATGGTAGAATACAAAAAGAAAAACCCAAGCTCACTGCCATCAAGATGCCAACTCATAGAGACTCTGTAGAAACTGTACCTTTTTTTTT
>NW_022111368.1:3025339-3039317 GCF_000313985.2 Echinops telfairi
CACTAAGGCAAACTATTGATGGCAGACTATTGTCTGAGACTTGGACTTGCTTACTTTGGATATGTTCATCAGGAGGGATGGGTGACTGAAGAACGATACATTTAATAGAGTGTGGAAAACAGAACAACTCTGTCATTGAGCTGATCTGACTCCTGTGTCAGCAGTTTGACATCCCCAGGCACCGACAGGAGAAACATGGGGCGTTCTACTTCTATAGGGATTTACAGTCCCAGACACCTGCATGGGGCAGTTCTGCTCTGTCCTGTATGGTTGCTAGAGTAGCGTGGGGGCCAGTGGACATGAGGGAAACCGTTGGTGAGCTGGATTGACACAATGGCCACAGACATGGGGTCAAACAAACCAATGACCTTGAGGATAGTGAGGGCCCGGGCAATGCTGTGTCCTGTTACACAGGGGGCCACTATGAGTTAGAGCTGACTGAAAGCCAACTAACAGCAATGCCTCCTCTGACAATAGGCATGTCTTGCAATATGCAGTAAAATTGAAACAATTTTAGCAACTCTATTCTAAATATTGATTCTAGAGAAATATTCACACAAACATGCAAGAAACCTGTTAAAAGTCAAACCTGTTGGCATCAGTCAACTCTAATGAAAAGGCTCACTCACCTTCCCAACTTGGGCTGGGCTGGGAAGTACTCCAAAACTGTGGAACCATGAGGTCAAAGGCCTTTATCTCCCTTGTCCTCATACCTGTCCTTCTCTGTTACCCTCTAAAGTGGCTTCTACTTGCCAGACTATCTAGAGCAGAGTAGAACGGCCCGTGTGACCATCTTTGTGAAGCAGGCTGCCACATCTTCCTCCTGCAGGGTGGCTGGTGGGTTTGAACTGCCAATCCTCCAGTTTGCAGCTAAGCCTTTAAACACTTGCACCAGTAGGACTCTTAATATATAAGAAGCTGTGTTATGTGGGGATCATTGCAGCATTGTACACGGTAGTAGCAACCATGTTAGTCATCTTTTGTTAGGGCTATGTCTAACTGAGAAGGAGCCCTGGTGGCACAGTGGTTACATGTTGGCCTGCTAACTGCAAGATCAGCAGTTTGGCACCACCAGCCACTCTGTGGGAGAAAGATGAGGTTTTCTGTTCCTGGAAAGAGTTACAGTCTCCAGTCAATTCATACTTGCAAGGACTTTACAGTACAGAGTAGCACCGCCCATGTGGTTTATAAGACTGTCACTTTTTACAGGAGTAGACAGCCTGGTAGGTTGAAACTGCTGACCTTGCAGCTAGTAGTCTACCTTGTAACCCACTACATCATCGGGGCTCCTTGGCAACCTGTAAAGAAATGTTGATCCGATCATAGAGTGATATACTGGAATAAAATAAATATACCATATCTCTCTAAAATAATATGTATAAAACTAGAAAATGGAATCAAGTGTAGGAAGCAAGGTACAAAAGGAATTAAACTGTATAGGACCAGCTTATGTAAATATTAAATAGTAAAAGTGATATGTGTGTGTATATATATTTAATAATTTTATTGGGGGCTCCTACAGCTCTTTTCACAACCCAGCCATCCATCCATTGTGTCAAGCACATTTGCACATATGTTGCCATCATCATTTTCAAAACATTTTCTTTCTACTTGAGCCTTTGATATCAGCTCATTTTCCCACTTACCCCACATGCCCTCCTTCCCTCATGAACCCTTGATAATTTATCATTTTTGCCCCCCATGTCTTACACTGACTGCTGTCTCTCTTCACCCACTTTTCTGTTGTGTATCCCCCTAGGAAGGGGTTATATGTAGATCATTGTGATCCGTTCACCTTTCCTCTCACCATCCCCTTCCCCTTCCCCTCTTGGTATCTCTATTCTCATTCATGATCCTGAGGGGTTTATCTTTCTTGAATTCTCTGTGTTTCCAGCTCTTATCTGTACCAGTGTACATGCTCTGGTTTAGTCAGATTTGTAGGACAGAAGAATCATTAAAGAACTAGAGGAAAGTTGTATGTTTCATCGGTGCTATGCTGCACCCTGACTGGTTCATCTCTTCCTAGTGATCCTTCTGTAAGGGGATGTCCAATTGTCTACAGACGAGCTTTGGGTCTCCACTCCACGCTCCCCCTGATTCACATTGATATGAGTTTTTGTTCTGGGTCTTTGATGCCTAATGCCTGATCCCATCAACACCTCATGATCGCACAGGCTGGTGTGCTTCTTCCATGTTGGCTTTGTTGCTTCTCAGCTAGATGGCTGCTTGTTTATCTTCGAGCCTTTAAGACCCCAGATGCTCTATCGTTTGTTGGCCGGGACCCATCAGCTTTCTTCACCACATATGCTTATGGACCCATTTTGTCTTCAGTGATTGTGTGGGGAAGTTGAGTATCACAGAATGCCAGATTATTAGAACAAAGTGTTCTTGCATTGAGGGAGTACTTGAGTTGAGGTCCAATGTTTATCTGTTACCTTAATATTTAACATATAAATATATGTACATAGATCTATTTCCCTATCATTATCTATAAGTATGTTTATATATGTACATGTCTGTATTTAGACCTCTATTAGTGTCCTTTGCCTCCTAGTTCTTTCCTCTATTTCCTTTTATTTTTTTCTTGTTCTATTATTTTAAATTCAACCTTATACAGATGATATACAAGGACAAGTATGGAAGTGATACATACTATTTTCGATTAAAAATTACTTCTGGGGAGATATAGCTAAGGCAGAATAAGTTACTGTTTTAATTGATAATGTTTAATTGTGAGACTCGTGCAGGCCCAGGCAGTGTTTCCTTCGCTGTACACAGGGTCTCCGGGGTCAGAACTGACTTGATAGCACCTAACAACAGCAATTCTCTTAAAAATGAAATATTTGAAGCAAATATTGCAAAGTGATCATATTTGCTTGACTTCTATAGTGGGTCAATAGTTGTTTAATTTTGGTACTTATCTACAAGTTTGAAATAGCTCATAATTAAGCAATTAAAATGTAATCCCATTTGATTTATCATCTCAAATTAAATCCTAAGCATCTTGTTTTAATACGGTTATGTAGGTAAAAGAGTTTTTGTAATTGAGTCAGTGGATCCACATGTATTCCGGTCACCAAAAGTCCCTTAGAAATCTCCCTCCCTACTAATACATGTCAAATCGAGTAAGGTTCCCCAAACAGATCAGAGAGATGACATAGCTCAAGCTCACAGGCTTGATGAAGACATCAGTCTGGACTTGGGAGTTACTTTAATTTTAGAGAGTAACTAAAATGACTCTTTTTTACAAAGTAGAGAGCTACTTTTTAATTTTAGAGACTAACAGAGAGGGATGTGAATGAGGATGGGGAAGTGATCGACCTCATGGTTCTACAACTCACCCAGCCCAGGTTGGAGACCTGAGTGAGCCTTTTCATCTGCCACGCAGGACATCACTGAGATTAGGTCCAGGGAAAACAAAGGCAGATGGGCAGGGAGCATGGTCTCTACTGGCAACAGGAGGGAATTGGAGGCAATCTAACGGGGTCCCCAGAAGAGCTATTCTTAACCTCCAGGGACAAGAAGTCTTCCTGGAATTAATGGAACTGATGCTGATAGAAGGTATATTTTTGAGTAACATGTACCCTCTGCTCCCCTGGGCAGCAACAACTCTACTCCCAACCTCACCATCTGTCAGGAAGCACAAGGAATGAAAAAGGGCACAATGGTTTTGATGTAGGTAGGATGAGACAGTTGACACTGCTTGGGCTGATATCTGAGTCAACACCACTGATGACCTATTGTTGTGCTTGTGGTTGTTAGGTGTCGAATTATGAGTCAAGTTACTTCGGACTCATAGTGACCCAGGCACAACAGAATGAAACACTACCCAGTCTTGTACCTACCACCCTGATGATTGTTCTTATGTGTGAGCCCATTGGAGCAGCCACTGGGTCAAGGCAGCTTGTTGGGACCTTTGTCTCTTTTGCTGCTCTGCTAGTTTAACAAGCACGGTGTCCTTCTCCAGGGATGGTCTCTCCTGACAACATGTCCATAGCACATGAGATGAGATCTCACCACTCTTGCTTCTAAGGAGCATTCTGGCTGTACTTCTTTCAAGACAGAGTTACAGCCTAGCCAGATTGAAATTGGCGCCCATGTTTCCCTAAATGCATAGGACCTTCAAAAAGGATTTTCTCATTGTTCTCATTTCAGAAGGCCGAAGGCTGGTACTTCACCAAAAAAGGGAAAGTGGAAATTAGCAAGAAGTTGGGCTCTCCAGACCTGTGTGTTGTACTGAAAACAAAGCCACAGAATCCTCAGCTCTTCTGTCTTGTGTGTTTGTGAAGTAACAAAGACCATTCAACTCAGGGAATCATTCGAGATAGCTTGCCTCCCTCCAAATATATATATATATATATATGTTTCTTAAGCTTTTTAATTCTAAAACGTTTCCTGAACTACATCTCCAGTTATGCATTTTTGCAGAACTGGGCCAACTCTTCATGATATCGCCTCTTTTAAACTGAGGCGCGGTGTTCCCTTTCAGCTGTGTATCAAAAGGTAAACAAGTAGAGAAACTTCTCCTTTTGAAGAGTCTAAGAGTCTGTTGCTGGTTAAATTTTCTTCGCAGAAATCAAACACGGTTTCCTGTTGCGTGTTTATCAAACCCTTTTTCTCCTTCAAGTAGAAAATGCAGTGCTGCAATTTTCCCATTTGCTCCTTTTCCCCATTGAACCCGCTCCTTCCTCTCTCATGTCTCCTTTCTTGTCGTCCCCCTGGTTTAGCAGTAAATACAGAGGATTACAAACATTCTTGTTAAATATAAAACATTCCAGGAAATTTAATTTCTTCAGTCATGGATTTTTAGCCGTAATGATACTTTGTATTTGTATAACATCTCCGCTAGGAGAAATCTGAACCACTTATTCATTATCTGGAGACAAGCATTATTATCATAATTTTGCATCCTGTGTAACTGAGTCACAGGAAATGAACCAGAAACAGATCATACCTGGAGTGTAGCTTGCAAGAAAGAAAAAGAAAAATCTAGTCAAAGGGAGGGGGTGGTTGTTTTGTGCGTGGTGTGCCTTACACACTGGAGAATAAGGCATTCTGGTTTACCTTTCAGGGAGAAACCTGCCACATGTATTTTAGCAGAGACTCCATGCATAACAGAGTAAACATCTCCATAGGTTTTCTTGCCTGTAATCTTCACAGAAAAGGAGGGCCAGGCCTTTCTTCCATGGTACCATTGGGTGGGTTTGTACTTCCAACCTTTAGATTAGTCCAAAAAACCAAATCCACTGTCATTTGAGTCGATTCTGGCTCATAGTGACCATAAATAAGGTTTCTGAAGCCATACGTCTTTATGGGAGTTGGCAGCCTCATCTGACTCCTGCAGAACGCTGCTGAATTTGAACTTACAACTTTGTCATTAGCTATCATACAGTGCTTCCAGGGATTCATTTGACAAATACTAAAATTCATTGTCGTGCAGTCAATTCAGACTCATGGTGACCCGACATAAGATTTCATAGCCTCATTTTTCTCCTGTCAACCAGCTGCAGGGTTTGAACTGACGAGCTTGCAATTAACAGTCCAATGCTTACCTAACAACAACACTCAGAACGCAAAATTCATGTTGTGACATAAGATGACTTTCTTTAGGGAGAAAGGGGTCTCAGTTGAGGTGGACTTGGGATGGCACTGCATGGCAGGTGGTAGAGCAGTCTTGGAGCTTATGTCTTGTTGGACAACACTCCCTACAAGTGATTTCTCTATAACCCAGGCCTTCCGTTTGAGCCCCTGGAAACCTTTCCCTCACCCTGGGAACTTTGCTGGCCTGAGCCCATGTATGGTGTCGGGTCAACATTCAAGTCCATGTGAATCAGTATGAGTCTGAGACAGAACTGAAACACTTCCGGCCTTTTGGATTTGAGAAGACTGGCTGCAGCAGCACGTCCAGAATCCTTAATAGTCCAGGCGTTTTCTCTAGGACTTTTCCTTGATCAAATGAGCTTTGCAAATCAGAGATGAGCTGAAGATTCCTGGGGCACAAAAAGGAGCGAAGATGAAGTCCTGGTGGGGTGTGTTCCTCCTGTGTGCCCCTGGGGAGGATAAATTCAGAACAGAGGGGCTCAGTCGTCTTAAGGGTTCCTTTCTACACGAAAGTTTGGAGGAGGAATTCTTGGCCATAGTTTGCTCTACCTAACACATCCCAACATTCTTGCGTCCATCAGGAAAAATAAGAGAATTGATAAAGTGACAAAACAGGGAGGGTCAAAGAAAGCTCCTTCTCCTGTCTTCGACACCATAGTGTTCATAACCCATTACAGATGGGCAGATATGTAGATCACCCCAGGCAAGCGAACTGTAGCTCACGGCGACCTTACGTATGAAATGTTGCCTGGTCCTGGTCCATCCTCTAGATCACTGTCATGTTCAAGTGCACTGTTGTAACTGTTGAACCAATCTATCTCACCAAGTGTCATTTTCACCCTAGCTGGCCCCCCAAAGGAGCCCTGGTGGCTTAATGGCTACTCAATCGGCTGTGATTCATAAGTCCAGCTGTTCAAAACCACCAGCCCCTCCAAGAAGAAAGATGGAGCTTTCGATTCCCGTAAAGCGGCACAGTCTCAGAGATCCACAGGGGCAGTTCTGCCCTCTCCTGTAGGGTTGCTGTGAGTCGGCATCGATTTGATGACAGTGAGCACTTTTATTTTGTCCTCTAAGTCATTAAATATGATTTGCTCCTCTGGACACTGAACCCTCCTGATGGTGTATCCAAAGCAGGCTGAGTCAGTAACTGTTCTGTTTCACTTCATATGGTTTCTTCAATCAGATTGCTAAGCCCTTCTGCCCACTCTTAGTTTGGAAGCTCAGCTGCAACCTGTCCATCAGGGGTGAGCCTAGCTACCACCCAGTGGCATCACACGCACATGTCAGTAACCTGTGAGCACTACATGATGGGGAAAACTGACGGGTAGATGGATGGGTGGATGGATGATAGCCCAGGGTGTCGGGGTTTTGAATTTAAGCAGTTTCTCATTTGTTTCTCACGTGTATGTCTTATTTCGATGTAGAAATCAATGCGTGAATTCCAATCTAGTTAGAAATGATACTAACCAACCCTTGAAAGAGAACTAATCAATCATCATAAGAGGAGAGACTGGTATGTGACTACCACATTGCGTAACTGAGGGATTGTAATAAAACATCAGAATGATCTGGAATGCCTAAAAAGCTAGATATTGAAGTAAGTCCCTTTGGATGTATTGCTAGCCACCAAAAATCAAAACATGACTTTTCTTGGCTAATTCTCAAGGGATTCTGCCACAGTGCAGTGGAGGATTCATGTCTGATGAATTTAGAGCACGTGGTTGGCATTTTGAGAGGCTTTCTCATTTGGATTTTCATCCTAGTAGAGTTAGCCAATAGCTGTGACTGGAGTCATTCTGATACAGAGATGAGCAGAAAGCATCAGAAAAAAGAGACTCTCAAACACGTCACCGTGTGTGTGTGTGTGTGTGTGTGTGTGTGTGTGTGTGTGTGTACTGAACATAGAACAAAAGCTCTCCTGAGAACTTCAAGAAAGGAAACATGCCATGCCAGTCATTCGAGGGGAAGCATGTCATTGGGCCAGGAACATTGGGGAAAACAATACGAACTTCCTGGTGCCAAAAGTCGGAACAAATGTGTGCAAAGTGATGAAGGGTCATTACCATACTGAGTCTTTCACCGGAAAATGCTAAATAAACGGAGGGATGCAAGTCAATATTTGTGCAAGGAAGCATGTCTCCATTTGATTCTAAGACCCTCTTCCAAAAAATAATCGTGAGAAACTTTGTACAGTATTAAAAATAACAATAAAACAATGCACTCAGGGTTTGGGGGTCACCCTTCTCATGGTAATGAAATCTGCTCCAACCCCGACCCCTGGTTGTGAGTCTGCAGGCTCTCATCCGAGGCGGCCCAGCGGCTGGCACCCGTGTTGTGGCCGGCAGCATGCCATTGTGTGTCTCAGCTGTGTGGTTTTCGGGTCTGCAATGCACAGGCAGGGCACACTGGATTAGGAAAGATGATTGTTTCATTTATTGGCTAGACAACTTATAAACAGCAAGTGTATTACTCATTTCACGTCTTATTTGTTAGGGTCCTTTTTAGCAAAAGCTGGGCCTTGTGGACCCACCTAGAGGGCAGCTGTGCTTCCAGTCAACCCAGTAGGAGGAAACTTGCAAACATTATTGAAATGAAGTTGGACGGATGATTGCTCTCAAGGAGGACAGCCTCCCACCTGCTTCCTCAAAATGACCCATTTGGGGGCAGTTGGTTGTGTGCTTTTCAGCCTTGCTGGCTCTTCCCTCTAGCCCATGTCCACGATCCTGGAACACATAGGCATTTCCATCTGGAGGCAAAACATGCAAAAATCCAAATCCTTGGTCTCAGGTGTTGAGAGATTTCTGTTACACGAGCAATCTACAGCGGAAAGCAGAGCAATTCAATTGCAGAGCGAAAGAAAAAAGAAGTGTTCTCTTTTCTCTTGAACAATAACAAAGAGACAGAAAGAGAGCAAGAGAGAGAGAAGGAAATAAGACTCTTTTCTATTTTAACACTTTAGTGTATAATGGCACATGAATAACATCATCATTTTTCTGCCATTTATTCAGATGTGAAGGGACTCTGAATAATAATAGCTTCTGTCAAAGGTATTTATATTTAAAAGGTCTTTATGTAAAAAAAAAATTGTCAGGACTGATTTTGCTCTGAGAGGATCCCACTATTGCCTAGCAACCAATATGGCTATTTTTTTTGTGTGAATAGTTGCTGCATTTACAGTGGGTGCATAACCTTTATGTGGAAGCATTTGCAAATTTAGCAGTCAGGACTCATATGAATTCAAAGCAAGTTGTTAACCTGATCCCAGAGCCAGACTTGTGATAGAAGTCTCAGGGGGTCTATTTTCTTGGCAAACCCGCACACATATGAAGTGCATCACTCCCTTCCTGTGTTGCTTGAGCCTCACATGTTCTTCAAATGGAAAAAAAACGGGGCCCTTAAAGAACCTGTTTAACAGAACTTTTATCTGTTTCAAAAGAAGAAAAACAAGCTAACCTGAGGAAATACAAAGATTTTTGCTTTGCAAATGACGACACTCATAGAAAGCTTATCCATCAAGACACAAAACATCTACAGGGGTCCATCTCTTTAAAAAAAATTTTTTTTAATGAGAGAAACATTTGGAATTTAGTCATCTCCTTTGCAACTGCGTTTTGATTATTTGCAATACATTAATGTCATTTTTCCATCACTTCTAAATCTTACAATGGGGCTTTCCAAGGAATCTGGAAACATGGGTTGAGATGGCTAATGTGTCTCTGAGATAAATACTGTAATAACTGGATCATATAAGCTACAGAAACCATAGACTCAGAGGCGATAGAGATGGGAACAGAGATGGTTTTCTGAAATTTCCAATAGAATGCATATAATAATTTTTCCAAAGAAAAATTTAAGGCAATATTTATGTCAGGGGGCACGGATCCCGTTAGAATGAATATATGGTCTTAACATAAGAAGGATTTTAAAAAAAAATTTTAAGAATGCACTCCCTGGAACCATATTTTTGTACATTGAGTAGATGTGTTGGAGATAAGAATGCACCGAAGTCTCCAGTCGCCTCAGAACATTGTGCCCAGTGACGCTGCCTGTCAGTTTCACTGCTCTCTGGTTTTGTTTGCCCTCTTCCTGTTAAAGATGAACAATTAGGCAGCGTCTTAGAGTTGGCCAAGTTTATCATTAGACACTCCTCTTTTCCCTTTTATATAATCTTTCTTCTCCTGCTTTTTAAGGTTTTTGCCTTTCTAGACCAATCAAAGGAGACCCTCACGTCATCCAATATGATACTTGCTTACTTACTTATTGGATGATTTTACTTGGGTTCTAGTTTACTCACATTCAATATAATTATGCATTTAAGTCCTCTCTCTCTTTGTTCCCCAAAGTTACTTCCTTTATTAAAACAGTTTCAGGGACCATAACAAGAGACGCTTGAATTTCTAGAGTGTTTTCGAGCTTCAAAGGGGCTTTCCTTTGATCTCATTGATCTCCACAGTGACCTGGTATAGGTATATATGATGTATTATCAACACTACTATTTTTATAACTAAGCAAACTGAGATTTGGAGCGATTACCTGGCTCTCCTAAGCTCATAAAACTAATAACTGATGGAACTGGAGTTCAAGAGCAGGTCGGCTATGCAGAAATCATTTGCTTTCCCCTCTCAATCACAATACTTAACTAAAAGAAGGTGGAAAGGTATTTCTGGAGGCAGATATTAGGGGGGATAACTAGATGTATAGTAAGACTGAATCCAAAATTAATACTGATTTTGGTCATTTGGGGGGTCACTTGGAAGTCAAAGAGAAGAAATAGATCAAGTCACCTCCTCCAAGACCCCTACTTATCAGAGGAAGCTCATTGCAGGCCAGGACGCTTAGCCCTGAATGCCATTTGGGTTGCAGGAGTCGGTATTGGTGTACCCCACTCTTTTTCTATGGCCTTGAGATGGTGCTGCGGTGGAATAGCTCGTTAACCTCAGACCAGCGACATCAGCATCCTCTGCAAACTTGTTCAACACAGAACCTCAGCTCTCACATCAGGCATACTGAAGGAGAAGGAAGCCCTGGGACCATTTACCCAGGAATCTGACTCTCCAGATGAGTCTTACACATTTTAAAGCTTGGCAGTCACTGCTCTAAACTCTTGCCTTCTCACTCAGTTGCTAAAAAGGTTGGAGGTTCGACTCCATTCAGCTGTTCATGGAAGAAAGACCAGGCGATCTAATTCCGACAAGTCAACCTTTGGAAACCCTCTGGAGCATAGTCTACCCCGAAACACAGGGCATCCCCGTGAGAGGAGGAGGAATCCATTTGAAAGCAACTGGTCCTACGTTCTCCTCGCAAGACTCCCAGATATGTCTGTAGATCTCGTTCTAGAAGCATTTGTTTTACTAAGACTTCAAATTGATCTCTTCTAAACTGCCTTTCTAAAAGGTGTTTCTTTGATTCCTATCGTCTTGCTATGTCTAATGTGGAGTTTTTCACTAACTCTGTTACCATTTAACCAGTTCCCAGGCTTCTGAAAGATATTCTTACCTATTCAAAATCAAAGTAGAAGGAAAGAGGAGCCTGTTTCTGGGAAATAAACGAACTGCGTGCAGTCAATTAGAAAGGGGAATGTTTTGAAATTTGTGATAGGTATTGATATTGATTTGTTCTGGGACTGTCTCTGCCGTTCTTATATAGGACACTGAAATGGATGGCCTATGAGAGTCTATCATAACCACAAAGCTGACTCTGGCTGCCTTCCAGGAAGTATGAAGACAGCAGATCAATTCAGTTAGGATCTAGTTAATTCAGGGAGAAAAATAGGATTGGCTTCTGGTGGTTGTTAGTCTAACCTTCTAACAACCCACCTAATTGCTTGCAATTTTCTCTTTTCATGAACTATTTTTAGGCAAGAGATAATTTTTTAATCATGCTATTGTAAACCATTTACCACATTTTATGCAAATAATGCACACATACAATTTTGTAAGTTGTGCAACTCCTGCGGATTGTTAGTTTTCTGTGTGTACCATGCATGGTGTATATGTTTGAGCATTCTTTATGTAGTCATATTATTTATGAAATTACAGTATTAACCATGATAGCATAGGTGGATTTATTGCCATTTACCAGAAAGTTTCTAGTTATGCTTCAGAAAGATATCAGTCATTCAATATTTAGAAAGCATAGTATACATATATTTTAAAAATAGTTTTATTGGCATATAATTCACATACCATAGAATTCAATAGCTCAATACCATCAAGAAGAGTTGTACAATCATCTCCATGATTTTATTCTATGCCTGTATTTATTTCTAAATCCATATACAAACTCAGATAAACTGCCCCTTTTAGCAAATGTGTCACAAAGCTTTGTTTCAAACTATAGCAGAGAACACAACATCTGTCACATTGTTTTCCTACCACATAAAAAGGATTCCTTGATACATTTGCACAAGGTGCAACTATATGGGAGAGTAATTACTCAAAGCACACTTACAGTAAGCCTAGCTGAAGACTTCTAAGTGGTTACTCCTACAACGTACCCTACCTGCAGCCAGAAATACTCAGTTCAGATCAGAAGAAATGGGACAAAAGGCAGTTTAAATAGTTTCTATTTTACAGAATCCCCCCAAAATATAATTGAAGATTGAACTTGAGCTATGGCTTAATACATTGCTTCTATGTTGTTCTATTTTAATAGCGCCATATGGAGACAATAACGTGACATGACAAATAGCCTGTTAAGTTTCAGTGCTTCCCTCTGATCCGCATTCATTCTCTTTTGTCAGGTTACCCATGACATCCCCCGAAAGTTTCTCCCAATTTATTGTACTTGCAAGAATACATTTTTCATTTCGACATAACTGGAAATATAACTGAAAATAGCCAACCTGTCTTAAAGAACTACTTTTTTTTTTTTGCTATTGAAGAAAAGAGGAAGTACTGACTCAATTGGGTTAGGAAGATAAAGAATTTAGTTATCTTTCCATGATACTTTTTATTTATTCCTTCTTCTTAGGATCCATTTCAACTTTATTTTTAACTTGCAGCCTGGTATCTTTTTGTAGCTTCATGTTGACTTTGCTGCTATCTTTCAGTTTCTTAAAATGCAGATAGTTTTCTGGGTATCTTATGAGGGAATACATTATCTTGATTTTTTTTAGCCACTCTGAGATTTTCAAAAAGAGAAATGATGAAAAATAACTCAAATGGGATGAATTACTGTTACGTTGGCTACTTAGTATCATTATCAGGGACATTTACAGGTTTTCTTTTCCTTCATTAATGTGGTACCCTAGCAATACAAAATTGCAAAATTCCTAGTTTAAATTCTTAAAAACAATGGTGATGGATATGAAGAAAATGATGCTGGAACAAATAAGAATCACAATAAAGAAATAAGGTCTTTACTTAAATATCTGAAAGCCACGTCAAGGACTTCTGCCACCCAATTTAATTGTATAATGGTTGAGGCAGATAGTTTAGAAAGGAAATTAAAAATCAAAACAAAACCTTGAGTACTACCCAGAACTCCACCTGACCATTCAGCACATGCCTTCTCTTTCTGCACTCAGACTCCGTAATCCCAGAGGCAGAATTCCCACAGCATCGTGGGTTGCTTTGAGTCTCCTCATTGTTTTTCCTGGTCCAACTAAAAGCTTTCTGGCAGGTTGTGATCTCTATACTTAGCTGAATTATATGATGGATCTTACTGTCACCATCAGACTTGATTTTTTTATAGCCCAGAAAAGGTTGATACTTTTATTGGTATTTTAGAATTCCTGTATAATAAAAGAGTCAAATTGGCTTGGCCTTGGGAAGCTAACTGCAAGGTCAGCAGTTTAAAACCATCAGCTGCTCCGTGGGAGAAAGGTGAGGCTTTCTATGCAAGTCAAGAGTTATGGTCATGGAAATCCACAGGGGCAGTTCTACCCTGCCTTACAGGGTCACTATGAATTGGAATGGATTCGATGGGAATGAGTTTGGGTTTTGAGTTGGAGTATAAACAAGGGTCAGGATTTTGGTTACTACTCGAAGGATCACAGGGAATTTGCTATATGCTCTTTTCCAGATCTCGCTGTGACTGCTGGGACCTAAAATCTGGCTACGATTACTTCTTTCTTGATTTCAAACTCCTACTATCTCCCACTCTTAAAACTTGTAACTGGTATCTTAATAACAGGGCATGTCTGCAGTGGTTCTTCCTTATCTTTCCCACCTCATCTCCACCCACAGAGCTGAAGACCCTGCTCCTCCCATGAACCTTTGCAACATCTGACACTTCTCCACTGTAACAATCTACACTTGGTATGGTATCTGCAGACTTACACACACACACACACACACACACACACACACACACACACACACACACGAGGGGGTACTCCAAAAAACCAGAATTGCACTGGGCAGAGTGGAATTTC
>NW_022111368.1:3049739-3093242 GCF_000313985.2 Echinops telfairi
TTTAGGTGATGAGGTTGTTTTGTAAAATAATTTAAATACATAGCTTGGGGATCTCTGGTTATTTTGGGCCACCCCCTTGTAGGTATAAACAAAATCAAAATCGTCATCATTGAGTTGATTCGGACTCATAGCAACCTTATAGGACAGAGTGTCGCTACCGCTGTGGCTTTTCAAGATTGTAAATCTTTATGGGAATAGAAAGGCTCTGCTTTCTTTGGCAGAACAGCTGGTGGTTTCAAATTGCCCACCTTGTAGTTAGCAGCCCAAATATTAACCAAACCACTCCATCACCAGATTTCCTGATACCCACAGACAGCACTAAATCTTGTGAAGACAAATTGCATCTTATTTACAAATGCATCCTAGTCCGGAGCTTAGCACAGGGCTCATCCTAAATATTCAGTAACCATATGATTGGGAGAAAGAAAGATCATTTTAGATGGGGATGGTAAGCGATAGTTGCAAGGATCAGGGACTTGTACATATTTATTTCTAAATATAATTTACTGGGATTCAATTATACTTGCCTGGACCACGGTAATAACACTTCTATCTGGTTCCTGGTTCTCCTTATATTCTATCTTCTTATTGTTGATATTAATCCCTTTGCACATGGAGCTATGAGGCTATAGATTTAGCACTATCCCTGTCCCCTAAAGAAAGCTCCCATGAAAATGAAATCCATTCCAGAAGGAAGCATCATTAAATAATGGAGAAATACAGAGCCCTGCATTTAGCATGACTAAAGGTAGAATTTCCCTCGATTTTATAATTAAGATCCAATAAACCTCCTCTTTGTAGGCACTCAAACTGGACTTCTTAGAGGTGGTATGATTCTGGATGTCTTAATCTTAAAATTCTCTAGAAGAGAGTGAGAGAAAGTGAGTGAGTGACTGAGCATTAGAGAGAGAGAGAGATTTACAAGGGTTGATCCACACAACTGTAGGCTTTGGCACATCATCTAAAATCCATTAGTCAGATGGTATACTGGAGATTTCTGCAAGTTTATATCTCAAGACCTGTAGATTAGGCAAAGAGAAGAGTGCAAAGGGAAGAGATAAAGCTATTCTGCCAAACAATAGTCTGGAGGCAGATCACACCCTAAGGAAATTCCCTTTTTAATGATTGATGGATTATAGTATTGAAGGTGATTACTTTACACAGCATTGGACTATATTAGGGAACAAGTCTAGTGTTTAACCAAATCACTGGGAATCACAGTCTAGTCAAAATGCAATAGCTTATCATTATTTATTTACTTTTTTTGGACTCATTTTAAAGTTGTTTCAATTTAAAAATATTTTACCTATTCTTGTGAGTTTTTCTGTTTTTCTACTCATTCTTGTTGAGGTTTTCTTGTTTGCTTGATTGTTTGTTTGCTTCCTATTTGTATTTTGCATGACTTTCTGTGTATGAAGCCCAGCATAGATGGATCTACAGAGTTGGTAACTGGATTGATAATTGCCTAGGGACATGGCAGAAGAAGATAATGGGGAATTCGGAGCGAACTACAAGGAGTACAAGAAGAAAATGTTCTGAATCAATTGTGGTGATGATTGCATAATTCTTCTTAATATAATTGAGCAATTAAATGGAATGATATGTGAAGTATCTCCCAATAAAAATACAGTAACCAAAATGAACCATCACACCTGGGTAAAAGTTTTCTAGAGAATGTGATGACCACAATGAACTGTGAAGAGGAACACAGCATTTACGCAGAGACCAGAGAGGTGATGTTCTGGGCAGGTGGAAGACTTTTCTGGACTCTTATCAAGTAAAACGCGCTCTAGAAACAAAAGGAAGTTAATGTCGAGAATGCTGGCGAGCTAGGAAGACCGTGAGAGCAGAGGTTAGATTATGCAGGGCCTTGTAAAGCCTGTAGGAGGCCTGGTATTACAGTGCTTACGAGTTGGACTACTGTGTTAGACAGGGTTCTCTAGAGAGATAAAACCAAATTGCTGATAATTTAATATATTTATTTATAAAGATAATTAGATATATAACAAGGAATGAACTGTTAAATCATATACAGTTAAATATATAATACAAGAAAGAAACAGTTAAATTATAAAGCACTACAAATGGCTCAATTCAACTCACTGCCGTGAGAGAGATGTGAGAGAATAGCAGTCCTTCCAGTCCAATCTGCTGCCAGATCTTCCTCTATTTATAGAGAGAGCTAGGCTATGTCAGCACAGCAGCCAATCAGAAGGCAGGTCACCAACTGCCAGTCCCCAGCTCCAGCGATGTCTTAAAGGGACCTCAACTTACAGCGACACAGTCCACAGGCTAGGGGTCCCACAGGTAGTGTAGCCTTTAAATTGAGGCACAGGACAAGCAAGGCAGCCGCACACTGGTCCGATGATCAAAGAGCGAGAGACAAGAAAGGCGAGACTCACCAAGGCATTTATCTCTCTGCCCTTCAGTTAATCCCACTTGTGTTTATCGGCCAGGCTGGCACAATAAACTATCTCAACTACTAACTACAAGGGCAACAAGTTGAAACCACCAGCCACTTGGCAAGAGAGAGAGAAGATTTCTACTCCTGTAAAGAGTTATACTCTCATAAGCCCACGGGGGCAGTTTTTCCCTTCCCTGTAGGGGCACTGTGAGTCAGAATTGACTCAATGACAGAGTTGAGTGAGTATAAATTCACTCAATTCAGAGTTTAAAAGTATATGTTTGAGCACTAGTAGAAGCTGAGGGATTTTAAGCAGATGCGTTAGATGCCTTATTTTTGTTTTCGGAGGACAATTCTGGAAAGATGTAATGGAAGGAAGCAGAAAGAGCAGATGGGAAACCAGGGAGAACACTGATAGTTCCACAGAGAGAAACAGAGTGGGCACAATCAGGATAGCGGACAGATTCGAGAGACACTTGAGAAGGCGAAGAGATAAAGCTTGGTGATTGAGAGGCTATAGCATTCTTATATCATTCACTAATATATAACAAGTGTCATTTTGAGATTTACTGGAGTGGAGTCTTCAAATGAAGCTGTCTGTCTGTTGAGTAATTGGCTATCCTGGTTTGAAGTTGGGAACTTCTTGGTTGTAGAGGTATTAGAACTTAGAATGAATGCGACTAACCAGTGATAGTGTGTAGAACGATAATAGCAAAGATTTTCAGACAGAAACGAAATATTTCAGTATTTAAGGAGCTAATACAGAGGGGACAGAGCAGGAGCAATGAGAGAGTCATCCACTACATCGTTATGAAAAAGTTATAACTGTGATTTTTGTCAAAGTAAATTCAGCAGAGGAAGCAAGGTGAAAAGACGTTTGCATTGGACTTCAGACTACATGGGAGGTGAGGAAGTAGATACTTGCATACGTTTTGGTTATCAAAGAAAAGCATTTTCCAGGGTAGGAGAACATTTTCATCTTAAAGTGTCTCTGGCTTTTTCTCTCTAGATATGTATTAGCTGGCCTAGAGTGACCTCATTAAAGAAGCTGGAATTTGAGAGAAGTAGACAGGTGTTCTGATGGTAGTAGAGCAAGGACAGGATTGCCGTGGATCCGGATTACAGTGAGAGAGAGGGATGGATGCCTGTGAGGAGGACCCCAACGTTTAAGACAGAGTCTTGGGCTTCACTGCACTCGGCCGGAAGAATCGATGCCTTCTCATGATTTATCTTTTCACAAAGATGCGCGTAGGTGACTTAAGTGCTCACAGGGTTATAATGGAGGGAAGAGTAGCTTTTAGTAATTGATTAGTAATTAATGAAATGGGATGGAGTCTGGAGGGTAGCAGGACGAGGGAACTTAGCAAGAGAGACAAACACTACCAATGAGATCAAAGAGGAAGGAGCCGTGCCGTTGCACATAAATTGGCTGGCTTAGTGGTAAGAAATCGAGAATGTACTTCCATGGCCGTTGCTGAAGAGGAGAGAGGATGATTCAGAGGTGTGAGGAGAGCTGAGACGTTTTGAAATAGCTTCTGTGGCAAATTGGAGAAGGAACTGATTTGAAGAACGGTCGATTTCTCACTGTGCTGGTCAATTTCGGTGTTATGTAACCAATATAAGATTGCTTATATTGCTATTGTACAGCTCCTTACATGGTTTTCTTAGGACAACAGGGCATCAGCAGGAAGAACATTGTTTCTTAAATCAAGCATGTTTTTGAAATGTTTGTTGAACCTTGTTCACTGAGCTAGTTGTATAGGGTCAAATTCTCAGAAGTGTATTATTACTGTATTTATTCACCTTCTTATCTCTCCTTCGCAAAGCTAAATACCACAGGGTAGGAGCCCACAGTTCTGAAGAGGCAGCGCGTTTCCTGTTTACCCATGCAGTGTGCTCGGCTCTTTTCACAGTCATTCTAAGGAGCTACAATGAGTCTTGGGAAAATACTAGGAAACCGGGAACTCAAAAACAAGACGGCTGGTGACATGAGAACTCTCTAGATGACGGATTCTGAGAATGCTAGACTAGGAGGTCCAGCCAGGGCTGTGGAGCCTGAAAGGAAGTCTTTAAAGGGACTCCTTGAAATCGGTCTGGCCGGCTTGATGTCCTCAGAGATTTCCTTGCTTAACATTACGTGTAGCCTTTTAAAAAAATAAAAAAGGATGATGGCAAAGCTGTGGGCAGACACTCTTCAATCAAGCTTCCGATGCCTCATTAATTTGTAATAGAGTCGATGCTGTCACTAAATATAAAGCTCTTTACCTGCCCTTGGAAAGGAATTTACTTGATCCTCGGTGGGACCACAGGCACTTGTCTCCCCCACTTCCCACTGGCCGGCGGCTGTCTGTCCGCACTGACACGCTCAGCTCCCACCCGCCTGTCAACGCTAGTGACTTCGTGCTCGCTCTTCACTTCGTCTCAGTTGCCTAGTTCATCCTTGCTCCAACCCTGAACCATTTAAAAGAAGCCAATGAACAAACGTCTTCACGGGTTGCCGGCTATTCCTGTATCAGGAACAATGTATTCTTAAGCACTACATGCATCTGCGATTTGTCTCGATGTGGTCCATTTATTTTGATTTGGGACTGTCAGCGGGTGAGGGGGGGGGGTAGAAATTAAATTTGTGACTAGCATGGAAAAGCATTTTAAGTTTTATCGCTGTGGCCTGATACTCAATAGTTTCACAGCATTTCTTCTACTTGTCAGATCAAAGTCTCAACTCTTAAAACTCAGCCATGCTTTGATTAATTACTTCATACAATGAATTTGCAAATTATAGTTCTTCTGTGTGATGTATGTCATTTTTAGCTTCAATCAGATTTTTTTTTTTTTTGGTTTTGCTTGCTCTATTCACTGAGCCACTCAACTTCACCTTGGAGAAAGCCTGCTTTAAAAATTACATTGCAGGGTTTTGTGCTTAGAAAAAAGCGATGCATAAAGGCTTTCAATAACATGATGCATCCTAACGAGAAATGTACAAGAAGCCTGCTATTCTATTTAAAGATCAGACTTGATGAAATAGAGTGATTTCCCCACCCCTCAATTTCCATCAAGATTACTTTAGAAACCAAATTCACTGTCATCAAGTGGATTTGACTTGGAGCAGACCTTGGGCCTCCCAGACTGGCGCCGAGAGCCTGGTCTATCCCCAGGGAGCTGCCCCACTCCTCATCCACTACCGCACCAGGGCTCCTTCCGTCAGGATGTCAGGCTCAATTTATTTGAAATTATTCAATTTTTTTCTCCAGTAGTAAAATTGAGGATTGATCTGGACATTTTTGTAGCTATTAGTTTAAAGGCCTTTTCACTCTCTTTTACTTTCATCTACTCCTTAATAGTAATTATATTACGAATGTTTGCTCCCTTCACCCCAACAATTGGATGAAATGGTCCCGTCATGAAAGTCAACACAATTTACGGTAGATTGTTTTGCATCTGAGACCCAAACAAACATGGCTCCTCTCCAGTTCCCTCGCTCAAATCCTTCATTGACACGGGGCGGCAGGTGTGGGGTAGGGGATTCCTCATCTGACCCTCGAAGCCACTTGCTGGCACCTGAACCTTTGTTATCAGAGTGTGGTTTCAGCTGGGCTGACAGTCTCGTCGAACCTGCACTCGTGAAATATTTTCTGAGTCAGGACTATTTCCTGGTATGAAAGGAGTGACCAGACAAAATAGAGTGGGGGGAAAAAAACCCCACAAAAGTAAAAATTTTTCAGGCGATTGTCAGCTGCTAGCCGAGCACATTCAGTTCACATACATTTCCAGCAGCTCCCTAAGGTATATATTTACAAAAGGAAAAAACCAAGGAACTTGGTCCTTGAGTCAGCATATACCATCTTGCATTCCTGTACAAATAATACCCACTACTGTGATACAGAGATCACGAATACGAAAACTTCTTATGCAAGGTGATTCCGTACTCATGGCAGACTTGTTATTCATAAGGCTAAAAGGAATAATTTGCCCCCAAATTAAATAAAATCTTTTTTATTATGAAAGTGATAAAAACCTATCTTCAAGCTGCTAGGCAAAACAGGGAGAACAATCCCCTTTCTAGCTCTCTTAGGAAGCCTTAGAAAAGGATTGGTTCTTTTGGATGCAATATTTTCTAGTCTCTTTCTCTTAAAGACTCATTAACTTTTACATTGTAATTAAAGTATATACACTATTTACAGTCCATTATATTACAAGTACTTTAAGTATTTCTACTAATTCACCTAATGTGTGCTTTAGATAACAATGTTACAATTTGGGGATATCGAATGTTTTTCTTTTCTTTCCTTTTTTTTTTAGTATTATAAATTATGCTGGAATGAACCGTTTAGTACATAAACAGTTCAGTATTTTAGGTTAGTTTCTTAGGTTAGTTCCCCAAAGTCAAAGGACTAGGCTAAAGCTCTTGATATATATATCTTATATATATATAATAATAATTTATATATACACATTTTTTTCCTTTTAGTGGGGTAGGTTAATTTATATAGGCAAGAGCAAGGTCTCACATTTTGTCCTTAAAAGTTTAAAACTCGATGCACTGATTGAGCAGGGAGCATGTTTTTCTTGAAACTTCTTTGACAACTAGTGAGAATCAGTATGTTTTACATGTACACTTATTAGTTGTAGCTCTATTAATTGTCTTTCTCATTTAGTTTTGCATTTCCAGGTTCATTTTACTAAGTCTCTTTTGATCTGGAATGGTTAATTCTCTCAGCCCTCACCTTACTGACTCATTTTGCTATTTCCCCTTTGTGAAACAGCTTCATTTGGATTCTTTGATACCATGCCCCACCTCTTTGGTATCTTTTTCTTAATCTTGGTTTCCAGCTTCCCTTCATCCATTATACCTCAAATATTTGGAGTTTCCCTGCCCTGTGCACTATTTTCTTTTCCCTGGCCACTGTTTTCTTACAGGATTCCTTTTTCCGTAACTCTGAATACAATTCACTTTTTGCTTTTACACTCAGCCAGGAAGAAAGAGAAGACCAAAATGCCTGTCAGGAGCGAGTGTGACACTTGCCCTAAAACATGGTCGCTGAGGCCAGTGGAAGAAGTGATGAGGTAGGAGAGTTGAAGAGATGAGGTTAGCTTGAGAAGAGAAACTGAAGTATTATACTGAAACGTGCAAAGACTTGGGGTTAGAAACCCAAAGGGACGCACACACTGGGATTTCTCAAGCTGAAAAAGTTGAGGAAAATTTCAGCCTAGCATTGAAATATTGAAGGATTCTGTGGACAAAATATTGAATGATGCAGGAAACATCAAAATAAGATGGAAGGACTGTACAGAGCCAGAGGGACAAATAACAGAAGTGTTGGTGAAGGGATACAGTGGTCGAGGTAACATATGAAAAACAATAATAATATATAATTTATTAAGGGTTCACGAGGGTGTCAGGGTGGGGCAGTGAGGGAAAAAAGAAGAGCTGATATCAAAAGGGTCAAGTAGAAAGATACTATTTTGAAAATGATGATGACAACATGTACAAGTTTGCTTGATATAATTGATTTATGGATTTTTATAATATCTGTAAGAGCGCTGTGTTAGTCTGGGTAGACTAGAGAAGTGAATTCATAGACACCCGTATGTGTCTAAGAAAGAGATTTATATAAAAGAGTAATTGTACATTAAGAAAACATCCCAGCCCAGTTCAAATCAAGTCCATAAGTCTGATATTAGTCCATATATCATATATCTGATACCAATCTATAAAGTTCTCTTCAGTCTCACGAAACACATGCAATGATGCTAAATACATGAAGATCACAGGCCAGCGAGTGAGAGGCCTTATGGATCCAGTGGCATTGAAAGCATCTCAGTGCTAGCAGTGATCTCCACATGGCTCCTCCAGCTCAGGGCACCAGTGTAGTTCCATGTGTCTTGTCAGCCTGCATCCTGCCTCCAGCAAGCTGTTTATCTCTTTAGCCCCTCCAAATGAGGTCATCAAGGTGCAACCTGATTGACAGGCTAAACTCCAACCCTTCACTTGTAAGTCTCAAATTAACAACAGATTATGTAACTACCACAAGCCCCCAATAAAATAATTTAATATTAAAAATAAAAAAGAGGAAGCACACTGACAAGGAACTCTCCCAAATCCAAGGAGATTTTAAAAGAAAAGATGGAGTGAGGGATATCATTGCTGATGTCGGATGGATCTTAGCTAGAAGCTGAGAAAACCAGATTGATCTCTGCCTTTGTTGTGCTGACTGTGAAACGACACGACGGTGTGGATTGTAACAAATAATGTATATCATTTTGAAGGATGAGGGTCCCTGACCACTTAATTTTGCTCATGTGAAACCAGCATAGAGAACAAGAGGTAATCATTTGAACAGAACAAGTGGTTGCTGAATGATATAAAATCAGTAAAAATGTGCTTCAGCAGGGATCCTTTCACCATATGTATTCAATCTGTATGCTGTGGAAATCATTAGAGATGCTAGACTATATAAAAAAGAATGTGGCATCAGGATTGGAGGAGCACCCATTAATAACCTGTGACCTGTAGATGACATGCTCTTGTTTGCTGAAAGTAAGGAGGACTTGAAGCACTTACTGATGCAGACCAAAGACCACAGCATTCAGTATGAATTACATCTGAACATAAAGAAGACAGACATCCTCGCAACTGCCTCGATAAGCAATATCACCGTGAGTGGAAAATGATAAAAATTGTCAAAGATTTCATTCTACCTATATTCAAAATCAACTCTCACGGAAGCTGCAGTCAAGAAATCAAACCATATATTGATTTGATATTGCACCAAAATTCTTTAAAATGTTCATTTAAATAGCAAAGATATCACTTTGAGGACTAACGTGTGCTTGACCCAAACTATAGTGTTTTCAGATGTATACTATGCATACAAAAACCATAGGAAGTCTGGAAAAGAATTGATGCCTTTTAGTTATGGTTTAGTGGGGAATATTGGAAGTACCATGGACTGCCAGAATAACAAACTTCTTTTTTTGGCCGAAGCACAGCCATAACGCTTCTTAGAACAGTGAATTATTTCATGTGGTTCTAGCTAAAGTCCCTGCAACTCCCACGACAGGACATTTTCCTGATGTGTCTGGGTAAGAGAAGGTGGGGGAAGATTCCAAGAAAATTCAATTATGATTATTTGTTAAGGATTCATTGTGATTGTTAACACGATTCATTGTGATTGCCATCCTGCTGCACACAGTGCCAGGAGTGGAGCAAGTCCTCTGGTCCTTGGAGTGGGGATACCCGTGCACTGAACCTCTTTGATCCAGAAGATCACTGTGAAACTAGAGGAGTGGAACTGGAATAGCAGTGGCAGCAGCAGAACCAGGAACCAAAGTATTACACAGAGTGGTTGACTTCTTAGTCCACAGAGTGAATAAAAATTAAGTGTTTGGGGCCCGAGATTGGCGTGTGGAGTAATGTGTCTCTGAGCACTTAATTGGGGAAGCTAAGTTTTCTAAGTGGAGTTGAGTGCCTTTGGGTTGAAGGTTATAGCGGAGTGTCATGTCCTTTGGGCATTTATTAGTAGCCCTGAAAGAACTTTGTTACATAAACTGGACAGAACACCTCTATCATGAGTGCTTCCGCTTGAATTGTAACCTGTTAACTTCCACAATAAGCATCATAATCATGAACATTGTCTGTGAGCTGTGTGTGACCACTGAGATGAAGTATAGAACCCAGAAGAAAAGTAGGGGGTGTTGTAGAAGATAGAACAAAGGAAGAATTGTTAGAGTTCATCTCAAATACTTTATCAAGAGGGACCAGTCCCTGGAGCAGGATTTCATGCTTGATAAAGGAGACGGTCAGTGACAAAGAGGAAAACCTTCAAGGAGATATATTGACCCTGTGGCTCCAACAATGATTAGGAGGAGGACACAAGCCTGGGCAGTGCTTCCTTGTGTTATACATAGGATTGCCATGGATAGAGCTGACAAGGCACATCGCAACAATGGCTACTACTTCTGTAGCCTTCTCTCTTGCCTCACTTAGCATTTCTTGGTCATTCCATGCAATGCCCCAAGTGGAGGCATACAAGAGGCAAGATTATGCATTCTTCTAGTCTTTACTTGGATTTCCATTCCTTATTCCTTAGATCTTTCTTTAATGACACTTTCTCAGAGAGAAATTTTCTTTTCATCTCTCAGGTAGCATTGTTTCCTTAAAACTTCCATCACAATGTAAAATTGTATCATCCATTACTTACTTATGGTTTGTCTCCCACTCTGGTCTGTAAACTCTATAGGGACAAGGATCATGTCTGATTATAGCATCGTATCCCAACTCTACCAATAGACCTTGTCCAATGTAACTTTGAAGGCCACAGTTTTGAGAAAATATACACCAATAGCATATGACTTTATGTTAGGGATGATAGAGAAGATTCTGGTTGTTGGGTTGGTGGTTACAAAAGCTAATTGGTAAAACCTGAAGAACAGATGACAGGATTGCAAAACTGCAAATCAAGTCAACCAGTTGGGTACCTATTGTAGTCTGGAAGCTAAGGGATATGAAGGTTTGAAGAGATAAGACGCCTTATTTAAGAATCTTAATTAAAACAGATTAAATAGCTTGGTGAGGGCATAAGACATTTCTTAAAGTTTTGGACAAAATGAGAAAGCTGAGACAAGCAGCTGTGAGTATTCTTCTGAGGTCCTCGGCTGCCCAGGAAAGAGAGAGGGTCATAACTAAAGGGCATTGTAGAGCAGAGAGTAGAATTTTAATTTTAAAGAGAACAACTTGAACACATGTTCTTGTTCTTTGGGAGGTAAAAATCTAATATGGAGAGGTTGACCACACAGGGGAGAAGTCAATAGGTGAACAAACCCCAATTAATTTGGATGATAGTGCAGTGCAGGTGGAGGGACTGGTCTTGAACAGGAAAACCAGAAACTTCTTTGAGACAATGAGCTGACAGTGGATGTAGAACTGTCTGAGTTGCAATTAGACCTATCTTTATCATTTTGGTGTGAGCTCCTTGAGATGAGGAATATGATTTCATGCATTTTTGTCATCTTCTCAAATGCATACCTAATTTCTGGGTACGTATAAAAATTCAAGAAATGGTGGGTGGGGATTTTGCCTTCTGAGGCATTTGCACACAAACTTAGTTGAGCTGCACAGCTTCTATCAACTGATGTAGTAACACTTGGGTTGGGTTTGGGGTTACTGCACACCCCACTTACAAACCATGTGCATAACATCTTGAACAAAAAAGTTATCCTCGAACATTGCTCTTTGTCAAGTTATTCCACTGCCTATAGTTCTCAGCATTCCACAGCTGGCCAGTATTATGTGGGATTGTGCTTCAGCGCACACATTTCTCCCACCCACTGGCCATACTTCCCAGTGGAAATTGGCTTGCCTGACCTTTTAGCTCATTTATTCAAATAGGAAGAGCATCAACCCCAAGGAGAAAAGGGCAGTTTTCTCTTTCACACATGGCAAAAAGGCACAACCCTGGCCTCATTGTTACTCCCCAGGACGTCGTTCCACTGCTTCCTCGGTCCTCCCGGCTTTGTACGCACAGAAGTGAAACGTGCAGCGCAGCAGAGGAGAGCCCCTGTGCAGCCCAGGGAACGAAATGCCTCCTGTGCCTTTACAGTCAGTTTTACAAATGAGTCCAGGTCCAAAACCAAAAATCGAACTGCAGGTGTGTTAATACACGTGGACAAGATCACCACAACTACACTCCAGGCTCTTACTTCAAGTCGCCGTTAGCTCCTTCTTGTTGTGACACTTGTTCATGTGAGACACAACAAACAAACAAACAAAAAATATACAGAGGGTTAGTCTAACTCTTGCTCTGTGTCTCCTTTGCTCTAACTTCTTGTTGAAGAGAGAGATTTGGTTCCCACTATGAAAGCCATTTTTTCTCAATCCATCTACTGAAATGTGCTTAATGGCTTCTTGTTCATGTTGATTGGATAGTATTACTGGCTGAACAGGCTCAGGAAGGAAACTGAAGCTTCAGGAAGAAAGGTTTTTTTAAAATAATGAATTTTAGCAAATATATATATATAACTGTATACATGTATGGAACTATATTTTATTTACATACAGCCCTAAAACTCAAATATATTTTTTCTTTCTTTTTCTTATTTACCATGGGGTATTTCTGGAAAATACTTCAAGGATGTTGGATTAGAGAAGACAGACAAACAAGGGGGGAGGTCATGTGTGTCAGTTGCTCTACAAACAGGAAGTCTTTGGAAGGGCACAACATGTTGGCGCATGTTTGAAGGATCACAAAACCTCAAAGTTTGTATGTGTATATTTCCATACACAAGTGAGATGAACGAAATTATGGATTTGTGATAATATCTGTAAGAAGTCCCAATGAAATGATTAATTAAAAAATGAAAGACCTTAGTGATAAAACAGTAGAATATGATTATCAAGTATATGCAGGAGGGCAGAGGGAGATAAAGGAACCAAGAAGACTCTTGTAAATGTATATCAACTGTTGAAAGAATAAATGAAATGCGATTCATGTAGAAAAACAAACAAGTGAGTTTAAGGAGCACTTTGAGAATGCAATGCTATTTCCTGTAAGTGAAATGGTTCACACATATAATTTGCATAAAGAGGTTAATTGTTTGGAAATGTGATCGGATAACATGGGTTCTACTTATAAATATTTGAAAATATCTGCATATGCTTATTTATCCTTTAGCACTCACATGACACCAATAAACAGGTTTAAATACCTCAAAGTAAAGTATAACAGGCAAATATTTCGCTAAAGATGTAAGAATGGTGAATACCCCCTCTGTGGGTCTGCACTGAGAGTCAACCCCTTGGATTTATGGTTAAGGTAAAATTTCATAAATCTCAGAAATTGTTTGTGTCTCAGACTTATTAATAACAATGCTTTCATCAGTGTTTGAATGACTTTCCCAGATTGGCAGGCACCTGCCTTGTCTGAATATTCTCTTTTCTGCTTGTTGTAATTTATGGGATTGGAAAACAAAAACAAAACTTAGTGTTAATTATTTTTAATGTTTTACTTCTTTCACTCTTTTAAGCACGTATGAGGGAGCTTCAAAAGTTTGTGGACAATTCTATTATCTTTAATTCTTTTTTCCCCGTGATACTGTGAATTCCCCACAAATTTACAAAACTGAAAACATACAATGTATGACTTTGCTACCCCTCCCCACATATTATTATACTATAAGCACAAAGCATATCCTGTATTCATGAAAATTAGTTCTGTAATGGTTTCTTGTATTGCACTGTATTCATGTCCCAATTATTTAGCCACTCTCTTGATGTTTGATATTAATGCTGTTTCCTTTGGGGGGGGGGCTATAAATAATGTGATTACAGAGATGCTTGTACCTGAATGCTTTTGCTTAGCCCTATTCTCTTAAGACAAGTTCTTCTGAGTGTAATCCGTTTTACTGTTTTAATGCTTACTTATCGACTATTTCTAGGGAGACTGTTCTGGATTATTTACCTAACAATCCTATTGTTTCATAGCTTATTTACAAATACAGAATATCATCATCCTCCACGACTAATTTTAAAAAATTGTTAATTTGACAGCACTCAGTGATATCCCAAGACCTTGGTGGTATAGTAGGTTAAGTCTTGGTCTGTTTACCACATGTCAATGGTTCCAGCCCATTAACCACCACGAGTGAAGAAGATGAGACTGCCTGCTTTGGTAAAGAGTGACAGTCCTGGAAATCATAAAAAGCCCTTTAGTGTAGCGATGAGTTGCAATTGCCACAATGAGAGTGGGTTTAAGTGATATCCCATTATGTGATGTTGTATAATCCTGTTATGAACCTGTGGACGCACAGATGGATTCTGAGCTCCCACTTAATTCTAGCTCCAATCCCCACAGAGTTAATTCTTATGTCAGGGCCCTGCCCAATACCTGCCATCATGAAGTGATCACTGCCAATATGGGTGCTAGAGCAAAGTGTGATGAAGAAAGCAGATGGTGCCTGGCTATCAACTGGAATAATGTCTCGGATCTTCAAGGCTTTTATTCAAATAAGCAGCCATCTATGTGAAATGTCAACCTAGTTTCCATGGAAGAAGCACACCAGTCAGTGTAAGCCCGAGATGACAAATAACAAAATCCAAATATGATGAAGGGAAAGGTATCGGAGCTTTAATTGTGAACACCTACTTTGTAGAAGGCTATGGAGGCAAGTGTGAGCCCAAAATTCATCTGCAGAATGCCTCGTCAGATTAAGCCTCTGGCAGAACCCCTCAGGCCATAGTCAGGGGGACACAAACAAATTTGCTGAGACAGAGATTATTGGAAACTTGATTATGGCGGATGGAATGATGGTATAATATGATATCTGGCCAGTTGACCTCCCTCTTAATCGAGCCTGAATTTACTCTAGGTTTAAATATTTCTTGTTTCACGATAGCAAATTTCTCACTGGATTATTTTAATATGACTGGTGGTCTTTTCTTTCTTCCTCTTTATTTTTTTTAAATATATTTTTTTCTGTTTTATTTTTTTATTGTTTCTGCTATGTTTCTCAGTTTCAGAAACACAGGAAGGAAGGAGTGGATGCATCAACCCAATAACTGAGGCAATGGTTTATCAGAGATGGGGCAGGTGTGTGTGGAGTATGAAGGGAACTGGGAGAGTAAATACTGAATGTGGGAGTGGGAGGGAGCACTAGAACTGACTGTGATGATGTACATGAAACTCTTTTTTGAAAGCGACTTAACTATGGAAGTGTATAATAAGTGAATTTTATATCAATAAAACAATTGGTAAAAAAATAACTGTTATGAGTTACAGGATCATGATCCATTAGTAATTATTCTGTTATTGGTCTATGAAGACCTACTGTTTATATTTTTATAACAATTTTTTATTGTAAATTTTGTAGGGGATTACATTTCAGCTTATCAATTTGTATATATACAACTGTTTAACCTACTAGTCAAACCTCCCCCACCCAATATTTTACCATTCACCTACTCTTAAATTTTAAAATAAGTATACACAGGTAGTTCCTAGGTTACCAATGGTCAGTTTATAGACAATTCCATACTTGTCCCTCTGTGTCATGAAAATTTGTCCTCACTTTCAATTGGTTAAACAATCCCCTAAAGAACTCACAGCCATCAAGTTGATTTTGACTTACAGTGACCTTAAGAGACAGAACAGAATGACGTCTTAAGAGTCTTTGAAAATACTGTTTACAGAAGCAGGTAGCCTCGTTGTTCTCCTGTGGAGTGGCTGGAGGGTTTGAACTGCTGACCTTGTAGTTAGCAGCCTAGTGCTTCATTCAGGGCTCTGAAGCAACCCCTAATGGCAACAAATTCTTCATCGCAATCACCTATGCTTGCTGCATGTATAGTATTTAAAACAGGGAAAATATTTTGATTCTTTTCTCCATGGATTTTAATCAGTCCATTCCAGGTCAACTTCTTGTATTTCCAGTTGTGTTAGTCCAAGTAGACTAGAGAAACAAATCCATAGACCCACATATGTGTATAAGAGAGACTTTTATATAAAGGGTAATTGTACTTTAAGAAAGCATCTTAACCCAGTCCAGTCCATACCCATAAGTTCGATATTAGCCCTTATGTACAATACCAATCTATAAAGTCCTCTTCAGACTCATGAAGCACATGCAATGATGCCGAATGCAGGATGATCACAGGCTAGTTGAAAGAAAGTATTTGGATTCAGTGGTGTTATAGGCATCTCAGCACTGGCACGGGTCTCTACGTGTCTTCTCCAGCTTCAGAGGTCTGGTTGCATCAGGCTAGGTCCACATGGCTTCTCCAGCTCAGGGCAGTAGTGTAGCTCCATGTGTCTTATCAACTGCAATGAGAGAGAGAAGTGTCTCCTGTCTGCAAGGAGGAAATACAGGATTTCTCAGAATTCTCAGGAGAAGGCCATGCCCTCACAGAGGCCTCATTGGCTATGACCCGATTGACAGACTAGACTCCACCCCTTAACTCTTAATCCTCTCATGTCCCAAATTGACACCAGATTATGTAACTAACACACCACTCCAGATATACTGAATCAGAATCTACCTTTTAACAAGTAATTCTTTTAACAGGTAATTCTTAAAATGTAGAGTTACATTTTTAGGAGGTTTAAATGTTGGTTAGCTACCAACAAGTCAGCCCTGATTTGTGGTGACACCATGCCCAGCTGAAGGAACTGCTGGCTGGTTCTATGGATAGGATTATTGTGATGCTTATGGTTGACATTAGCTAATTAAAAAAATTATTTTATTGAGGGCTCGTAGAATTCTTATCAGTCTATATATACATCCATTAAGTCAAGCACATATGTACACCTGTTGCCCTCATCAATCTCAAAACATTTGCCCTCTACTTTAGCCCTCAATATCGTTTGCTCATTTTCCCCCTCCCCCCTCCCTCCTGAACCCTTCATGATTCATAAATTATTATAGTTTTTTCATAAGTTACACCGTTCGACGTCTCCCTCTGCCCTCTTCTCTGCTGTCCATTCCCCAGGGAGGAGGCTATACTTAGATTCTTGTAATTGGTTCCCCCCTTCTACCCCACATTCCCTTCACCCTCCAGGCCTCGCCCCTCTCACCGCTGGTCCTGATGAAGTCATCTATCCTGGATTCCCTGTGCTTCAAGTTGCCATCTGTACGAATGTACATCATCTGGTCTAGCCAGATTTGCAAGGCAGAATTGGGATCATGATATTGGGGCGGAGGAAGCATTAAAGAACTAGAGGAAAATTATATGTTTCATTGTTGCTACCTTGCACCATGATTGGCTAGTTTCCTCCCCTAAACCCCTCAGCAGGTGTTCTGTTGCCACCCGATGGACTCTGAGTCTCCACTCTGCACTCACCCACCTTTACAATGACATGATTTCTTGTTCCTTGATGCCTGACACCCGATCCCTTCAACAGCTGGTGGTCACACATGCTGGTGTGCTTCTTCCATGTGGACTTTATTGTTTCTAAGCTAGTTGTCCGCTTGTTTATCTTCCAGCCTTTAAGACCCCAGATGGACATTAGCTAATTTTTAAAGATCACAAGATCTTTCTCCCTAGTCTAGGTACTCTGCTGAAATTTGCTTAGCATCATAGCAACATGCAGGCCTCCACTGATATACAGCTACATGTGAGATGCATTGCCAGAAATCAAACTGAGGCTTTTGTAATGTGAGATTTCCACCACGCTTATACCAATGAACCTGCTGCCTTCAAGTCAATCCCAAATAATAGAGACAGAATAGAATTGTACCATGGAGCTTCTAAGCCTGTAATTAAGAAAAAAAATATTATGAACTGGGCAAAGGTTTACATAGTAAATCAATTTTGCATTAAACAATTCATACACATTTTGTTTCACGTCATTGATTGCAATTTCTTCATTGTAACCTCACTTATCCCACATACTCTCTCTGTTTCCTATTTCTATTCCTGCTTCTTTCTTAACCCTTCTGAACTTTATCTTTGAGAAAATGCTGTCTGTCTTTTCTATCTTAAAGAATTGATTAGTCTAGGATGTGCATACCTCTCTAGTATTATTGCTCCCCTTTTAAAGTTCGTTTGGCTGAAGATGGAGTTATGGGGCAAGTTCATCTTCAAATCTGAAGTGTGACTAAGGGCTGTACTATCAGCAATTCCACCAGTCCTTATCTGACCAGTAAGCCTGTTCTTTGTTAAGATTTTCAGTTTTGTTCCACACTTTTATCCCACTCTATCCAAAATTTGCTAATGTGATTCCTATTAAAACAGTTAGTAATGTTAGCAAAGTACCATCTAGTTCTGGTTGAAGGGTCTTGCAGTTGGTGTTTGTGTGGCCCATTAGTCAATGACACTACTTATTTTCATTTGTCTTCAATTTCCTTAAATCTTTTCTCCTCAGGATGCAGAGATTCCAATAGTTGTATCCTGGATAGCTTCTCACACACTGTTAACACCACAAACTGAAAAATCTCCCTGGAAACAGATGGCCACATCTAGCTCATATGAAGTGGCTAGTGAATTTGAACTACTGATCTTTAGGTTAGTAGCTAAGTTCTCTGACCACTCTGCTACCAGGATTCCTATAGACCACCAATACCTTCTCAACATGGAAGCAGCAGTCCAGAAATAAAATAATTTCATTCTCAATAAACTAAAAATATGTAATGGGCAAGTCTGCTGTGAAAGACCTAAAGTGTTTAAAATCAAAGATATGCTACTTAAGAACTTAGGTGCACCTGACTCAAGTCATCACATTTTCAAGGACCTCCTCAGCATGGAAAGCTGGACAATGACTAAGGAAAACTGGGGAAGAAGTGATACAGTTGAACTAGGAGACTAGTGAAGGACTTCCAGAAGAACAAACGCATCAGTCTTGGGAGAGGTACCATCAGTATGTTCCTAAAGTGAGGATGGTAAGACTTCATCTTACTTACTTCGGACATGGCATCAGGAAGAACCTGTCCCTGGAGCAGGTCAGCAGGCTTGGAAAAGTAGAGGGTCAGCAAGTAACTGGAAGGTCTGTAAGGAGAGGGAGAACACAATGGCTCACATTCTTCTCCCCTCCCCTCGTGCTTTTCAATCATTCCTTTCATTGGTTCCATTCTAAGGAAGGTTTTCCGTGTCCTAGAGGAGATACCGATGCATGGATGTTTTTGCTTTCTTGTTGTTGTTTTAATTCTTTCCCCTTCCCCACCCGATGTTTTTGTTTATGTTTGTTTCATTTGTTATATTTCCCTCTGATTTTCAATTCTATATCGCTCTCTGTCCTGGAATGAAGTTGATCTAGAAGAAAGACGTGAATCCATCATGACCCTGAGGAGCTGATGTACAATTTCATCAAATCCACATTCTACGTAAACCACTTACCGTATATATTTGAGTATAAGCCGACCTGGAGAATAGCCAAGGCACCTAATTTTACCACAAAAACTGCATAAAAATGAGCTGAAAACTCAGCTTATACTAGAGTATATATGGCTAATTTCAGGATGCTATTAACTTTAGTTTCCAGATATTCTCTCTTAAAACTCTCAACATCCATTTGCAATGACTTTAATATATACCTCATTGTATTTGTGAAGCATGTTCCCTGTTTGGCTTAGGCCTCATAGACTTATGTTGACATGTTGTGATAGGTTGGGTTCTCGAGAGAAGTAAACCAGCAGTTTAGGGGAGGGGGGAACCAGTGTTTAGGCACATAGAAAGTCAGGTATATCATGAAATGCTTCATATTGTTGTCCAAATAGGGAAGTCCAGTCTGATTCAAGACCATGAGCCAGATGTAAACTGGAGGCTTCTCCTGACTTGTATATAGCTACAGGGGCTGACAAACCAAACTCAGGAAAAGGAAGCAAGAGAGCCACAGGCTGGTGGATGCAGAGCTGAATGAATCCAATGTTAGCCAGCAATCCACTAACCTCCTGTGGTCAGCAGGCCATACATCAGGAGATCAAAGAACCACACAGGGGTCCAGATCTAGTGCAAGGTGAAGGAGAGAGCGAAAACGAGAGAGAGAGAGAGAGAGAGAGAGAGAGAGAGAGAGAGAGAAAGGTTTTCTCAGTGTCTCTCATAAAAAGACACCCCCACCCCCTGCCTCCAGGCATCATCAGCCCATGAGCTGATTGAGAGGTTGGACTCTACCCCTACACTTTCATCCAGGTAACATGAAGTTATTATAAAATATAACCACCAAACCTGCACACCTCTATGGATCTCAAAGACAGACCCACTGTCAAGTGACTGCAAATTGCTTTCCAAATAGCTGGTGATGACAGGGTCCACATACCTCTTCAAAAAATCAAAGCGAGAAATAATGTTATTACAGGCACATGAGTGGATGCAAAATGACAGGGGCCATTCCTGCCAAGTATTTTACTTCTGTGGCACCCGGAAAGGGTGATGGATGGTATTTAAATTGGAAACTTGACGATGGGATTTTGAAATGAGCTGGAGTACCCTCGTGAAAGAGCCCCTCTTGGTGGCTTTTGTTCTCTCACTTATCACGACCTTGTGCACACAACTTCCTCCTGTCCCTCAGTTCTCCCCTAAGTTGGATGGAGCCCCATTCTTCGAGCCCATGAATTATATTGCACAATCAATTCAATGGAAGGAGTTGCATAGCAGCAAGCACAACAGTAAAATCTTTATGACTTTCACTTCAGGGAAGAGTATAAATATCTTCTTTGTCTTTAACTTATCAATTTTAAATCAACTCTTTAGGAGCGGCTAGTGGTGCATAGCTTGCTTTCAGAAATGTAGAATCAGCAAACAAAGGAGGACAGGTTGGTGCTTGCTCACAGCTGGGCTATAACCAGAATGGTGGGGGTTTCAGCTGGTGTGTCTGAGTAAGCCTCAGTTGTCTGGTCTGATGTTATTTCCAAATATGCTCTAACATTGATATCTTATGAAAAGACTTCAATCAGTTTATTAAGAATATTGGCATTTGTATTCTTTATATGTTATAGATTATAATCATCAAAGGTTTGTTTTTTCAGAGACTAAAACAAGCAAAAACTCGATTCCTCTCAAATAGATTCTGACTCACAGTGACCTTTTATGAAAGAGTACAACAGCTCATTGGGCTTCCAAAGCTGTAATCTTAACAGTAGTCGATTGCCATGTCTTTCTCCCACAGAACACAGAGCAAACTAAAAATCTCCACCAGTAGACCAGTAAGGAACATCATGATAAATGGAGAAAACGTTGAAGCTATCAAGGGTTTTATTTTACTTGAATCTACAAATAACATGCTGGAGACAAGCAATCAAATGATTCATTTGGGCAGATCTGCAGAGAACCTCTTGAAAGAACATACATATATCACTGAGAGAGTTAAGTTATGCCTGCCCTAAGCCACAGTGCTTTCATGTGAAAGCTGGATACTAAATAAAGAAGACCGGAGAAGAACGGGTGCATTTGTATTATTAAGGTGCCGGCAAAGAAGCATGCGTATCCTGCAGGCCACCGGAAGGACAAACCAATCTCTCTTGGAAGAACAGCCAGAACGGTCCTTAGTGGGAAAGATAGCAAGACTCTGCCTCACTTACATTGGTCCCCTTATCAGGAGGGATCAGTCCCTGAAGAAGGACATGATGTTGCGTGAACTAGTGGGTTCGCAACAAAGAGGAAGACTTCAACAAGATGGATTGGTACAGTGGCTGCAACAATGGGCTCAAATATAGCAACAATTGTGAGAATGGTGTAGAGCCAGGCAGTATTTCACTCTGAAGTCAAGAGATGTTTTGTTGGGTGCTATTGAGTCAATTCAGATGCACAGTGACCCCATGTGGCAGACCAGAGCTGCCCACATCAGGGCTTGTAGGTTACACTCCTTAAAAAAAATATCTATCTATCTATCTATCTATCTATCTATCTATCTATCTATCTATCTATCTATCTATCTATCTATCTATATAAAATTAATTGGGATTTACTGCATTCACCATCCCATTCTATAGTTCAATCACATCAAGCAGAATTGTACAATTGCTACTACAACCAGTCTCCAAACGCTTTTTTCTTCTGTGATCTTTATTGAAGCAGTTTGTCAGGGGTTTTCTCCTATGGTGCTGTTGGGTAGGTTCAGACGATCAACCTTTCCATTAACCAAGCACTGAACTGTTGCTGAAATAAATAATGCATCATTTTTTTTTTTTTAAGTTTTGTGAATATCCCTTTATTTTCTTTCAGGAATAGGATTCCTAAAGGTCATAAATGTTCGTTTCTGTAAAGGTGCTGAGAAATATAACACTAGAAAGTAACCCCACTCCTGAGTTACGCGGTAGTGCCTACAGCCTGCAGACAGAGCCCTGATTCCAGCTTAGGCCTTGAACCAGTTGACAAACCCTCTTGAGTCCTTGACACACAGATTTCTGACCACTCAGCTGCAAAGGTAACCCGGACAAACCCTGGGGAGGCAGTGGCTCCTTGAGACATTTGGGCACATGGGAAGAGATAGCTCGACTATGGCAAAGACAGGTCATTGGGGGCAGCCAAGTGAACAGTTCAGGAAGGTTGGCATTAAGGTCTAGTCCTTAGA
This sequence comes from Echinops telfairi, assembly GCF_000313985.2. Classification (NCBI taxonomy): domain Eukaryota; kingdom Metazoa; phylum Chordata; class Mammalia; order Afrosoricida; family Tenrecidae; genus Echinops; species Echinops telfairi. Next base: position 3,072,135 of record NW_022111368.1, read on the forward strand.
AAGGGGGATCTTCATCTTTCTGTCTTCCCCATTCGGCTTGTTGGCTCAATCGCAAAACGTCTTGACTGGCGTGAACGTAAACCTTGTATTAATGATGTCTGGTAAAAGCCATTTTTAGCCATTAGCCTATCTATCTGTGGAAGACATATCAAACCTCCCCTGTTACGTATGCTGTTAGTCTTGTACCATGGAATCAGAGAAAGGGAGCTTTGTTGGCAAATGGCTGTGTTTCCTTTCTCTCTTTCCTCTCGGCGTATATGCCGAATAAAATCTGTTTTCCTCACCGTTGTAACTTTGTGGTAATTTTGCCCTAGGACTGAAAAGTTTGTTGAACGAATGAATGAAACATTATTTGCTATATTAGACGAGAAACAGAAACGCACCATGAGTGTCTTTGAGTTGCGTTGCAGCTCTGGAGTAAGGCTGCTATCCCACTGAAGGGAAAGGTATTGGACTACAGCGTGCTCTATTGTGTGTTGAGACAGATTTCTCCCAGTCATAACAGAAGAGCTACTGTAAGTTGCATTAATACTCTGAAGCCACTGCGGTGCCCTTTAGTGCAATGAAATTGTGCTTATTAAATTTTTGTTCCTGCAGCTTCTGAAAGTCTTTAAGCAACTCCCAAGGACAACATTGAGTCTTAGGAAAGCCTCGCGCTCCGGATTCTCTTTCTTAAAGAGACAGGCTAATGGTGGGGGTAGGGTGGGAGTCAAACAGTTATTTTTCAACTCTCCTGACTGCCGCAGGAAAACCCCCATTACAGCAGGTCACGTTTCGCTTGTTTACTTGGCTGTGGCCATATCTGTTGCGTAGTTCTTTTGTTTTCTCCGGGTGTAATCTCTGATGCACATGGAGTTCAGACAATGTAGATGACCCTGTACTGGATGCACAGAGCTCGCTGTCAAGATACTGTTGCCCCTCCCTGGGCTCAGGTCCCATTTTAGTATGAGAGAGAAAAAAAAAAAGACAGAAACAATGGAGACAAATTTAGACACTGATGGGAAAAGAAATGCAGGCCACTGTCCACCCCGGTGCTTTGAAGCTACGCCCACAAGGCAATTTCCTTTAAGCTCAGGGATTCCCAGATTCAGAAGAGCCTGTGTAAGCAGAGGCAGACACCAGATGATTAACATTGGGCTCACCTTTTCCATGCTAAGTTCAAGCCCCAGGCATCCCTTAGAAATCAAATCAAAACAAACAACAAGAAAACAACACACAAAACAGAGGATAACTGTGTATTACCCAAGGAAGCAAGTTGAATCTCTCTGTTAAGATCTGGGCAGGACATTTATCAACTTTCATTTTCCCTGTCATTATGGGAAATGTTAAATCCTGAATCGGATGTGTCTTATACTTTTTGACATTCACTAGCCTATGTCTTCCGATGGCTGGTTGAGGTGTAGCTACCAGTCTTCACTCTCTTTTCCCATTTGAAATGAGTGGATTTATCTCATAGACTCACGGACTCTCTGCACTCCCTAAGTCTAGACAATGTAAATTTACCCAGTGATGCGAGGAGACATTTATCAGCATGTAAGGTGGATGGCTGATTTGGAAGGTATTAGAGCGGCATGATATTTATGCTGGGATATAGATGTCTACTGCAGTGGCCTAGATAATAAATGCAATAAGCAATAACAGTGCACATCTCCTCTTGGACTGTGCTGTTAATGAGCTGTGAAACTAGACAGATGTGGTCATAAATACATAATTCTGTTTTGCATGGAAATAATGTCTAGTTTAAAATCATCTATCTTAATATTGGAGGTCTTGTTTTGGTTGGTCATTGAGAGTCTCGAGATTTTTTTAAATGTCCTTAATAATTGTACATGTTTTAATAGGAAACACAATTAATAGGTGCTTTGTTAGCAGATCATCAACATTAGCATAAGTCTCACAAATATTCAAATTTTCAGGTAGGATATAAAATCACAGAACGTAAGTTTTGTACATTTACAGCAGACATAATTATTAGAGCATATATATATATATACCAATATACCACATTTCACTTGATTTAAGTTCATGAAGCAATATTGAGCATAACTTTCTAGGCCTGTAAGCGTTTCTCCTAGCTCCAGACCGTGGGGGAGTCCTCACACTCCCATGATTTAGGACTGCACTTCATAAACTTGGGAGGAAGGAATGTGGTGGGAGGCCAAAAGGAGACTCTGATGGGTGGCTGACTGAGTGAGGAAACCGTCGGACCAGGGGTGCAGAAAACGAAATCCAGTGTTTACTTGCGTCCTCTAAATTAGAGGAAGAGTATCGTTGACACACACAAAGAGGAAGGGGGATTGAACACAGATGCTTGTGTAGTTTTTATATGGTTTCACATAGAATGGATACATGGATTTGGCACAATTTTTATTGAAATAAAATGAATACTTTAAATTAAAAAAAATTCCCCCCTTGCCCATGATCCTAGGCATCTTGTTAACAAAATTGAGCTTTTTTTCTTCTTCACATGAAACACCATATAATAAAAACTAGCTCCTTTAACTTTTTAATTTCTCTGCCTCACTCTCCTATACTTTTGCCAGGAGGACTCAGTTGCCTTTCTCCAGCCACATGTACATTTCAGGTTGCACGGCCGTCCTCTCTCATTGGCTCCCTGCCTCTCCAGCTCATTTCCAGTCGTGGAGGGCTATAACTTCTCTAAGAACCTCTGGTGGCACAGTGGGTTACACATTAGGCTCCTAACCCCAAGGTTGGCAGTTCAAAATGACTGGCCACTCCATGAGAGAAAGATGAGGCTTTCTCCTCCTGTAGAGATGTAGAGTCTCCAAAACACACAGGGGTAGTTCTACTCTGTTCTCTTAGGGTGGCTATGATTTGCAATTGATTCAGTGACGTGAGTTTTTTTTGGTTTTTTTGCTTCTTTTCTTCAATTTCTTCATTTTGTTAAGTTTCTCTCCCTGAGTTGTAACCACCCTTGTTATTATAGGCATGCCATTTTGTTGTGCTTGGCTGTGTTGTGATAGCTGTATTACAGACACTCTGTTTCTACGAAGTAAAGGCTTGTGGTATCCCTGCATCGAGCAAGACATGTGGTGCCAGTTTCCCAACAGCAGGTGCTCATTTCAAGGTTCTGTAAAGTTTTGGTAATTCTTACACTATGTCAAACTTTTCCATAATGATATTGCACACTTAACAGACTACAGCACAGTGTAAACAAAATGTTCATATGTACTAGGAAACCAAAAAATTCATGTGACACATTTTCTTGCATTATTTGCTTTATTGTGGTGGTCTGGAATCCAACCCCAAATATCTGCCAGAAGATATGCCTAGAGAAACTGCGTGGTGTACAGCCAACATTTTAAATACCAATGGGAAACGAAGAAGATGTCAGTTATATAAAACAATGTTTTCTCATACAGTTCATGGAGAGAAAGTCATGGAGAGTTCAAAACACGTAAGACAATGGTATTTTATATTATTTATAGTTTGCCATACAGAAGCTAACAGCTTTGACTCAATATATTAAATTCTTCATTGTATGCTCCTTCATATGCAGTTTGTTACATCTAGTACACTTGTCCATCTAGTACACCTAGGTCAGTTCTACAATTTCTTCTCCCCCAGGAGAGGATGTATGCAATTTGGACAAAGACTTGTTTTGGTTTCTTGCCTAAATCACTCCTTCATCAATGGCTTCAAAATCACAAGCAATGGCAGAGAGGTCCATGAAAGGCTGTGGAAGGGAGAGGTAACACAGATGATTTCTCAGCATTAGCACTATTGATAAGCCTGTGTGAGGGCTGTGAATTGTGGGACACTTTGCAGCACTTGTTGCAGGTCATCCACCAGATGCCAGTCGAACTCATGTTGACCCTCCCTGCCTGCCCCCACCTCCTGATGTGACAATGAAAAGTGTTTCTAGATCTTTCTAAATGTGCCCTATGGGGGTAGAATCATCCTCACTTGAGAACTGCTGAGGTCTTCTTGTTCCTCTCTGACCACATCAAGTTTGCACCACTTCAGGGCGTTTGAGCATGCTCCCGATGGGCCTCTCTCCCTGCAGAAATTTATATGCTCCATTTTCTCAAATCATTTTGCTTCAAAGTCACCATCCTCTCTCTTCAGTAATGCTCCACACCCCGACTGGCTCAACCATCTTCATCTTCTTAGCCTCAAAACCAAACCAAATTCATGTTCACCCACCCACTTCTGACTCAGCCACCCTGGCGGGAAGCGTAGAACAACCCCTGTGGGTTTCTAAGAGTAAATCTTCACAGGAGCCGAAAGCTTCATCATCTTTCTCCTGTGGAGCCATTGGTGGGTTCTAGTTATTGACTTGGCAATTAGTAGCCTACTATGCCACCAGGAAAGTGCATTTCCTGTCATTTGTCACTAACTAAATCGACACTTTGGTGTTTTTACTGTTGACTCCACTTATTAGAATCTCAGCTCCTAGAGGGCCGAACCTTTGCTTTTGTTCTCATGTACTTTATGTAGCACCTGGCACGTGGAATATGGCATGGATGTCTTTCTGGGTAAATCAATGAAGGAATAAACCACCCACTCTGAGCACAGGCAAATCCTGTAGCTGAGGCTGCTTATTGGGAAGAAGCACAGGAGACAATCTGTTGGTTTATGTCCAAAGCGAGTGTTCCCACACATCTTTCGGTCTCCATTGACTTATGGTCAAGACTGTGAATTCTTCCCACCTTGGAAGATTTGTCAGAATATAATAGGTTCCCACACTTGAGTTGAATAGGCTGCTGGCATTTAATCATTTTTCCCCTATGGAAAAGAACATTGTGAGACAGTTGTGTTCCTTTTTCCGTTTCTAAATCATTATCAAGATGCTGAAGGAAATGATGCTAGTGATTCAACCAATGAGTCCTTCCTAGTCAAATGTCAGTCTTTAAAAACAATACAAAAAGAATCTATTTATTATTTTCCCTTTTTACTTGTTAAGCCAGTTTTTATGGTGGAAAGAAATGATATGTAGAAATAAGCTAATGGCAAGGGCTCAAGTAGAAAGAAAATGATGATGGCGACATATGTACAAATGTGCTTGATGCAATTGACATATGGATTGTTACAAGAGCTGTAAGAGCCCCCAATAAAATGATTTATTAAAATTTAAAAAAAGAAAGAAGCTAATGGAAAGTGTATTGGAACACTCAGTGTTTACTTGCATGGAGCGCCTTCTTTAGGGCTTGGGTTGTAGAAATAGCCTCATAGTTTGTGTGGCTCTCCGAGCATATGAATTGCAATCTTGAAATATGATGTTGCTAGGGTGGCCTACCTAATGACCTTTGAACAAATTCATGATAGGTCGCCTATAAGGATTTGTGATCTCTATATCACTGTTCTGTTGGGTCACTTTTCTTTGGAATGGGCACAAACATGGATCTCTTCCAGTCAGATGGCGAAGTAGCTGTCTTCCAAATTTCCTGGCATAGACCAGTGAGTGCTTCCAGTGCTTCTTCAGCTTTCTGAAACATTTCAATGGAGCCTCGTTTTTGGCTAATACATTAAGTACAGTTTGAACTTCTTCCTTCAGCACCTCCTGAATGGTGGAACCTTGACTAGTTCTTTTTGGTACAATGACTGTATTTTTTCTAGGTGCCCCTGACCCAAGCCATGGTGTCCTCCATTGCATCACATGCGTATGATAGTTGGACGTTGAATAAGGAAGACCATAGAGGAATAGGTGCGTTTGAATCGGGGTGCTGGAGAAGAGTAGTGAAGGTACCATGGACAGCTGAAAGCACATCCCGATCTGTCCTGGAGAAGTATGGCCAGAGTGATCCTTAGATACAAGGATGGCAAGACTCTGCCGGACATACTTTGGACATGTTGTCAGGAGAGATCAGGTCCTGGAGAAGAACATCATGCTTAGTAAAGCGGAAGGGTGGTGAAAAGAGGAAGGTCCTCAACGAGATGGATTGACACAGTGGCTGCGTCAAAGGACTCAGGCACAGGAACAATTGTGAGGCTGGCGCTGGGCTGTGCAGTGTCTCGTATTGTGCCTAGGGTCCCTATGGGTTGGAGCTGACTCATTGGCACCTCACAACAACAACAACAACAACATACCACTGCTCATCATCATATGGCCACTATGAGTTGGAAACAACTCAAGGACAACTGTTTATACCACTGTTAATTTCTCTGTAAGGAAGTATGTTTAGAGTTAGGACCTATGGGTTAGATTGCTGGATTCAAATACAAACTTCACTGTCTATTACTCCATAACCTTGATAAAGACATTTAATCTCTCTTGGCCTAAGTTTCCCCATCTTTAAAATGTAAATACATAGTTGTGTCTACTTTGTAGGAATGTTGGACTTTTAAATGACATAATCCTTATAAACCAGTGTTACTGGGACAAAAAATCCTGTATTGACTAATAATGTTTTCTGATTCAACTAGCCTGAATTGTCATCTAACGATGGCTGAAAAACAAAAGGGATGTAATTTTATTCATTAAAAATAATATTTATCAGTAGGGAAGTTTACAAACAAAAATAACGAAAATGGAAAGATAATGATATTTTCACCCATACTTTGTGAAGCCTCTTATATTCTTTATTGTATGAATGATGTTTATTTATTGTAGAATATCTAGGAAAAAAATCTGTAAAGAAAAAAATGAATTGAATTCTTCATCCTTTGTGTGTGTGTGTAGATAGAGAGAACTAAAGTTACAATATGTTCTTTTTAAAAACAAACCATTTTTCATTATTAATTATTTAGTTGCTATTTTAGTCACCACTCCTCTGTCAGTTTGTTGTACTGTGGTGGCTTGTGTGTTGCTGGAAGCTATGCCACAAGTACTGTAAACACCAGCAGAGTCGCCCAGGGTGGACGTTTTCACCGGAGCTTCCAGAATAAGAAGGACTAGGAAGCAGGAAAAGTGGACTGCTGAAATGGTTCTGGGGAGCAGCAGAAAACTCTCTGATCTAATTCCAGAAGATGGGCGCCTCGGGTTGGAAGGCATTCAAAGGGCTGCCTCCTCAAAGTAATATGGACCTGACCGATATGAATGAAGCAAAGCTTTCAGAAGCTTCCTTTGCTGATGTGGCAGAACTCACAGTGAAAATAAATAGCTGCAGAGACCTATGCGTTGAAATCGGGAATGTACAAAGAGCCAGTAGCATGAAAGGAGGACGTCCAAGATACAATGAAGGTATTGACTAAAAATAAGGCTCCAGGAATTGACAAAATACCAATTTAATGTTTCAACAAGCTGATGAAGCATCGGAAGCACTCACTAATCTCACTGACATCATATTGATTCCAATTCCTAGCGACCCTACAGGACAGGGTAGAACTGCCTTTATCAGTTTCCAAGACTGTAACTCTCTACAGGAATAGGAAGTCTCATTTTTCTCCCACAAAGTGTCTGGTGGTTTCAAACTGTTGACCTTGTGGTCAGTAACTCAACTCACTATGCCACGAAGGTTCCTCCTCACTAACTTATGACAAGAAATTTGGAAGACAGTGATATGGCCAACTGACTAGAAGAGATCCACATTTGTGTCCATGTCAAAGACAGGTGGTCTAAAAGAATCCAGAGATTATTGAACAATATCATTAATACCACGTGCAAGTTAAATTTTGCTAGAGATAATTTAAAAGGGATTGCAGGACTACATCAATAGAGTGCTTCCAGAAAGTCAAACCAGATTCAGAAAAGGACATGGAATGAGGATTGGCATTGCTGACATTAGACAGATCTTGGCTGAAAGTGTTTATTTGTGCTTTATTAACCATGCCAAAGCGTTCGAGTATATGGATCATAAAAAACTATAAATAACATTGTGAAGAATGAGACTTACAGAACAGTTCATTGGGTTCTTGTGGAACTTTCAAGAGGATCAAGAAACAGTCATTTAAATAGAAAAATGGAAGGCTTCATGGTTTAAAATCAGGAAAATTGTGTATCCTACCACCACTAGTCAACCTGTATGCTGAATAAGTCATAGAAGAAGGTAGACGGTATTAAAACGAACATGGTATCAGTATTGGAGGACGCGAGCTACAATATGTGGATGACACAACATTTTTTGTGGGAAGCAAAGAGAACATGACACACTTACTGATAGAAACGAAAGACCACAGCCTTCAGTATCATTTACATTTCAATGTAAACAAAAATCTTCACAAGAGGACTAATCAACAACTCCATGATAAATGGAAGAAAGATGGAAGTGGTCAAGGATGTCATTCTGCTTGGATCCACAATCAATGTTCATGGAAGCAGGAGTCAAGAAATATTTTTGTCTATGTTGAATTGGATAAATCAACTTCTAAAGACTTCTTTAAAGGTGCTCCTGACTTAGGCCATGGTCTTTCAAACTGCTCATATTCATGTGACAATTTGACACTGAATAAGGAAAGCAGAAGAACTCGTGCTTCTAAAATATGCTGCTGCCAAGGATATTGAAGTTATCTGAAGAACAAACAAATTTGTCTTAGGAGGACAGCCCGAAGCGAGGATGGCAAGACGTTGGCTCTCATACGTTGTATTAACTATTCAGATGGCTCTGTCCTTAGAGAAGGACACCAGGCTTGGGAAAAGAGAGGTTCAACAAAAAATGAGGAAGCACCTCAACCGGGGATTGAAGCAGTGGTTTCAACAATGGGTTCAAGCGCATTGATTGAGAGGGAGGTCCAGTAGTGGGAAGTCGTCTGTTCTGTTGCTCGTGGCTTTGTTGTGAATTGAAACCAACTCCATGGCACCTTACAATAACAGATGTTTGCCAAACACACCCACGCACGCGCACGCACGTGCATGCACACAGGCATAAAATATAAGGCCCACAGTTAACATTGTGTTATATTTCCTTTCAGATATTTTTGAACTGTCAGTGTTATATTGTGGTTTTTAAATTAATGAATGAAATAAGAACATGGGAACATGGAGAACCTTTCTCCAGTGGTCTTTGAAAGGATCCACTTATGAAGTCCACCTTCCATAAAGTGGGAAGACCTGAGAGTGACCCAACACGAGGCTCTAATATTCCGTATAGTGCTGACAAGTAGTGTAATTTTCATCATGTAGATTCACTAAGGCTTAGTGTGCCCATCAGTGCAATGGAGAGAATAATATCTCGTCTGCATTAGAGATGCAGCATAGGTAAAGCACATAACACAATCGTGGGATATACTATCACAATGGTTTATATTAAGTGTATCACATCCAAGAACGTCTGAGAACAAATATAAAAGCAACCAAAGTACAGAAAAACGGAGCAAACCCAGTCTCTTTGTCGTTGACCAGCACTCTCCACATCTCCACTCCCCATGGCTGCTTTTGGGGTTTTCGTGTGGGATACTTGGAGTACATTTCCGAATAAAATCTCTGACACTGTGATTGTGGTGGAGGTCCCATAAATGGATACTACCCACTCAATTGCTTAGGACACGGAATTGAGAGTCTGCAGCACAGGGTCAGAAGGAGTAGAGAGGTTGGTAAATGCTAATGTCTCACATAAAAAAAGTACAAGATTGAGCTCCGTCTTAGTTTCTGCTCTGAAAGCAAAGCTGAACTTTGGCTTCACCACCCACTTCCAAGTGTGCCTGTTACTAAGTGTCTCTGTTGGGATCCCTTATATAAAACATATAAAACATTAGATTCTTTTAAAAGCTCAGAGACAACACTGTAAAAAATATTATAGATATAAAGAATTGCAAGAACTTGAAAGCATTTCTTAAGGGTTCTGTTTAATAATTTTCAAAGATATTGTCTTCTTCTGAATCCTCAGATGATGTTCCAATCTGCTGATTGCCTGGTATTTCTTTATAGGCTCCGTTAGCGTTCTCTCCCTTCTCTTTTAATGCTGTTTGTGTGAGTTTTGCACGTACTGCTTTTTAAAATAAGGATGGCTGTACCTCTACCTGGTGCTTTCCAACATTATATGTGACTTGCTCTTGGTCGTCTCTCATTATCCACTAGGATACACCTAATGGATAGTTGGGACAAATACAAGAGACAGATGTTTCTGAAAAAGTTCTGATGGCAAGAGTGAAAGTTTATACTTTAATGCTAAGTGGAAAAAAAGCATCAGAGTAGCCTATATTATATCACAACAATTCTGTACACACACACATATGTAAGTACTCAGTAAATTTGCTATCTGAATGGAATAAATTAATCACATCACTATAGGGTGGGAGTTTGACTGTTTAAAATATTATTCAAAATGTTATTTAGTATTTTCAGTTTTCAACAATAGCCAGAAAAGCTTATTAGGAAAGAAAAAAAATTACCAAATTTTTCTAACTTCTTAAATACTAAATCATTTACTGCTTTAAAATGATATTTATTTTATTTATCTGAACATGGTTTTCATGATCCATATATCCTTTTTCATATTCCTGTTGTGTTTCTTTGCTAGACTGAAAACAACTCCAGGTCAGAAATGAAATCTACTATTATTACTAAACTTTCAAATATTTGAATGATCTATAGAAGGATTTAAAATTTGAGGACAAAGGTTATGGAATTTTAATTAATATATTTGCCTCTTCCTCATCAAATTTACAAAATCTGTTAGAATTGATGTTCTATTGTTAGGTAAGAAACAAAAAGAAATATAAGCTGCATGCAGAACAAGCTCTCAGTGCATTGCTAGCAGTGATAGTGATGTAATACAAGGTTTCAGTGATTTGAGGTTTACCATCAGGGTACCCAACAGTAGGCAATTCTGGAATTTCACTTATGATGGATTTTTTTGTGTGGCTTCAGTCAGTTAACAAATAATACACACCAACCTTGAAATATGCCCATGTCATATAATTAATTAAATACCCCAAGTCTCCTTTATTTTAAATATATATTTGTGGTTGGTTTTGCTGTTTTCCTTCCCAGGGTTCTTTTTTAATTCCTGAAAATCCTACTGTTCTGGAATTTAGGCTCTTGCTTACCCCAAACAAGGATTTACTATGAGAGGCAAACACACCACCAAGAGAGTTTTATTAAGAGAGTCTTCAGAGGAAGGAGGACCTTCCCAGGCAGCCTGGCTAGTCTCAGTATTTTCTGACTTCCCCTGGTAAACACAGATGCTTGAGCATTTGAGCACAATAGATTGTCCAGAAAATTCCTCCAGCTGCAGATGAACTTCTGATGGGATTAACAGGGGGTTCTGGGATATGTAGTCCCAAGATAGCTCACACGCTAGCCAATTCTCCACCATGGCTCCCGAGCCCTGTCTCACTACCAAATTAAATCACCAGTTAAGTAGTTAAAATCATTGTCTGCTTCTATTAAATTGCAAATGGAGCACAGGAGAAGGGAATTATTAATAGCTTGAGACCTACTAATACCTTAGACCCTATGAGTCTATCAGACAAACACCAGTAACACGGAGTGAGAAGACATTTGTACGGCAGGCTAGAAGAGGTCTAAGGGGTGGAGGGCTCCTAGCTAGATACATCCTTAGTTGCAGAACTTCAGGTACGTGGAGACTTGGCTGGTGAAAATTTCAAAAAGATTAAGATCCAGAGTTTGAGGATAGTTTTCTAAGTAAAACACACAGTGGGTTCTGTATAGGCCAAAAAAAGAAACAGTGCTCACATATCTGTCTTGTTACTAGAACAGGCTGTTTCACCATTCCCTGTGGTTAGCGATGTGCTCCATGTGCGTTCCAAATCGTCTTGTTGAACATGAAAAGGCCTGGGAACAGTGATGGATGGCCTGTTTTCTCAAGCCAGAGAAACGCAAAACATTAATAGCAGCATTTGGAATCCTTCTGCATCAAGTAAGAGAAGACCAATACTCATAAAGCCTTGCACCTCATCCTCCAGCTGACAGATTCGGACTCAGTTTGACCCCACACATGTCAGTGTAGAACCGTACTCCATTAAGGTTTTCTAGGGCTGATTTGGGGGAAGTAGATTTCCAGACCTTTCTTCTGAGGTTCCTCTGTTGGATTCTAAGGACAACCTTTTGGTTAGTAGTAGCTCTCAGTAACCATTTTCATCACATATGGTCTCCATCTGAGATTCGCATTTGTACCCATTCCAAAGCAAGGTGACCCAACAGAGTGCTCAAATGATAGAACAATATCACAATGATCACATGCAAGTACAATATTGCTGGAGATTATGCAACAAGGTTTGCAGCAGGACACCGACAGGGAGCTTCCAGAAGTTCAGACCAGATTCAGAAGAGGGGATAGAACAAGGGATATCATTGTTGATGTCAAATAGATCTTGGCTGAAAGCAGAGAATACCAGAACGCTGTTTCTTTCTGTTTTATTGACTATGCTAAGGCACTCACCTGGGTGAATCATAGCAAACCATGGAGAGCCTCGAGAAGAATGTGAATCCCAGAACACTACGTTGTTTCCCTCACGTGGAACCTGTAGATGGATCAAAAGGCAGCCGTGTGACCAGAACAAGGGAATACTGCATGTTTTAAAATCAGGAATGGTATGCGTCAGGAAAGGTTTTTATCCTCTCACCATACTTATTCAGTTTGCGTGCTGAGAAAATGGTCAGCGAGGCTGAATTATAGGAAGAAGAATGAGACATCAGAATTGTACGACGGCTTATTAACAACCTGCAATATGCAGCTGACACAACTTTGCTTGCTGAAAGTCAGGGGGAATTGAAGTGCTTGCTGATACAGATCAAGGATTGCAGCCTTCAGTATGTGTTACAACTCAATGTAAAGAAAGCCCAAATGCTTACAACTGGACCAGCAGGCAATATCATGGAAGTGGAGAAAAGACAGAAATTGTCAAGAATGGCATCTTGCGTGGATCCACCATCAATGCTCACGGCAGCAGCAGTCAAGAGATCAAACGGTGGGTGCATTGGGTAAATCTGCTGCACGAGACTTCTTGAACCTGTTGTAAAGGAAGGACTAACTTTAAGGACTAACATGCTTGACCCAAGCTATGGTATTTTTAATGGTCTCATATACGTATGAAAGTTGGACATTGGATAAGGCAGACCAAAGGAAAATGGATGGATTTGAGTTGGGGGCTGGCGAAGAGTCTTGGAAGTACCATGGCCTGCCAAAAGAACAAACAAATCTGCCTTGAGGGAAAGTGTAAGCAGAGTGCTCCTTAGAGGCAAGGGTGGTGAGACCTAGTTTCTCCTTCTGTGGACATGTTGTCCGGAGACACTGGTCCCTGGAGAAGGATATCATGCGTGGTACAATAGAGGGGCAGCAACAAAGAGGCAGAACTTTGACAAGAGGAGTTGCACAGTGGCTGCATCAATGGGCAAACACACAAGAACAATTGTAAGGGTGGTACAGGACCAGGGCGTGGTTCGTTGTGTTGTACACAGGGTCGCTATGATTCAGAACGAAGTGGACAGAGCTTGACAATCCAATGATCGCCAAGTCCTCCCACAGAAGGAGAAACCCGACCGGATAGAACGGGAAGGGAAACAATGTGCTCAAATGAAGTTACCACCAATATTACACAGCACTCTTTACCTAGTCAAATAAGATTATATGAACCCCCAAAGACCTCAGATGAACTCCAAGGGAAAGATATTCATATGGATGAGACGATATAAAAAGTCTTTTGAGAATAACTTGTCTGAATGTGAAGTAGTACCCAGGGGAGGTTAAGGCAGTTCTGGAGGGAAAATACTAATTGAGGAGAATGTAATCACAATGCGAGTTTTAAACAACAAGTAACTCCGAAAGAGCAGTTGGGGAATATTTTTTGCAAAGGATAGAATATTTTAAATTACATGAACTTAACTATCCAGTTAAGCAACAGATGGACAGTAGACAACATCATGATAAACAGAGAAATGCTATCAAGAAGTTGTTCGGGATTTCATTCAGGATCAGCAGACAAGGAAAGGGGAAAAAAAAGACAGACTACACTGGGAAAATCTGCTGTACACAAGTGCTAATGAACAAGGGTGTCACTTGGCGGATGAAGGCGTGCCTAACCCAAGCCAGGGTGTTCTAAATGGCCCAATAGACACGCGACATTGGCATAATGAATCAGGGAGACTGCAGAAGAATTGATGACAACAGAATATTGAAAGGATCACAGACTGCCAGCAAAACAAACAAATCTGTCTTGGAAGAAGTACAGCCAGAATGCTCCTTAGAAATGATAATGGTACAAGTTTGTCACATATGCTTTGGACATATCTAAGGCTGGGTAGAGTGTCAGTCAAAAACGGCAAGACCCTAAATGAGATGAATTCACCCAGTGGCTGCCACACTGTGATCAAACTTAGAGCAATTGTGAGGCTGGTGCCAGACTGGCAGTTCTTTCTTCTGGTGTGCATGGGGTCTCCACAGTCTGAACCCATGCGATGGCCCCTGATCACTATAACAGCAACAGGGACAGAGAACAGTTTTGCTATTCCCTTCCCAAATGCAACCGTTTAACAAGGGCACATTTGAGAAGCCAATGGTAAAATGTTACGGAGCCAAGTAACACCAAATTTGCACACTTAGGAAGCTATATATTTTGGCTTTTCTTATTCTTGCTGCTTTTAGATCAAATTCGCTATTTAAGCTATTGTAAGAGGCTGGATATACTGTCTGGCAAAAGAACAGGTCCTTTGCCAAGTAACTAGATCTCACTCTTGCTAGAGGAAGAACATTGTTCACTAAAATAGTTTGTCTTTTGATGCCAAAGGAAATCAAATTGTAATCAAGGGCTGAGAACGGACTGAAGTCATAAAGGCTGTCTTGCCTCAGACTTTGGCAACCGCACAGGTTCCCAGGCATATTAAATATAATTTACATTTACAAAAGGGTAAGGCTTTACTGCATTGGAAATTTGTTTTAAATAATGCCCACATTAACTACTGATGGAACTGAACAGTCCTTATCACAGCCTACTGGTGGCTTCCACACATGTCAAGGATGTAGAAAGTCGCCCAGGGAATGGTTTTGTTTGAACCATTCAATAGGGAGAGAGACTGCCTCCAAGGGCATCATGACATTTTATTATAATTGTGAACCATAGTGACATCTCAGAAGTGAAAAACTCCACTGTGCTATTTGCCTTTTTTAAATTTTATTTTTTTGGTGGGGGCCTGGGTGGAGGAATAAGAGGACATCAACCTTTTTTTGTAGACGATGCTGTCAGGAGAGACCAGCCCTTGGAGAAAAAGGTCACGCTTGGTAAAGCAGAGGGCCAGTGAAAGGCAGGAAGACCCTCAGCAAGATGGACTGACCCAGTGGCTGTAATAATGGGCTCCAGTCAGGAACCATTGGGAGGCTGGCGCAGGTTTCATTCTGTTGTGCAGGGGTGACTCTGGGTTGGAACTGGCTCGTCAGCACCTCACACCACTGCCGCCAGCATGATTTCCTTGCAATGTCAAAATAATTTGTTGTAAAAGTTAGTAGCATTTATTGGATGCTTATTCTGCAAGACTTTAAAGTTACTGATGCTTTTGATGCTTACGGTAAAATTTGAGGTCTTCTTCACATACTTTTATTGCCCTTGCGTCCTGTCAAGTGTATTGTGACTCATTGTGACTCACAATGACAGTGTCTAACTGCCTAATAGGGTTTCTTCGGCTTTAATCTTTCTGGGAGCAAATCAGCAGGTTTATTTTCCTACAGAACCACGGTGTCCATTCCAATCAGCAACCTCTTGGTTAGCAGCTGAGTGCTCAAAATTGTGATACCGTTAAAAACAAACAAACAAACAAACAAACAAACAAACAAACAAACAAACAAACAAAAAACCCAAACTCTCTCAAGCTCCCTGCCATTCAGTTGATTCTGACACACGGGGACCTCTAGGACTGAGTAGAACTGCCCACGTAGGCTTCAAAGTCTCAAAATCATTATGGGAGCAGAAAGCCTCATCTTGCTTCCATGTGACAGCTGGTAGTTTCAAACTGCTAACCTTGCCATCAGCAGGCTGACTTATAACCCACTACACCACCAGAGCTTCTCACCTCCATGCAGGGATCGACAACGGATGCTCAC
This sequence comes from Echinops telfairi, assembly GCF_000313985.2. Lineage (NCBI taxonomy): Eukaryota > Metazoa > Chordata > Mammalia > Afrosoricida > Tenrecidae > Echinops > Echinops telfairi. The sequence continues at coordinate 3,088,028 of NW_022111368.1, forward strand.
CATTGTTAAGTAATTCATGCAAGTTCTCGTAGCTAGCATATTGCAGAGTTGAAATGCAACTCAGTTCTCCTGGACTTCAAGTTCATGGTCTCTCGGCTATGCTACTTTCTACTACTTTATGCTGTGGGAAGTACAGGTCAAAAAGGAAGTAGTTTAGAGAGACCATTTTTTTCCCTTGTAAATGACGTGGGAAACTGAGGTAATGTGTGGATTGCCTCCAAATATGTTTCTCGCATTCTCTCCCTCTCAGAAAGCACAGGGGTGTGGCTGGCCTGTCTTCTGTAGCAAAGCGGCTCCACTTTCCTTTTCAATTTTTTTATTTGTGATTAAAAAAAATCTTTTAATGGGGGCTCATACAACTCTTATTACAATCCACCCATACATCCATTGTCTCAGGCACATTTATACATATGTTGCCTTTGTTTTCAAAGCATTTTATTTCTATTTGAGCCTTTGGTATCAGCTCCTCATTTTTACCCCTCCCTCCAGCAGCGTCCCTCCCTCACGAACCCTTGATACTTTATAAATTATTATTATTTTTCATGTCTTGCACTGTCTGATGTCTCCCTTAGTGAAAAGAAGGAATTGAACCGAACAACATAAGATAATTTAGGCCCACTTCTCTCTGGTAAGGGCCCCAGTGACACTGTGTGTTAGGTATTAGGCAAACTCATCAACCATTCCTCAGAAAAAAGAGAAATTGTCTGCTCTTATAAAGATTTAGCCTCGGGGTCGCGGGGAGGAGACGAGCCAGACAGGGTGAGATGTAGCAATGATGAAAAATACAACTTTCTTCTAGTTCCTAAATGCTTCCTCCCCCGCCCACCCTACCCACCCAACTATCATGATCCTAATTCTACCTTGCAAGTCTGGCTAGACCAGAGGATGTGCACTGGTACAGACAGGAACTGGAAACACAAGGAATCCAGGATGAATGATCCCTTCAGGACTGTGGTGTGAGTGGCGATACTGGGAGGGTAGAGGGAGAGTGGGTTGGAAAGAGGGAACCGATTACAAGGATCTATATGTGACCTCCCTGGGGGATGGACAACAAAAAAGTGGGTGAAGGGAGACGTCAGACAGGGCAAGATACGACAAAATAATAATTTATAAATTATCAAGGGCTCATGGGGGAGGGGGAAAAATGAGGAGCTGCTGCCAGGGGCTTAAGTGGAGAGCAAATGTTTTGAGAATGACGAGGGCAATGAATGTACAAATGTGCTTTACACAATTGATGTATGTATGGATTGTGATGAGTCATATGAGCCCCTAATAAAACGATTAAAAAAAAAAGTTGGACACTGAATAAAGAAGACCAAAGGGGGGGCGGAGATTTAGCCTTGGAAACCCTCTGTAGGGTCACTGAGTCAGCATTGACTTGATGGCAGTGGGCTTGGTTTGGGTTTTGATCCTGGGTGGGGTGTGCCTGCGTAGGGAAACAGCTCACGTGTGTGGCCGATACAGCTAAATTGGTTTGAGTTTACCCAGAGGTATCTTAGAGGAAAGTTCTGGCAATCTACTTCTGAAAAAATCAGGAATTGAAACTGGTGCGCAGCCCTCCTTTGACGCACGTGGAGTTGCCGTCAGATCAAGGCAACGGTAATGGACTGTGGTTTGGGTCTTGGCTAAGTAAAGAGCCAGGGCACATTGGAATAGGCACATTGGAATAGGCACCTTCTAGATTTGTAACGAAGTTCTCATACCCGGCGGGACCAGAAAATATAAGATATGAATATAAGGATGTGTTTTGCTTGTAATGTAGAGTATAAAAAAACATTTTCCAGATTTCAAGATATAATACAATGACATCTGGTCTATTTAAAGCATTACATTTTATTCCGTTTTTGTCTAACTAAAAGCTTTCCATTTTTATCAAAAAGGAAAAAAAAAGAGGCTCCTTTTCTCCTTCATATTTTTAGGATAACATTCACAGATCTCTGAAAGATTTACCCTATGGTTCTATTTATCAAAGTTTACTCATCCTCCACAAATGTTGAAAAAAAGGGGGAAAGGCAAAAGTTAACCAAACGCAACAATTAGAGTATATAGAAGTCACCGGGTAATCTGTGAGGCTTGTGCTTATTTGCTTCAGTTTTATTGGTTGCTTTTAATTGAATTTAATTTGATTTAGCTGTGCACCACATTTAGCCACACAGCCAATAAGCTAAAAAAAGACAACTAAAAAGGTCTAATGCTTTGAGGGCTAATGGACCAGGATGTTTCGTGATAACATCATCGCACGGTTTATATAGGGAGCCCACTTCACTGGTTGGCACGGAGTCATGACTGCTGGCAGCAGGGTGCTATCAAGCAAAGCCCTCTGCATACGCATCTGATTGCCAAGCTCTCTTCTGCCCTTCGCTCGGCAGCTCGGTAGTATTTTGGTGAACGGAGCCAAGGTCCTTCCCTCACATAAAGGAAATTACGATTCCTCCGGAGGCTCAAAGGGGAAAATTAAAGTCATCAAAAACCTTATTTGAGTAGGCATTTTCTTTGAAAATATAGAGCATGTTTTGACTCATCCGGATCCCTCGCTGAGAGCATCGTGGAGAGGACACGTTTAGCCTTCAATTCTAATGGAATCATTTATATTGTTTAGTCCCAACTTCTGACAAAAGGTTGGGGGGGGGGGGCTGCACTTTTTTTTTTTTTTTTTTGGCCGAGGGAGGTGAGAGAGACATGAGAAGGAGGGTAAGGAATCTAAACAAGGATTCTCTGCAGCTGTTACACGGTCCAACAACAATAACGAAAGTCACTACTGAAAATAATGCAACCGAGGAAGGCAAAGGTTAACCTTGGAAACACGTTGGAGCAGAGTAGTGTTGACCCAAGGTGCCCTGGGAGAAGCGAAGCTACCCCGTTTCCTTCCGACGGGCACCTCTGACCCCTCCTCCTACTGCAGGAGAATCTGCCTTTTGGCAGCTGGCCTTTGATCAGCCGGCAACATCCTCTAGATGTTTGGTCCGTGCCAAAACTGACAGGCCGAAACTCAAAGATGCGTCATTTTTCCTCAGCGACTGAGACATTCTCTCCACGTCTTCTATCCAAGTTTATGGATGATGACCATGCTTTATGATAAAGTGCACCAGGGCTGATGTCAGAGGCATTTTCCCTCCGAACCAAACACTTGTTTGACACCTTTCCATGTGTGGCATCCTTAGGAAAGACACTTGGGCATGGATTCCCCCAAAGAAAAACTCTGCAGCTCCACTTTAATAACAGAAGACTGTACCTGGAAGAACCCACTGTTTATATAAGCCTTTCAGAGCTGGCAGGCTCAACAGACAAGGGCCAGGACACTCCCCCTGCCATGACAAGAAGACATTTTCTAGGACTCTTTTACTTTTTTCTTGAGTTTATGAAATAAGGAGTAGCCTAATGATCCTGCGAAACATCTCCTCATTTAGCCTAGTGCTTGTTTCCCATTACTGAGGTCTGAGTGGCTTTACTGGATAATGCCCTTATTCTGTATTAAAATATAGCATATTGTTGTGAGCGTCCATAAACCTGCATCTCATCATGATTAGAATTCCAATGGTAGCAGCAGCACTTCCTCTGAATCATGATCTAATGCAAGAAACAATGCAGAGCAAATAAATAGATTTCCTCCTCCTTAGTCATTTGAGCTCTCCCTATTGTGTGCCTCTTCGTTGGGCATTCAAAATTGGGAAATGTGTTGACAAAGAGTCTCTCTCACTTCCAGGTTAGAAGTCTCTTTCTCACCATTCTTTGTTTTTCAGAAAAGTTTCTATACTTTTCCCCCCTCTTAATTCCACTAAGATGGTGACTAAATCAATTAACTCTTCCCATCAAAGTTTGTGCTAATGGTTGGAGTTAGATGTGAGTCAGGCAGGACTGGTGACGAACCCTGGGAAATGTCAGGTTATTCTCAGCGTAGAACGGAATGATTCATTTTTGTCCCTGTTGCTCAAACCTGTAAGCACTGAGAAATAAAAGGGGGAAGTTGTATATTGCCACCAGGCCATTACAAAATGAGAATTTACAAGGATTTCTGTTTTCTGTTTTGCATCCAGGCCAAACTGACCTGGTCTTTCTTGAGTACAGAGGGAGATGAGTTGTCACCAAGGATTCCCCAGGTGCTTTGGCGCATAGTTGGGGGTAGAGAAGAATTATCTCATTTCCTTCAGAGGGAGATGTCAATCCCATGCTGCTGGGCATCTGTATCTCATGGTACACAAGGGTTCGCAAGGTGAACAGCGGGGAGCGGCATTGATGGTTCAGTTGTAGAATTCTCCCCTTACAACTAGGAGATTTGAATTGTGGTGCTGGGGAAGACTCTTGAAAGGACCATGGACTGCTAAAAGGACAAACCGACCTGCCTGGGAAGAAGTATGGCCAGAGTGCTCCTCAGAGGCAAGGATGGTGAGACTGTCTTACATATTGTGGACATGTTGTCAGGAGAGACCAATCCCTGGAGAAGGACCTCATGCTTGATAAAGGGGGGGGACAGCAAAAAAGAGGGAGGTCCTCAGAGGATGGACTGAGCCCCTGGGTGCAACGGTGGGTCCATGCATAGGAACTATTTTGAGGATGGCGTGGGATCGGGCAGGGTTTCCTTCGGTGGTTCATGAAGTCTCCATGGGTCAGAACGGACCCGCGGCACCCGCCACCACCAATGATCTAGGTTTCTTTTCATTCCGAGCCAATGCAGCTCTTGCATACGTTTCGGAGGGAACTTCTGTTTTGCCATGATGCACACCACATTTCAGCAGAATTCTCAGTCTAAGACACACTAGTAAGAAGGCCCAGAGATTGACTTGTACAAATCAGCTGGTAAAAACCCCGTGGATCCCCATAGTTAGACCCAAGACCAGAACATTGTAAAAGGGTCAACACAAACTAGGGGCCCATTCAACAACAAGTAACAACAACAATCATGCACTATACCAGGCTTTGTCCTTGAAGAAATCTAGTGAAAACCTGCAGCATTGTAGCAGAAAATATGCTGAAGGTGTGGTTCCAGGTATCAGGAGATTGCATCAGAGCCCAATGGAAGCCCCTCAAGGTGTAAGTAACGTTATCACGGAAGGACCATTGTCTTGACCTCAGCACATCCAATTATTCTTTCCCTGAACATGTTCTACACACTTCTCAACTCTGCTTTTACTATTTTCTTCAAAGTCTGGAGCACATTTTGCCAATCAGCGAGTGAGCATTTCTGTGGCAGTGCCTTAATGTTTCTGGCTTTGGGGGT
>NW_022111368.1:3093824-3127837 GCF_000313985.2 Echinops telfairi
GTGTTCTTCTTGGTCAAAATTATATTAGTTTCATTTAAAAAACAATAGCTTTACTGCCCATTGCATTTTCTCACAGTGGAATTTTGCCTGGTATTATTTGGTTGCTTTTGTTTTTCAGGAGTTAAGCTTTTTTTTCCTTAGATAATCCTCAAAGTTGTGCAATCATCATTTACTATCTAATTGCAGGTTTTTCTGACACCAGAAACCAATCCTATAAACTTTAACCGTCGCTCATTCCCTAAGCCTCATTCCTCCAGAGTCCCTGAAAACCACCAGTCTACTTTCTGTCCCTCTGGACTTTCCGGTGAGGATGTTTCATGACATCATACAGCATATGGTCATGTATGACTGGCTTCTTTCATTTGCACAATATTCTCAAGGTCCACCCGTGTTGTAGCATATATTGGTACTTCCTTCCACTTTGTAGACATTAACAACATACTATTGTGTGGATATACTTCATTTTGTGTAGCCTTTATTCTGTCGATTTTGAATAATTATTTTTTTCTGGCTGATATGAATACTACTGAGCATTCCTAGGTTTAAAAGGGTTGTTTGATAATATTTTGCATTCTATACCATTGGTTAGTTTAGTGATATTATCATTAGAATTACCAAAGGCTCCATGGAGGTTATTTGTATGATGTTGTTAAAAAAAAAACCCAAACGTGTAATACTGCTGCTAAAGTGGAACAGGGATATATCGATTTTGAGCTCACACTTAACTGTAAATACTAATTTAAGAAAAATCAATTCTTATCTTGTGATCCTGCTTAATACTTACCTTCAGGAAGGGATCACTAAAGTCCTATACTCTCCTGAAGACATCTCTAGCCCATCCTTCAAGGAATTCATATCCTGTGCTAGGAATTCCTATTATGGTGCCATATACCAAGTGTGGTGAAGAAATAATACGGTGCTCAATCAGCTAGAATAATATCTGGGGTCTTAAAAGCTTGTATTTAAAGAAACAGCCATCTAAGTGAGGTGCCAGCTAAATTCACAAGTAAGAAGCACACCAGCCAGTGTGATACAAGGATTGTAAGTAATATAATCCAAGATCAGAGAAGGGAATTATGTTAGAGTTTAAGTTTTGATCACCTAGTTTGCAGGAAACAATGGATGACAGTGTAAGCCCAAATCCATTAAGCTTCCACTTAATTCCCTCAGACCATTGACAAGGGCTGTGAAAAGCCTGGCCTCAGACAGTGTACATTAAAAAGTGAATTAATGTAGATATAGTTAGGTTAAAATTTAATATTGTATCTTTCCCTTCTGAATCATTTTTAATTTTTTCTGGTTTTTGCTTTATGATTTTGTTTGAAGTTTTGTGTGTTTTATTTTGTTGTTAGGGATTTTGGGGAATATGATTTTTCTTTATATGAAATCCAGGAGAGATATATTAGAGAAACAAATTTAGACACTCATATGTGTGTAAGAGACAGCTTTATATCAAAGAGCAATTGTATATTAAGAAAAAAAATCTCGGTCCAGTTCAGATCAGGTCCTTAAGTCCGATATTAGCCCATATGTCAGTTACTAGTACATTATAAATTCGTCTTTAGACTCAAGCAGCACATGAAAAGATACCAAATGCAGGAACATCACAGGCTAGTGGATGAAGTCTTGTGGGTCCAATGGCAGTGGAAGTATCTCAGCGCTGGCATTGGTCTCCACATGCCTCCTCCAGCTCTCTGAGTATCTCAACAGAAGGAAAGTGAAGTAGAGAGAGAGCAGGGTCCATATCCAGGGAGAAAGAGGAAATTCTCTGAATCCTCATGAGAAGGCCCCTCCCACAAGGCAGCATCAGCAGGCTGTGACCTGACTGACAGCCTAGACTCCACCCCTGTACTTATTTATCAAGTTGACATGAAATTGCATAACTGCCGCAAGAGGTAAATCTGTAGATATGTTAACTAGATTCATAGTTTGTTAGGGCTGTGGCAGGGGAGGTTGGAGGGATATGAGGAACTGGTAATAATGAGTACAAAAACTGAAGAAAATGTAATACAATTGATTGTGGTGATGATTGCACACCTCTTTTAAATATGTTTAAACCATTGAATTGTATGGTTCATGGATTTCAAGTAAATTACAAACATCTTAAAAAGTGGGTAGACATTCTTAATGCTTTTGTGTATGAAGTTGTCGAGTCATGAGAGTAAGTAAACAGTATTTTTACAAAATCGTAGAAATCTTCGCTGAACAGAACTATCAAATACAAAGTTATGGTTATTTGATAGATCATCTAGTCCTATACTCTTCTGAATACATCTCTAGCCCATCCCTCAAAGAATTCATATCATGTTCCTTTTTTAAAAAACATTTTATTGGGGACTGTTACAAATCTTGTAATAATCGATCAGTCAATTGTATTAAGCACACTCGTTCATATGTTGCCATCAACATTTCCAAAACATTTTCTTTCTACTTGAGCTCTTGGTATCAGATCCTCTTTTTACCCCTCCCTCCCTGTACCCCCTGGTCAATTCTTAATCAATTATATATTTTTGTTGTAATTTCGTGTCTTACACTGTCCATTGTTTCCCTTCACCCACATTTCTGCTATTTGTCTGGGGGGCGGGGGGAGCTATATATCCAACTTTGTGATGGATTCCCACTTTCTTCCCCTTCACCACCACCCCCCTACCCCATCCCCTACCCTCTTGATATTGCTATTGCTACTGAGGGTTTTATCTGTCCTAAACTCCAGGTGTCCAGAGTTCTTACCTGTACCAATATGGGTACTCCGGTCTAGCCGGATTTGTATCGGAAAGCTAGGTTATGGTAGTGGGAGGTGGTAGGGAGGAAGTATTCAGGAACTAGAGGAATGATGTGTGTTTCCTCGGTGCTATACTGCACCCTGGTTGAATCGTCCCTTCCTGTAACCCCTCTGTGGGGGGAAGTCCAATTGTCTACAGATGGACTTTGGGTCTCCACTTTAATCCCCCCCTTTTACATCTCCAGTGCTGTCCCCCCTAGCACTATGGGTCAGTGAGGGAACGTCGTGTCTCATGGTGTTCCTGGCAGTGTTAGTCTGGGTGGACTAGAGAAACAAATTCATAGACACTGGAATGTGTGCAAGAAAGAGCTTTATATACAAGCTTGAATATTGAGAAACACCCCAGCTCAGTTCAGATCAAGTCCACAAGTCCAATATTAGTCCATATGTCTGATACCAATCTATAAATTCCTCTCTAGACTCACAAAACACTTGGAATGATACCCAATGCAGGAAGATCACAGGCCAGTGGGTGGAAAGTCTTGCGGATCCAGTGGTAGTAGAAGCATCTCAGCGCTGCTATGGGTCTCCATGTGGCTCCTCCAGCTCCAGGGCTCTGACTGCATCAGTGTAGCTCCATAGCGCCATGTGGCTTGTTGTCAGTAATGTCTCGCAGGGAGTTGAGTGTGCGTCCTGCCTCCAGCGACCTATTTATCTCCTTCGTGCCTCCAAATGAGGTCATCCAGCTGTGATGTGATTGACAGGCTAAATTCCACCGCTTCATTCTTAAGTCTCAAGTCGACACCAAATTTTGTAACTGCCACACTGGCCCTATGGTCCTCTCTGTGCTTTGGCTGTGCCAAGAGGGGATGTCATCCCTAGGACTTGGTGGGCCATGAGGAGGTTCTCTCTCAGTTCACTCCCGTGTGATCTAGACAGACCCACAACTTTCCCGGGGATATATCTTCAGTGCTGTCCTCTGTATTACATTATTCTGGGGAGGGGTCAACATAGCTCAACTTGGGCCCAGCCCTGTCGCCTTCTCTGTTAGCTCGCTGCTCCATGCCAGTATGTTATCCCTAAAGCTTGGTGCTCTGGAATGGGCTCTGGTCCCTCTCTCCTTTTCCTGTGGAGACATAAACAATACACTCCCTGTGGGTGAATTAGTGCCCCATTCTCCCAGTACTCTTGTTTGCTTGTTTGTTTCTCTCTCTCTTCTTTCCCCTCTTTTTTAGTTGGCTGCCATATGAATCCCTCAGTTCGGTCAGGCCCCTACCAAAGTGCCTGGACCTCAATCTGGGATTTTTTAATTAAGTAGCTTATCCTCTAAGCCCATTGTACTGGGATTTTTTAATTAAATAGCTTATCCTCTATGCCCAATGTACATTTTGAGCTTACCACAGTGGACTCATGTTTTACTTGTCCCTTTGTGCTTGACTAACTTCACTTAGCATAATTTGCTCCAACCCTTTCCATGAGACAATGTGCTTCATGCATTCGTTGCTGCCTTTTAGGGCTGCATAGGACTCTATTTTGTGTATATACACCACAGTTTTTTAATCCATTTGTCAGTTGATGGAAATTCCAATTGTTTCCTATTCTTTGCAATTGTGAACTGCGCCACAATGAACATTGGGGCCCAGATGTCTGGTCTTGGTCTGTTTCTTACTTCTGGGTATATACACAGTAGGGGGATTGCTGGGTCATATGGTAGCTCAATTTCCATTTGTTTCAGGTATCACCAGATTGATTTCCATAGTGGCTGCACATACCTATAAGACCACCAGCAGTGGATGAGAGTTCCTATCTCACCACACCCCCATTGTTGCTTTCTGATTTTTTGAACCGGGCTATCTTTGAGGGTGTTAGGTGGTATCTCACAGTGGTTTCAATTTGCATTTCTCTTATGGCTAATGATCGGGAACATTTTCTCATTTCTTTATTGGATTTCTGCCCGTGTGAAACTTCCGTTCAGCTCTTTTGCCCACTTCCTCAGAGGGCTCTTTTCTTGTTGTATGTTGTAGTTATAAGCCCTTTGTCTGATGTGTCATTGCTAAAGATGTTTTCCCAGTCTGTGGGTTCTCTTATTACTCTCTTGGCAAAGTCATTCAATGTACAGAGGCGTTTTATCTTCAGTATATCCCACTTGTCAATTTGTGCTTCCTCTGTGTTTGTATTCTTCCCTATTTCTGATAGTCTGTGTATTCCCTGCACCAAAGTTCTCAGGTTTGTTCCAATTCCCTCATTGATGGCCCTAATAATTTCGGGTTTTACCTCGAGGTCTCATGTTCTTATTGAATATTTTTGAGTATAGGAAACCAAAAGATTTCTCAAGGGAAGGACCAGGTATGTAGGGAAGCATGGGCTATGGTTTTCCCACAAAATTATTTTGCTGCCCTTGCTGACAACTTGCCTGATATTTTCTTAGCAATGACGTTTTCCATTTACTTAAAACTTTGTCCACAATAAGCCCTTGTGATCATTCTGTGTTGTTGGAGAAAATATGATAAGATTATTTCATTGGGATTGCAAAAAAATCCTTTTATCATAAATTTTTAGCTGACCTCTCCCTTGAATTTAACTGGCACAACAGTTCACTTAGGAAGCCACAGTTTTGACTGGGCCTTTCTGATCCCACCCCTCTGAAGTCACCTTTAATGAGATTAAGGCAAATGTATTACTGATAGAACTTATCTGCAGCAATCCAATGATCACAGAGGCATGCTTAAGCATGTTTATTTGTAATCAACCCATGTATGTTTGAACGAGTTCATCCATAGCAATACTTTTGGACTTATCCTTGATAATAAACCTGTTTAACATTTTTTCTCTCACAGCTATGAGGGTTCATTGGGGAAGATAATAGGTTCAGTAAACATTAGGGATGCCATCATTGGTCCACAGAAACAACTCTCTTCCATCAGCCTCCGTGGACTAGGAAGTCAGCCCGTTGCTCTGCCTCACAGTCGCAGGGACTCCGCTCCGCTGCTCTCTTCTGACTCAGAATTCCTTGCCGTGGTCTCTGGTCTCAGACTTCCTGTAGATCTGTGTCACAGCTTCGAGTGTCTCTGCCACTGCAGACAAAGATCTCAAATGTGCTTTACTTCCGATGGTCCTCCCAGTGTTCAACTTTTGGAAGAGCTACCAAACCAGTTCTCCAGAGTTGCTTGAAACAACTCTGAGTTGAGTGTAAAACATGTTGCGAGTTGTCTTTTCCATTATTTAGGTGTGTTATTTGAAATACACACATCTAAAATTTGTAAGGAGTTCAATTCGTTTTGCTTTTGGTCTTTGTACTTTTGGCGTCATCTCTAAGACATCCTTGCCTAATCCAAGGTCATGAGGACTTAGGCCTATGTCTTCTGAGAGTTTTATTTCTTCCATGTATGTTTTGATCCATTTTGACTATCCCTTCCGCATTGAATAGTCCTGACATTCTGGCTGAAAATCAATGGACCATAAATGTAAGGGCTTATTTTGGGACTTTTAATGATTTCCCGTAGATCTGTGTAGCTATCCTTCTACCACTACCTCCCTGTCTCGGTCACTGTCACTCGGAATAAATGATGACATTGGAAAATATGAGTCTTCCAGATTTGTTCCACTTTTACAAGACCATTTTGCCTATTTTGCTTCCATGGATTTTATTTCCATATGAATAATGGGGTCAATTCACCAATATCTACCCCCAAAATAAGTAAATAAAATAAAAGCAAAAACCTAACAGCCTGGGGTTTGATAGACCCTGGAATTAACTGTAGATAAATCTAGGAAACATTGATATCTTAATATTTTGGCCATGAATATGTGGTGTCTGTCCATTTATTATATTTTTAAATTTGGGGTTCAATATATTTTTAAATCATTTTATCGGGGGTTCATACAACTCTTATAACAATCCATACATACATCAATTGTGTCAAGCACATTTGTACATTCATTACCCTCATCATTCTCAAAGCATTTGCTCTCCACTTAAGCCCCTGGCATCCCCTCCTCATTTTCCCCCTTCCCTCCCCACTCCCCCCTCCCTCATGAACCCTTGATAATTTATAAATTATTATAATTTATCATATCTGTCTGATGTCTACATATAACCTCCTCCCTGGGGGACGGACAACAGAAAAGTGGGGGTTCAATATTTTATAGTGTAGAAGTCTTACACTTATTTTTTTAGATATGCTTTTATGTATTAGTGGTTATGCATTGAGCTGCTAACTGAAAGGTCAGCCCTCCAGCCAATCAGCAGGAAAAAGACAGGACATTCTACTCCTATAAAGAGTTTCAGTTTTGCAAGGCCTGGCCATGCTTGATGCTCACCCTCATCACTGAAGAGATGGGTGTTGTAGCAAGTGTGGTGAAGAAAGTAGATGGTGCCCAGCTATCAAAAAACAAAACAAAATTTAAAAAATCCTCCTGGGTCCTAAAGGCTTGTATTAAAATAAGCAGCCATCTAAGTAAGACATCAACTAGTTCCACATAGTAGAAGCATACCAGCCTGTATGATCCAAGGATGACAAATAACAACATCCAAATTCAAAGGAGGGAACTGTATCAGAGTTTAAATTGTGAACAACAATTTTCAGAAGGCTGTGGATGACAGTGGGAGCCCCAAATCCATCTGCAGGGTCCCTACATAGATTAAGGCTCTGGTGGATCCCCTCTGACCGCAGTTGAAAGACATTAATAAGGTTGTTCTCAGAGACTAGTGTAAACTTGGTTTTAGCAGATGGAATTAGGTTAAAATGTAGTACCAGGTCATTTGACCTGTTATTAAAAAATATTGTCATTGGTCTTTTCTTCTTTCCTTAAATATCTGTTGTTTTTGTTTAGTATGTTTTCTACTGTGTGAAGCACAGGATGGGCAGATGTAGAAAGACAACAACCGGTTTAATGGCTTCTTGTGAATGGAGAGGTGGAGGGAGGTTGGAGGGAAATGGGGAGCAAATAATGAAAACAGGAGGGAGAAGGCGGCTCTTGAACTGACTGTGGAGGTGTATATGAAGTTCTTTAAAAAGACACCACACCATGGAAGTGTATGATATGTCAATTATATTTCAATAAAACTACTGGGAGAAAAAAAGAAGAAAGAGTTACAGTCTCAGAAACTCAAAAGGGCAGTTCTACCTTGCCCCGTACGGTCATTAGGATCAGCATTGGCATTATGGCAGTGAGTTTGGGGTTTTTTGTTTTCTGAATAGGTTAGGTTATTTATTTCATTTTTGTATTATTTGTCGCTAGCATATAGAAATGCAATCAATAAATATATATTAATCTTGTTTCTTATTATTTTTATTAGTTCTAATCAATTTTAAGGGGTGATTCCTTTGAATTTTATATATTCATGATCTGGTCATCAGAAAATAGAGATTGTTTACTTCTTCCTTTTTAATATAAATGCTTTTTATTAATTTTTATTTGCCTAGTCCCCCTGGCTAGATGTGACATGAGTAGATACCGAGTAGATAGGAAAAGCGTGGGTATCTATACGTTGCTTCTCATTTTAAAAATAACACTTAAGTCATTCAATATGAAGGTAGCTGTGACTTTAAGAGTCTTTTATCAGTTTGTGGTATCTGCTCCAGTTTGATCCATGTTTTCATTATGGAAGAATTTTGGAATTTTTCCTATGTTTTTATCTGTATTTCTCTCTCTCCTTTTGGTCTGTGTCTTTATTCTATTAGCATGACTTACAAGTATGGAATTAATTGATTTTTATATATCCAAATAATTGTGCATTCATAAAATAAATACCACATGGTCCTATTGTATAATTAGTCCTTTTAATATACTCTTCTATTATATTTCCTAATATGATACTGAAAATTTTGGCATCTATATTTTCAATGAATATTGGTCTATCATTTTCTCATCCGGTTTTACTATCAAGGCAATATTGGCTTCAAAGAATATGTTGGTGGCCCTGCTTGATGCTCACCTTCATGACGAGATCACTGAAGATAAGGGTGCTACAGTAAAGTGTGGTGAAGAAAGCAGATGGTGCCCAACTACCAATCGGAATTGTGTTTGGGATCTTAAAGCCTTGTATTCAAACAAGCAGCCATCAAAGTAAGGCATCAACTAAGTTCACATGGAAGAAGCAGGCTAGCCTGTGTGATCTAAAGATGAAAATAACAAAATCTAAATATGATGAAGGAAAAATCAGCAGAGCTTAACTTGTGAATACCCAATTTGTAGAAGGGTAAGGAGAACAGTGGGATCCCAAAATCTATCTGCAGAGTTTCTAATCAGATGGGGGTTGCTATGAGTCAACATTGACTCAATGGCAGAGAGAGAGAGCGAGAAAGAAAGAGAGAGAGAGAGACAGAGAGAGAGCGAGCGCTGTAATTCCATCTAAGGTAAATGTTAATTTATCTTACATTAAAAAAAGACTAATAGGGGGAAAAATCGCCTCCAAAGGGGGCCAGGATTTAAAGCACTCCTAAATAATTATAATGCATTTAAATTTGGGAATAAAATAGGTTCAGGGAAAACAAATGAAGCCATCTTTGACAATGCTATCCATCACAGAGGCTCCGCCTTTCACCACATTACAAGGTGCTATAGTCAGCGTTTTGACACATGAAGCTTTCTCCTGAAAGGACAGATTAGCACTGAATCTTTGCTTACCTCCCAGGGGCACGGAGTTTTAGTTTGGAGGAGCACGTGTTAATTACAGGTGCATTAATATCAGTCCTTTACAATGTACTTAGAATTATTTTATGTGTCTCATAGAGTTCATATTGGAGAATGCTTCATATGTCCTTGAAAAAAAATCCTAGCATTAGTAGGTGAAATAGTCTATCGATATCTGTTAGGTCTAATTTATAATATTGCTCAAGTGTTCTGTTTGCTTGTTCAACTGAAGTTTAGTTCTTATATGGATTATTGGAATGAGTTATTAAAGTGTCTGACTATTGTTCAACTGTCTATTTGTCCTTTAAGTTCTGTTAAATTTTACTTCATATGTTTTGGATTTAACTGCTTGTTTGTTTATAATTGTTATTTATTTCTCACAGATTAATCCTTTTATCATCATAAAATGTTTCCTTTTATCTCTAATAATACTTTTCATCTTAATTACTTTGATAAAGCAATTCTGTTTCTTTTTGGTTTCTGTTTCCATGGTGTGGCAGTTCCATAATCTCCTGTCAACTGTCAATCAGGTCATAGCCAAGGATGTCTCTGTGTGGGCATGGCCTTTTCTGGAGGATTCTGGGAACTTCTGTCTTCTTCCTGGAGGTGGGGCACCCATTCTCTCTGCTACACTTTCCTGATGACAAGCCACATAGGGCCATGCTGATGGCAGCTAGACCCCTGGAGATGCTTCCACCTCTGCTAGATTCACAAGACTTTTCACCCACCAGCCTGTGATCTTCCTTCATTCAGCATCATTGCATGTGCTGCATGAGTCTAAAGAGGAATTTATGTATCAGTGTCAGACATATAGGCTAATGTCAGACTTATGGACTTGATCTGGACTGGGCTGGGATGTTTTCTTAATATACAATTACTCTTTGATATAAAACTCTCTCATACACACACGTGAGCATCAATGGATTTGTTCTCTAGTCCACCCAGCCTAATAGGAATGCACAGCATCTCTCTCCCCACCCTTTGCTCTTTAGATTTGTTTGTGTCTTTTCATTTAAATTATGCCTCTGAGAAACAGTCTATGTTGGATCTTTTTTTGTTTTTTTTTCCCAACACATCTCTCCTGTTTGCTTGGAGTGTTTCCTCCATTTACATTTAGTGTAATTACCAGTGGGTAGGACTTATGTCTGTCACTTGGCTATTTGTCTTCTATATGTGTGATGCCTTTGTTCCCCTCTTGTTCCTTACTGCCTTCTTTTGTGTTAAGAAAATATTTTTAGCGTATCATTTTATTGTCCTTGTTAGGGATTTTACCATAGTTGTAAGTTATTTCCTTAGTAGCTTCCTGGGTAATTATAATAACTCTAAATTTCTGACAATCTTTTTCAGATTAATGCATTTTAATTTCAACAGTATATGAAAACTGCTCCTGTACACTTCTGTCTTCACTACCTTCTCTGGTGCTATTATTGTCATACAAATTGAATCTCTATGCATTATCTGCCCATCAAAATTGCTTTGTCTCTTTTTCCACCATTTGTTTAGCAAAAAGTCAATATTATTGGACTTTACGCAGTTATACCTTCAGTCAGATAGATAAAAAAGAAGAGTTGCAAATAACACATTTATTCTGTCTTTTATATTCACTTACACATTACCTTACTGGTGCTATTCATTGACCATGTGGTTTGGAGTTATCACCTCAAAACCACCCAGATTCCCTGCCATTGAGCCCATCCAGCAGTCCTAGAGAGCAAAACCGAACTGTCTTAAAGAGTTCTCAGCCCCGAATCTTTTATTTCCCAGGAGAACGAGTCCCTTTAATATTTCTTGTAGGGCAAATTTTCTTTTCTTTGATTATGTCAGCCTACTGCCTGTGATTTTCATGTTTTCTGCTAAAAATTGTTAATTTTATTGAAGATCCCTTATAGGCATGGATTATTTATGTCTTTCTGCTTCAAAGATTTCCTTTTTTGTCTTTGATTTTCAACAGTTTGTTGAACTGCTGTATAAATGTGTGAATGCCTTTTAGGTTATTCTACTTGGATTTTTCCCCTAGCTTTATACACATGCAACCACTTTTCCCTCAAAAATAGACAATTTATTTTCAGCCATTGATTCTTCATCTAGTTATTCTGCCTCTATTTATCTCTTAGCCTCTTCTTAAAATTTATAATGTATATGGTTTTCTAGATGGTGAGGCATCAGTATCTTTGGTCTGCTTACTTCTCTTATTATTATTTTTTTCCCTCTACATTTTGTTCTGGGTAATCTCATCTGACCCCTCTTCATGGTTGCATTTCCCCCCCTTTTTCTACCAGCTCAAATCTACTCTTGAGCCCACTAGTGTTTTCTGAAGGAGTCCTGATGGCACAGTGAATTCTGAGTTGGGCTGTTAGATCAGTGGTGTGAATCCATCGGTTGCTCTGAAAGCTCCCATAAAGATTTACAACCTTGGAAAATCTGGAAAGGGTTGCTATGAAGGGCAAGGAAGTCAATTTGAAGACTACAGTGACCTTGACCCAAGCCATGGTATTGTCCATTGCTTCGTGTGCATGGGAAAGTTGGACAATGAGTAAGGAAGAGCACGGAAGAATGGGAGCAGTTGAATTATGGGGCTAGGGGAGAATATTGAAAGTACGATCAATGGCCAGGAGGACAACGCAATCTGCCTTGGAAGCAGTACAGCTAGAACGCTCCTTAGCATGGAGGCTCTTGATACTTTGTCTCATGGACTTGGGCATGCTATGAGGAGAGAGCAGTCCCAAGGAAAGTACATCTGCTTGGTAAAGTCAAGGGCCAACAAAAAGGAGGCAAACTCTCAAGTAGACGGATTTACACAGTGGATGTAACAATGGGCTCAAACATAACAGCAGTTGTAAGTATGATGCAGGAGGAGCTGGTGCTTTGTTCTCTTGTACTATGAGTTGGAATCAACTCAGTAGCCCATGGCAACAGCAACAGTGAGCTGCAATTGACTCAAGGGCAGTGGGAGTATGTTCTTAAGATGCACATACTCTTGTTTACGCCAACCCACTGTACACATTAGTCCAGTACTTCCCTCTTTCTTTTTGAAAGTGTAGGCAATTATAGAATGTAATAGATTTTTTGTGTTATGTATTCCAGAAAACTAAAATTCAATGTGATGAGCTACTTGGTCGGGTTTCTTTGGCAAAAAATTAGTGACGAGTATATGCCCTTTGAAATAATGCAGATTGTGACTTCAACATCCAGACCTGGAATTCACATTTTTGTTATTTAATAAGTTGTTAATGTTCAGGCATGAACATCAGTGGAAAACATAGTACATGCTACACTTTTCTTAACATAGCTGTGAGTTCTAGTTTGGTTTTTTTTTTAGGCATTTTTTCCATCAGTATCCAGAGGGTTCTTAAAGAGTACACGTGTATATGAAGGGCATGTTACAAAAATAAAATTTAAAGATAAATAAAGCAAAACCTCTTCAGTAGGCATTGGCATTGGGCTTCTTACCACTAGGTCATGGTGCAAATCTATCAGCTACTCTGTGGGAGAAAAGGTCTACTTCTATAAAGATTGCAAAGGAAATTTTCAAGCAATGTTGCTCTATTAGTTTTTCATTTTAATGGTAATATGTGAACTCAGATATGTTATCATTGGCAATTCAGTCTAATGAAAACATAAATAGAAATTCTCGTGTTGTATATTCTGCTAGTCATAAATAGCAGTCAGAAATTCCAGGAAAGTTATTTTCTGTCCCTTTTGCTTAAGTTAGAGCATAAAATGAGGCCAAATAAAGGATTAAGCTGTTGTGTCTATTTTCAAGTTGCCTTACTAATTTATAATTTTATTGAGGCATTAATAGAGCATTACTCCTTTGTATATTGAGGGAGACTTGTAATGCGAGGTATTCATTTGTTGATTTGCTATTTTTTTTAAGTGTGGAGAAAATGATCCCTTGTTAGATATATGACTATTTAAATTGAAAAAAATTCTTTATATAAGAAAATAGTTTTATTCCTAATTTTTTAAGTTCCCATATAGTTTAAAAATACCATTTACTCTGATAATCCTGCTTTACAAAGCCATTGGGCTGACACTCATAAATACAGATGAGGAGACAGTGAACATCTACTATTGTTCCCTACATAAACTGTTCTTGTAACAGTTTTGTTTTGCCTTGGAACAATTGCAAATAGACTACATAATGTATGTGGGCAAAGAAGCAAAGAAATGCATCTCTTGAAACACTAAAATTTATAATAAACAGTGCATATTATCAACATTTACATGAGTCCCATCAAAATGATGACATCCTAAAATACATTCCTTTTAAAGGATGGCTTTTTACCAAGAAAACATAACATTTCTTTTATTACTCTGGTCCAATACTTTTTCAGACACTGCAGGAAAATCAACTGTGAGTCTAGTCATTGGCTGAACAAAGGATCCTTCTTTATTAGCTTTTATTAGCAGAAGCATCACGTGTAGGCTGTAAGTAACAGGCAGAAGTGTTAATTACGTGTTTCAGTGTTTACGATGCAAACTTGTAAAAAATAGTTTTGATACACAGCAAAGCTCTACAACACACTAAAACCAACTGCTCTATTTTTTTTTGTTTTTTTGTGTGTGAACTGCCCATAGTGGAAAAAAATAAACAACAATCCGCTTTTTAGTGATGAAAGATAACGATATCTTATTATTATGGAACATTTCTGAAGCGGAAGAAGAGAAAAGATGTCGGCAAAATGAAGGGCTAACACATGACCCGATTTGAGTGTCTGGAAATCACGGAGGTCATGTGTTCTGCGAGGTTGAATATTTTGAGGTAAATATTACAGGAACAAAGCTATGCCCACTGTCATTTGTAGTACCTGAATTAATTTGTCATTCTTTTAAAACTGAAAACATTTCTCTAAAGTGATTTATGAGTGTTTGAATTTTAAATCAATTGCTCTATACACACATGTGCATGTACACACATATGCACATGCACATGCACACACACCTTCCCCAAGGGTAAGTCAAAAAGTATTGCTGCTAGGTTCGAGCCCATACAGGCATGGATAGATTAGAAATAAAACATGCTTAAATACGTCTCAGTGAAAGTTCTCTCAGTAATACATTCATTTTAGTCTTGTTAAAAAAACACACCAAAAAACAAAGCCCCAAAGAAAACAATAGCTTTTGGGGGGCAGAGAAGTCAGCTCAACAGAATCAATTGACAGTTTGGGGGGCGGTGGAGGGATTCCCAAGGGCCAATCCTAATAGATTTTCTTGACGGTCACAGGGTGGTCAGGGAGGCTTATGACGAAGTGGTTTCAAGAACAGAGAAAACTTCATTGATGAGAAAAAGGCCAGGAAAATTGAGCCTAGGAATTTTTTTCCCTCACTGTCATAATTCATCTTCTTCCTCGTTGATGGTACACTCTTCGATGGTATTGTCTTGTAAGAATTTCATTGAAAAACCGTGCCCCCTTTACTAAACACCTGGACATTGTCCCTTCAGACTCCAGTCCCTCAAGGATGCCCAGGCTGTCGTTTTGATAACAGGGTACGTCAAAGACCACAGGGTCCTTCCAGGAAGGGGTAGAGAGAGACCTAGACAGAGGTTGTCTCAGGACACAGTAGCTACACTGTTAGATATTTTGTTTAATAAATCTGTGACTTTGTAGCAATACTTTTTTGCTTGCTCTTATATACAAAATATGTATATATCTATATTTATACATACACATTTGTGTGTGTGCGTGAAGTGTGCATTTATAAAACACAACTTGTTCGTATGTTCCTGTTCTACATTTAGACACTTCTTAGGGACATTTACATGAATTGTTTTATACAATACTTGTGAGCCCTTCTCTGACTAGCACTACCATGCCAGGCACGGAGAGTGTAAGAGCAAACCACGCGCAGTTTGTCTCCTCATGAAAATTTCACGTCCTGACAGAAGCAGAAGAGCTAGCAACTCTATTGCAACCAGCTAAGCACTCCCAAAGGGAAGGGACACTTTTGGGGAAGACACAGAAGTAAGGAGAATTTGAAGACAGAGGGGGGCAATTGGGGGGGGGTTTCAACAAAGAAAAACCTAGCCAAGTGCACAGCACATGGGACAGGAAGTATGCAGGGAAAACATTTGGGGGTGGGGGTGGGGGCTCTAGAAGCAGCAGCATCCTGTAGGAATGTAATGTTAGCCCCATATGAGCCCCATATGTAACAATAGTTCCAGTAGTAAAAAATGTCAAGTGATCCCAGTGAAATAATTTCAACAAAGTCATATGTAATCCAATATGTCCAAAACCTTGCCATTACAATATACTTAGTACCAACATAAACAGGCTATCTTACATTCTCCCTTTTAATACTATTAATCTTCAAAATCAGAATTCTTCCAGCATATCTCAATTTGTATACTTAATTTCCATTGGCAATTCTTGATTTGTTTTAGATTTCATAACACTAATTATTAAAAATTAAATTCCAAGCCTCAAATTCTTCCAAACAGCAAACATTCTGCAATAACTTTTAAAACACTTAGCTTAATTCAAATTAAATAAAATTTAAAGTTCAGTTCATCAGTCTCTCCAGCCACATTTCAAGGGAGCAGTAATCACACTACTGAGCACTTGAAATGGGTGGCTCGGGTCTTGCAGAGAGCGGGCATGGGCCCTTGCCTTGAAATGGTCAGGTGCGCGGTTGATACTGGGTACCAGTGAACGCTGGTTGAATTAGATTAAATGGACCAGCTGAGACCAGTGTAGTTAAATGATTTGGTCCGTATCCCCCAGATAATGGAAGCAGGTGAGAATAAACTAGAACCCAGACCTCTCGCCAGCTTGTAAAATCCTAGAGCAGTCTCCAATGCATGAGTTGTGGATCATGAATAGTAT
This sequence comes from Echinops telfairi, assembly GCF_000313985.2. Taxonomy (NCBI): domain Eukaryota; kingdom Metazoa; phylum Chordata; class Mammalia; order Afrosoricida; family Tenrecidae; genus Echinops; species Echinops telfairi. The sequence continues at coordinate 3,110,010 of NW_022111368.1, forward strand.
TTGGATAACAAGATACTTTTCTGAAAATGTTTTTAAATCTACTTGGCCTTTTGAGTTTGAAGACAATCTTCTAATTGGGAGAATTGGGGTTGTAAAGAAGAAAAAAAAACAACCTTAAAATTAGATACTGCTTTTCGTAGATTTTTAAGCATATATCTCCTGATGATTTCCCTTTTGTCTAAAAGCTTGCAGATTGACTTGATAACAGACTGAGACAATCTATCAGTAGCTTAGAGATTCTGGACACTCTCACATCTTTACTGAAGCAAATATAATCTTGTATTTGATGATACAATGGGCAAAATTACACTGTACGTCCCAATAGACATTAATTACAGTAATGTACCCTTACCTAGCATCTTCAAGGAATGAAGTGTTCCACAGAAAGGCATTTTTTTCACCTGATAACTAGTTCTTCTCTCATCGAAATAAATTTAGAGATAAAGCTGTATTTCTTTATTTTTTGTCAGACATCTATTTATAAGGTTACGTGCACATCTCTGTTACTTAAATATAACTGCTCAAGATTTTTTAACCTTCTCCTTGTCCAATTAGGAATATTTATAGGGCATTGTAATACAAAACATTTTTTAGTACAGTGTATCTTAAAGGTAATTCTTTTAAAAATTATTATTAATAGTTTTATTAGGGGCTCATACAACTCTTATCACAATCCACACATACAACAATTGTGTAAAGTACATTTGTACTTTCATTGCCCTCATCATTCTCAAAACATATGCTCTCCACCTAAGTTGGCATCAGTAACTCATTTCTTCCCCCCTCCCATTCCCTCCCTCCCTCGTGAGCCCTTGATAATTTATAAATTATTATTTTGTCATATCTTGCCCTGTCTGACATCTCCCTTCACCCACTTTTCTGTTGTCCATCCCCCAGGGAGGAGGTCACATGTAGATCCTTGTAATTGGTTCCCCCTTTCCAACCCACCCTCCCTCTACCCTCCCAGTATCGCCACTCACACCATTGGTCCTGAAGGGATCATCTGCCCTGGATTCCCTGTGTTTCCAGTTCCTATCTGTACTAGTGCACATCCTCTGGTCTAGCCAGACTTGCAAGGTAGAATTCGGATCATGATAGTGGAGGAGGAGGAAACATTTGGGAACTAGAGGAAAGTTGTATGTTTCATTGTTGCTACATCATACCTACTGGCTCGTCTCCTCCCAGAGACCCTTCTGTAAGGAGATGTCCAGTGGCCTACAAATGGGCTTTGGGTCTCCACTCCACACTACCCCCCTCATTCACAATGATATGATTTTTTGTTCTGATGATGCCTTATACCTGATCCCTTCGACACCTCGTGATCGCAAGGCTGGTGTGCTTCTTCCATGTGGGCTTTGTTGCTTCTGAGCTCGATGGCCGCTTGTGTACCTTCAAGACTTTAAGACCCCAGACGCTATATATTTTGATAGCCAGGCACCATCAATTTTCTTTCTTCACTTAATATTGTTTTATGAGCATACAATGATATTAATTTCTAAAAATACTTGAATAAATTATAGGCATAATGTTCCATCATAGTTTTACTGTAATTTGAATAACACTAAACCCTTTGAATTTATTTTGTTTCCATTTTCATCTTCTATAAATAGTGCTGAGAGAAAATGTCCACACATTAGTTGAGTTCTTTAAAAGAGAGTTGTAGAAGCACAATTTCTGGGCTAAGGTGGAAAACTTTTCTTAAGGAATTTGATAAATATTTCTTAATATTACTTTTCAGAATTGCTATTCAGCCTTTTGTTTCTATTGCCAGTATATTAGAAATGCAACTCCACCTTAGCTTTATACATGCTGCCTACATCACTAAAAAATAAACAATTGCTTAACAATTAAATTAAAATGAATTTTTACTCTGTGTACAGTTCTTTCAATATGACTGAAATAGAAATTTTCCTATGTATTTGTTGTTTTTCTTCCTGCTTATTCTTTCTGCGAGCTGCTCTGGGGTTGTAATGGTCACATGTTGGGCTGCTAACCACAAGGTCAACAGTTCAAAACCATCAGCTGCTCCATGGGAGAAAGATGAGGCTTTCTACCTACCTAAAGTTTTGGCCTCAGAAATTTAAAGGGGCAGTTTCACTCTATCCTGTTGGCTCACTATGTGTCAGAATTGACTTCATGGCCAGGAATTTTTGTGTGAGTGTGTCTATGTGTATATATATACACACACATGTATGTACACACATACACATACACTTTGCAATTGTTCACTTCAAAAAAATTTAATTGGTCTATGGTAGATTTTTATATGTAAAATTTAGCCATATTTCCTATAAACATTCTGCGGGTTTCTTTTCAGATTAAAGCGAATGAGTTTAAGGCCCTGACTGAGCGGCACACTTTCAAGTGTTCAGAAGTACTGCTCACTGCTCAGAGTTCAGAAGTACCTCTGAGTTCTTAGCTTGACTGAGGACTGAAAATGTGACATGCATAAATGCATGGCCTATTTTGTTCTAAATAATACCTGGAGGTCAAGCTGATTTACAAAAACTCTTGATTTTTGTAAAGAAACTTGCAAGGAAGCAAGATATGAACAAGATTTTTGGTTATTTTTATTTCATTTGTTAATTTTAGTCTCTACCCACTGTAGGCCCCAGAAGAAACTGACTAACCAAATCTCAAAGAAGATAATGAAGTTCTCGCGGGTTCCAATTTTAAGAATCTGTTTCAAAACCCTGTGGGCCTGTTACTTTTACCTAATAAGATAAAATAAAATCTTAAACGAAGGAGAAATTGCCTTTAAAAAGTAGCTGGTGAGGGATAGGGAGGTCTTCACGATGACCTTAAAAACATTTAAATCAGAAACAAGAAGAAAAAAAGAAAAGCAAGGAACCCCTAACTTTTTAAGAAGGGAATCAATTCTTGATTTAAAAAAAACAACGCAGCAGAATGGTTGTAGGCACAGATTTCAATAAATGTCGTTCTGCCCAGCGCTTCCCTATGTTGAGAAAACTGGTAGCCAAAGGTGAGTCACAATGAGCTCCGTGTGCCTGATTAGTACCTGTGGCTAGAGAGCAACAGCTTTGCCCAGGTATCTGTCTCCTGGCTGTCTATCTTAATGCAATCAAAGCCAACAGCAAAGTTTCTCTATGCGAGCCTCTCCCTATATGGACCGCCAATCCTTTTGTCTTTGTCTTTCCTCAAAAGTGTATGACCTTTGCCTGGATTCTGTGGGTGGCCTGGAGCACCTGGGCTGCTGTCCTTCCTTGTCCCAAACAATGGCGCCCGAACAGAGAAGGGCATTGCAGTGTCCAAATGCACAACCCGCCGACAATGATGGAGCAGCTCAGATTCAGTTAGGGCCCCAGGGAAGGGAGAAAAGTCCAGGCCTCATTCTGTCAATCTTAGAAAAAAACTACCTTTTTTGGTGATTGGCTACATCATGTTTCATTAGGTTAATTCATCCAAGGTAATGCTCATTCTCCTCCCTCCCTCTCTCCCTCTGCACCTTGACCTTGTCTCTGGACACTAGGTCTGTCACCACCAGCTGTCACTTTTACAAGGAAGATGTTAGAAGATTCAAGTTAATAATTATTACTGACTACCAGATGTAGAAGTTTTCTTTCCAAACAAACAAACTCACTGCCATTGAATTGTTTCTGACTCGTGGTGATCTGATAGGACAGGGTAGAACTGCCCCTGCGAGTTTCTGAGACTCTTTACAGGAGTAGAAAGCCTCCTCCTTCTCCCGGGGAGTAGCTGGTAGTTTCAAACTACTGACCTTGTGGTTAGAAGCCCAACTCATTTCTACTATGCCACCAGTGCACACATGAGTACAAAATCCAAAATGAATACCAAACTTGCTGCCATTGAATTGATGATGACTCATAACAGCCCTTTAGGACAGAGTAGAACTACCCAGACTAACTCTTTGAGAGCCTCATCTTTGTCTTGCGTAGGTTTTGAATTGCTGATCTTTCAGTTCTCAGTCCAATGGGTAACCACTATGCTACCAGGTCTCAAAAAAAAAATCCAAAGGAAGTGTATTTAATAAAATGATAAGCCATCTTTTCTATAGCATTATGCATTTACTATTGATTTTAGCATAATGTGGCATATATTTGGAAAGAAGCATTCTATTTTGGATTTGAAGAGTTTCCAGCAAAATCATTGGACTTATCTATTCACGACTCTCTACAGAACCCTGACAGTGTAGTAGGCATGTGTTGGGCTATGAGCTGCAAGGTTGGCAGTTCAAATCCATCAGCAGCATGTGGGAGGACAGTGAGGCTGTCTGCTCAACAAACTTTAAGAAGCAATTCTAATCTGTCCTGTCGGATCACCATGAGTCAGAATCATGATAACAGCAGCTTTGGTTCTTTGGGGCTTATCTATGTCTCTGTTTTAAAAATGAATAACAGCAATGTCAGTTGTTAGATGATTCTCCTTGAAGATGAAATTTCAACTCATTTCCAATTTCAACTGCCAAGGCAGGATCTGTGTTTATACATGTGTGTCTGGGTGTGGCCACTTGCTGTTGGGCAGTCCTCTCTCGCAGACCTGTTAGTGTTTTCTGCTTCTGCCACCTGCTTCCTCACCTGCTTTCAATGGTAGTCAAGTTAATGGGGAAATGGGTCTCCTTGAGCAATGTCCCTCAGGGGTGGGCTTTGAGCAAAAGCCAAAAGTTGGGAGAAAGGAGGCAGGTCAAAGTCTCCGTGAGAGCAGAGATGTTAGATGAGGCAGAAAATGAGAAGGGAAATGAGAACAAGAAGAAAGAGGGGAAAACCGTGCTCATCGTTTGGAGGTAAAAGGGGGGGAGGGATGGAAAATTGGATGGATGCAAAGTAGATCCCAGGGTGACTCTGCCTGCCAGAAAATCTGAATAAAAATGGGGTACACCCTTCATTGGCTCTTTGCTTCTATCTTGTTGTCATCGAGCTGCTCTGGATCACAGAGAAGCCAGCTGTAACAGCAGCCAATGTTGCCCTGTTCTGTGCAGGTTCACCACCATTGGTGTATTCGAGTTTATTAAAGTAGCCAGTTCATATTTTTGAGTTTCTTCAAACCCAGGGGGCTCATCTTCCAGCACTATAATGAACAACATTTTGTGTGTGTGTGTGAGATTGTTGGGGTTTGGTTTATGTTGGTTGAGGTAATTAGTTTATTGTGCCAGCCTGGCCGGTAAACACATGTGGGATTAATTGAAGGGTGGAGGGATAAATGGCTCGGTGAGCCTCGCCTTTCTTGTCTCTTACTCTTTGATCATTGGACCAGTGTGCAGCTACCTTGCTTGTTTTTTGCCTCAATTTGCAAGCTCCACTACCTGTGGAACACCTAACCTATGAACTGTGTTGCTGTAACTTGAGGTTCCTTCAAGACTGGTATTAAGAAGAAGGCATTAGCCAGATCAATAGCTGCATACCAAGTACCAGGAGAAATATTCATTTGCTCAAGCAATGACATTTTAGGTCAGGTACTAAAAGTTGGTCTGTTAAAGCAGCCAGTTCATATTTTTTAGTTTCTTCAAACCCAGGGGGTTCATCTTCCAGCACTATAATGAACAAGTTTTTTTTTTGTGTGTGAGATTGTTGGGGTTTGGTTTATGTTGGCTAACATTTAGAAATGGCTAGATATTTCTTACTAGCCTGTCCTAGTATGGAGTTTGCTGAAACCTGCCCACCATAGGTGGCCCTGTTGGTTTTTAAAATACCAGTGGCATCACTTTCAGCATCATAGTTACATGTCAGACACAATCTGATAGACAGGTGGTGACCTTTTCCTACTCTCCACCTTGCTCTCTGTGACCCTGGCAACACCTTGTTGCAGGTGTTCTCTACACGGTCCAAACAGCAGTCAGACATCTGTGTTCTACCTCTTCTCTCTGCTTTGTCAAGGGCTTGGTGGCAATATGGGTTAAGCATTGGACTGCTCATTTGAAAGGCCAGGCTTCAATGTCACCAGTCACTCGGAAAGATGAGTGGCATTTTAGGAAACGGGTATGCCAATCAGAGACAACTTGAAAACAGTGGGTTTGGTTTGGGCTGTACATTTCTGTTGACTGGCCCATATATTTTCAATTAATTAACTAATCAACCAAGCATTCAGTTAATTATGCTTTGCTTTCTGTTTTCAAATTTGTGGTGGTTGTTGCTCTCAGGTGCCATCGAGCCAGTTCTTACCTATAGCAACCCTATGCACACCAGAACGAAACACTGCCTGGTTCGCTGCCAACTTCTCAATTGTCCTTATATTTGAGCCCATTGTTGCAGCCATTATGTCAACCATCTAGTTGAGGGCCTTCCTCTTTTTTGGTTGCTCCTTTCCTTTACCAATCATGATGCCCTTCTCCAAGGACTGGTCTTGCCAGAAAACATGTTCAAAGTAAGTCTCGCCATCCTTGCCTCTGAGGAGCATTCCGGCTGTACTTCTTCCAAGACAGATTCGCTTGTGCTTGCCAGTCCCTGGTGCTTTCATGTTCTGTCCCAGCATCACAATTCAAACGACTCAATTCTTCAGTTTACCTTATTCAAAATCAAACTTTCATATGAGATGATTATAAATGTCATGGTGTAGGTCAGGCACACCTTAGTCCTCAAGGTCGCATCCTTGCTTTTCAACATTTTAAAGAAGTCTTGTGCAGCAGAGTTACCCAAGATAATGCAGCCTTCATCTCTTGATTGCTGCTTCTGTGGGCATTTATTGTGGATTCAAGAAAGAAAAAAATCCTTGACAATTATAATCCTTCTCCATGTGTCACGATTTTACCAATTGGCACAAGGATTTTGGTTTTCCGTACTTTGAGTTATAATCTATGCTGAAGGCTGACAATCCTTGCTCTTCGTCAGCTAGTGCTTCAAATCCCTTTCACGCTCAGCAAGCAAAGTTGTGTCATCTGCACACAACAGGTTGTTAATAAGCCTTCTTTTGATCCTGAGTTCATTGGCTCTTGGTGGTTGCAAATTGAGCTGCTCACCATAAGGTAAGCAGTTCAAAACTACTAGTAACTCTGAGGGAGAATGATGGGGCTTTCTATTCCCATAAAGAGTTAGTCTTGGAAACTCACAGAAATGTTCTACCCTGTCCTATAGCGTCACTAGGTGTTGGCATCGATTTAAGGGAAGTGAGTCTGTTTTGGTTTTAGTAACTTGAACTGAGGAGCCCTGGTGGCACTGTGGACTAGACATTAGGTTGCCAACTGCAAGGTGGAAAGTTCAAATACACCAGCTTCTCACCTGGAGAAAGATGAGGCTGACTTCGCCCATCTAAAGATTTACCCACTCGAGGTCCGAGTAGACTTGGTGATGATGTGTATGGTTTTTGGTTTATCTTTATCTGAGGAGCCCTGATGGCTCAGTAGGTTAAGTGCTGGCTTCTCAATAAATGGTCTTCTGTCTGAACACACCAGCTGCTCTGAGGGAGAAAGATGAGACTATCGGCTTCCATACTGATTGACACTCTCAGAAATCTATGGAGTAGTTAGCTTGTCGACTTGTTGGCAGTGAACTTAGTTTTCAGTCTTGGTACCTGATCCAGTGATACCTTGGCCATATCCCAATGGACAGAAAGGGTTGTCTCTTCTCCATCTTCTGGGGAGAGAGGCCAGAAGAAAATGGTAAGGGGTTTCAGGGTTACGTGGGTGTAGGTTGAAATCAAAGCACTTTTTATTCCTGTTACTTGACAGGATAGTTACTTTGATATGCCAAATAACACACAATGCATGATGCTTTTACATTCATCAGTAGGGGCCAATGATTTAAAAGAATAGTTGATACTGAAATATGGAAACTGATGAAGCCAATGGACTGGTGTAGGGAAAAAAAACCTGGAACAACTCTGATAAAAATGTGACACGCCCCCCCCCCCCATTCTTAACAGAAAAATATATTGCCTATATGATCCTGTGTGCGGAGATATGACCGGGGTTGCTGTGAAACTTCATATAAATAACCTGCCACTAAGGAAAGGTTACCATGTGTTGAGCAGTGCTACCGAGGGGCAGTGTTGGTGGCACGATTCTACTGTTCTAGCAAAAGGCTTTCTGCACTCTTCTTCCCAAGATGACCCTTTCAGAAGTTAATCTTTAGAGATTTTTTTTTTACATTCTCTGAAATTGTTTATATTGAAATGCAAAACTTTTACTGAGGATAAAAATAATAATGAGAAAGTACATTTAGGATTCAACATCTGAGAATATTTTAAGAAAAACAAATCCTTTCAATGAATTCTGGAAGGGGGGCATTGACTTTGCTGGACTTTGAGGCTTTGTGAGGTAACGAGGCGATGACCGAATGTCCTGATAGAAATGAAGCACATTTTCTGACATCAATTCTAGTCAGCAACATGCTGACAGTCACCCCCCATCTCCTTCCTCTCCAGAATACCGGTCAGAAGCCAGACAGTGATGAATGTAATTTAAAAAGAGAAGTGCATGCTTGACTGGAGGGAAGACTACAACAGAGGGTCTGGCAGCCATGATTGGAACATCATAGGTCAGGGTGACAAAGGACAGCTGACTTGCACTTGGGATAAACAAGGTAGCTTCCATTTGTGGAGCCATCTGCTGCACAGCTGCCAGGTGCCGAGGCTCCTGGGTAGCCCTGGCCCCACCTGCCCGCACTCACATGGACAAGGCGCTTGGAGCCAGTGTGGGCAGATGGGTGCCAACCATCTGGTACTGACCTGTGCTCTGATAGTATAGAGTGGGCTTTGCACCAGCAGGGTAGACTTTTGTATTTGCATGAAATAAACAGAAAGGTAGAGGAGGGGCCTTAATATATTTCTTCCCTTCTCACTACCAATAAGTAGATTTTGACTGCTGCTGACCCTGTTGGACAGAGAACTGCTTCCTAGGTTTGTCCAAGTCATCGGTATTTGTGAGTGCACATCTGCCGCACCCCACCCAGTGCCAGGGACATGTGAACTGCCGACATTGCACTTAACAGTCTACTTGGCTACCAGAGTTCCTTCTGTAATCTATATATAGAATTCTGTTACTTACTTTCAGGTCACAGGTCAAACCATGTTTTCCAAAAGAACAATGAAATGCTAATGGAAATCCAGTCAACCTTGATCTTCCGAAATCCATGGTGCACCACAAGTGGTACAAAGATGAGCTATCACTTCTGCTTTCCAGGGGCACACGAACCAGCAAGCTGCAGAGGTAAGACGCACACACATGAAAAAAACAAGCAAAAATCGCAAAAGACTAAAAAGCTTAAAGAAGAATATAGTATAGACAGTTCCTGACTTACACACATTTAACAACTGGCCTGGGCTTGTAAATAGCCCCCATCTTACTGTAGAAACCACTCAGTCTACACCAGAAACACTTAGTTTAAGGCCCCTCCCAGAGCGCCCCTAAAGAAATCCTTGAAGGATCCTTTGAAGTCACTTTGGGAAGGCAGTTTCAATTTCTGTTGGGCACAATGTATTTCTTCGATCCTAAACTGAAATTCAAAGACCATGTTGATAGAGAAACACTTTTCTTTCTTTCTTTCTTTTTTTTTTTGAAAAAGGCAATCATAAGGGTCATTCTGTGTTATAGTTAGCTTATGATTTAAGCTACATAGATAGTTGAGGGACCAATTGGACGAATAACCTGCATTTGTGGTATTAATTTTATGGGTAAATGTGTTCCAAGTTCCATGCACAGTTTTTACAAATCAGCATGCATGTGGATCTGATGGCCGACGCAGACTGTGGAAGAGATGCCACACGGTAGTTCTTGATCAATTGCCAGTATAATAGCACGGGTAAAAATTATTGCTAGCGTTTGGAGGCAGAAATATCTTATCGGTGCCAAGGATAGTCAGCAAAGTTCAGGCTTGGAGATCTTGGAGCTGAGAAGATCTTAAGATAGCAGCCCTTCCAGCTTCTTGTCTGTAAAGGCAGGCGAAGCATCTTCTGGAAGAAGCAATGCAAACCCAAGAGCTAAGAGGATTCGGTAAAAACCAGCAGCCAGCAAATGAAAGAACAGGAACTTTCCTTCTAGGTCCTGAGCCTTTCATTCTACCCCACTGTTTTTATTTTAAGGACATCTAGCCAAGGAAGAGTGAAATCCAATAAAGATTCAGGACCAGTGTCCTTATTTGAAGGCAGCTCTTGTGGCACAGTAGGTTAGGTTATGCATTGGGCAACTAATCACAAGGTCAGTAGTTCGAAATCACCAACTGATTCATAGGAGAAAGATGAGGCTTTCTGGTAATGATTTGCAGTCTTAGACATCCACAGTTCTACATTGTCCTATAGGGTTGCTATGAGTTGAAATCTACTGATAGCAGTGAGCTTGGTTTGGAGTATTGGTTCTAATTTTGGAGGTATGGGGACCCTGTGCTGAAATTTTATATTGAAAGGGTTAATATAAGTTTGCTGTAATACTGATGATGTTAAATAATTGCGGTTACTGGCTGCTGGGTCCGGCCTGACAGGTGGCGGCCCTATGAGCACTGGGATGAGAGGTTTCCATATCCTGTGCCATTCCTCCAATTGCCTTCAGATCAGACCTCTACGGTCTGATTTCACTGACCTTTGGGGTTTTTATTGACTGGTTTTCGGACCTAGTTGGCCAGGCCTTTTTGCGTAGTGTGTCTTAATCTGGAAGCTTTGCAGAAACTTGGTCAGTATCCCAAATCTCCACGTATAGGTGCTGATTGCACACGAGATACATTGGCTGGCAATTAAACCAGCTTCTCACCAATGGAAGGCAAGACATCAATCAATGAACCACCGTAATATGATACTTCATATAAAATAATTGATAGTATAATCTTCAATCAGTTGACACTCTTTGGGCCAGATTATCCTGAATTCATGCATCATCAACAAATTCTGACTCACGGGCCTAGGTACTCCATCACTGTATTTCTTATCTTCTTTACTGGCCCTCTGGTCTTCTAAGACAGTTAAGAGGCCACCTGTCTGCCTGCCCCAAGGACACCAGCAACTCATTGGTTTCCCTGGAATGACTTCCTGACAGGGGGATCAGCTCCCTCTGTTTGTTATCCGGCCTGCTCTCCTCACCCGGCCACCCCACCCCTTGGGAAGTTTACTTATCTTATCTAGTCAAGAGACAAGAAAGTGCTCGTTCCAAGATACTAGTGGACTTGCACTTCACTCTCTCACATCACAGCGCTCTGTCGGAAGAATTCTTTTTGAAAAGGTGCTTCTTATCTTGTTTTACTTTGAACAATCCCTTCAAAAGGAGAGTTCTGACCCAGGCCGCAGCAGCAGCGATGCAGGATGCATCCAGGCTGCAGGAGCGGAGTTCTGAGCTCCGCAAGGAAAGGAGGAGGGATTCAGGACGGCAGTAGCTGGCTTCGGTGTCAGCCTCGTTGGCACGGTCTGTACTTTAAAAATGAGAGCAGGATCATTTTCACCACTTTTAGTCTCTTCTGGATTTGTAAGGCAGAATTCTTGTCTTGATCTTTGACTTTTATTTTCTTCAGTTCAGGTTCTTTTACCAGGACTCACCTCTCTTCTCAACTATTTTTACGCTTGAACTTATCAAAAATGCCAAATGCAGGATGTCCTCCTACAACATTTTGCGACTGAACTCGTATAATGATGTGCTTGTGCTGGTAAGCAGGATACTATCAGGACAATTATAAAGCCTTGGTTTGTTCATAAAGGCAGAGATATATGTATAATGGAAACAATTTCGTGGTGAATGTAGGATTGGTATGAGCCGGAATCAGCTTGACGGCAGTGAGTTATAATTGAATGATCAAGTCTTCTTAGCAGTGAAGCATCTGTATTCTAGTATGACTAAGGAACAGTAGCACAGTGAATCACAGCCAGCCTATAGCACAGGGTAGAATTGCCCCTGTGGATTTCAGACCCTGCAACTTTTTACAGAGTAGAAAGCTGCATCTTTCTCCTGCGCAGTAGCTGGTGGTTTAGACTGCTGACCTTGCTCAGCAGCCCAATTCAGAATCCGATGAGTTGGAACTGACTGGATGGCAGTGAGTTGTTTTAATTGTTTTGAGAATGAAGAGTAAGAAGAAAATGGGTTCACTGCTCATCTGTAATATGTATCTGATGGTTTCAGGGTATATTATGAGTAATCACTGCTGTGTTGTCTTGGAAGTGCAGTCAATCTTATCAATTCTTTTAGAATGCTACTTTAAGGTCACGTCTCTCTCTATATATATTTTCAAACAGCAATTAAGTGTTTGGGTTTTGTTTTTTGGGTCTAACCATAGAAAAAATTGCTTCCTAAAAAGTATTAGTAGAACGTGATCCATTTACTCAATCATCCTATGAGGAGTTGAGGTTAAAAAAAGAAATGCACACTTTATTTAAACTTGCTACTTGGTAACTGGAGGTACCCACTAAAAAGAAATATTTTCCAGAAGGGCACGTCTTGCTTCCCCTCTAGCTAGGAATCAGAACGGACTCAATAGAAGTAGGTTTGGCTTTGGGTTTCTTCCCCACAGGGCTTACTTCACTCACTTGTTTGCATGTTAGATCTAGTCTTTGTTTTGAGTTCAAGTGTGTTCCTCACTTATATACATGACTGGGTTCCAAAAACTAGATGGTGATGCAAAAACCAGCACTCTTGGAAATGAAGGATGACCACATCAGATGCCAAAATAGAGGATGATTACATCATAACACAACAGGCAAATGACATCATTGCCTAAGAGCTCAACCAGGGTGAACACAACCCAAACCACCATAGTCAGCATTACTCTTGACTCACACTTGGAGGCTCATCACTGCCAGACATGTGTTCATGAGTCAACTAGTTAAATAGTAGCTTGGTTTTTTTTTATTTCTTTGTTTTATTTTCTGCTACTGCAAATGGGAAATGCTGTATAATGAAATCAGGAATAAGTAAGAGTAACTTTTCCCCTGTGAGGAGCATGTGGGTGGCTTGCACTTGGGGAAAGGTCATTTCGTAAAGTACTTGAGTTGAGTTACTTACAGGACGATCTGAGAGATTCTCAGAGAGTTGAAGAGGGAAGACAGCAATGCAGTGGTTCCCATTAACTAGCTGTCTCTGGTACCCACACTGGGCTTCCTGCTAGAGGGAATAGAGATCGCTTACATCGCCCTTTCCCACCTCACACTGGGCCTCAAAGAATAGCAGGCTCTCCAGAACATCAAGATGGGTAAAGTGAGGCAGACTAATGCTCTGTGTGGTTTTAAAATTGTTTTCATGTGGCTTAGAGCACTGTCGGCAAGTGGGACTGAAGGGGAGAGGGACAACACGAAGTCTGTGTTCTCAGAACATCACAGAAATCTGATTCTAAATCCCTTGCTAAAAAGAATTTGGAAACACTGGTTTTCATTTTGGTTTGTGTGTGTGCATGTGTTGTACTTCTTTTTGCAAAAATAAAATGATAGGAGACAAACAGGTTGGTCAAATTTTGGAGTTTGGGGCCAGGTGCACCACGGTGGCACCTGTAGCTTACAATTCATTACAATATCAATGGGGAATCACACAAGAAATAATTCAGAAGCAATCAATAAGCCTGACATGTTTTACAAGGCGTTTCAAATGGATTGGTTAATCCTCATAACATCTGTAATAAAGAATCACCCGGAATAGCCCTATGCAGGTTGCCACTATGGTGGGATTAGAACTCGGCCAGAGTTCTAATTAGTCCGTTGAAACTCAAGAAAGCAGCTAGGGGATTTCTTATTGTACTTTGTTGAGGCATTTCAAATTATGCTGCATTTTGGAGAAAATTAATTTTAAGTGTGTTACACCCAGTTAAGGTAAGTCATTGCATTCTAAACAGGGAAAGGAGAACGGCCCCTGACTCTTTGTTTCCAGAGACTGTTTAAGTGGGAACTGTCCCTGCTTTGTTTCGTTTATTCAGCTTCGATCCTACTTTAAGCACGGGTTCGCGCTCTCTCTTCCAGAAAGTCTTTTTTAGTTTATAGCAATGGCGATGAATTGTTGCTAAATGTTTTATTTTTTCATCTCCACAATAACTCTGTGAGCCTTTTACATCTAAGCAGAGGCAGGAGTTTAGAGGAGTTCTTACTTGCTCCTAATAGCTAAAGAAAGGCAGAGTCAAAATTCAAACGTATATCGAACTAGTTCAAAATTGGACAACGTGGGTTTTTGTTCTTATATATTGTGTACTTCAGCTGACATTTTATTTCATGTGTTTTTAAAAGGATGCATTTATACTTTATCCATAGAATAATTTTTTGAACGCAAAAACTGTGGCTATATTTCTAATGAAAATTTCCCAGTAGCTGGCGTGAGCTACCAAAGTACATGTTTAAATGCTGAATACATGGTTTTACTATTAAAAGAGACATGTACAGAAGCAGTGTATGTACTGGGGGCAATGTTGCCTTTAACCACAACTGATATGGCCCATGTGTGGTATGAAACAGAGAAAATGTTTCTGGGTGGTCCTGTGCTGCACATTCTCCATTGTGGGCTTTATGGGCTCTTCTCTCCAGCTCTAAGTATAATCCCCGAGGGGCTCCCTAGGCCTGAATGGAACCTAACATGAAATGAGGTGACTTTTAGGAAATAAATGCATGATTGTGTACAAAGATGATTCTTACACAGGGAATCTACACTCAGTCATGATAGAGAAAAGTCTTTTCTCTCTGCGACTAGTCAGCTCGCATCTATGAAAGTATGATTTTATTCTCTAGTAGAGAAATTTCTGCATAAATAAGCTTTAGTAGCAGTACTAATCTCAGCTGCTTGGACTGAAAATAAGATATTTAGCCTGGTGCGGTGGCATTGTTATGACAGACTTTCTATTATGCTCAGGAGTGTGTTGATAGTCATCTTCCTTATCAAAATTTCAATGTTGACCACCAAGTGCATTTCCTTTCTCTGCAGAGAATCTATTTTTGTAGTTCTCTCCTTTTCCTGTACAAATGTCAAAACCTGCTTAGTAAGGAAACATCAGTGAAGTGCTGCTTCTTAAAAACTGCAGATGATCTTGAAACACGTGATTAATAATATGACCAGTCATCACAACATTGATCCTCTGAGAGCCACTCTTTGAAATTTATCCATATTAACAGTTCTTTGAAAGTAGGGACCATGTTTATATTTCTAATGAAATATTTTGTTCAGACTACAAAAAGTAGACATTTAAACACCGGTGATATGATTTTACTATTAAAAGAAAATGCAGTTACGTTAAAATCTAACAGCATATCAATTGATCTCCCCTTTGGCCCATTTTAAATTTATTCTAGTTTTTCATATTTCCTGCTTTCTTTTCAATTAAAAATTTTCTCTGTTTCATTGTGTTATTGTTGTTAGCTTCTTGTTGCTTCATATATTTTCTTGTATCTGAAGTTCAGGATGGGAAAATCTATAGCGACCGGGTGTAACAGTAACTGGATGAAGGATTTAGGGGTATTACAGGCACGATGGGAGAACTGTGGGGTTAATAATAAAGAGTACAAGAAGGAAGCGCATGTTCTGGAACGGATTATAGTGATGATTAGACAATTCTTTTAAATATGATTGAACTATTGAATTGTGTGATTTATAAATTAAGTCAATAACACTTTTTTTTTTAAGTAAAAAAATGGAGGGAAGTGATGTATGTACTGCAGCCAATGGTACTTTTAGCCACACCGATTGGGTTCCCGTGTGATAAGAAATGGAGAAAAAGTTTCCACTTGGTCTTGTGCTAAATGTTTGTAGGTACTCATTTGACACTCAGTGTGTCGGGGCTGGGTAAGGAGAGACAATCTAGGGAAAGTTGGTATCTTCCGATGCTTGATATACAAGATAGAAAGACTGGATATGTGGCAATACAACATTGTTTGGCAGCACACGCAATTCATTGATATCACAAATATTAATGAAAGGAAGGCAAGCACACTGCCATTTCATCCGTTCCAGCTGCCAGCAGCTCTCTAGAGGCTTCCGGGAGAGCAGGCAGCTCCGTTGTAATTCCTTAGAGCAACTGGTAGACTTGAAACTCGCCCTTCATAGTTAGCACCTTGTGATGCTGGTGAAAGAGGAGTGTTTCTACGGCGCTGTGGAAATTCACAGAAGGGAATAATTTCTTTCCCTTGAGGCAGTTGTGGGAAAAATCTCTTCAAAGTGGTGATGTTTGAAGTACAATTAAAAAAAATAAATGGTTATCCATGGTTAACACAAAGAGGAAGAAATGGCATATTATTCTAGACAAGAGAAAGGTGAACATCAATGGTGAGCTCAGACTGCAGGGCATAAGATTATATTGTTTGAAGGTAGGTGGACAGACAGAAATCAGATCTGTCATTTAACCAGAAACAATGGTTTCGCCACACCTGGTACAATGATTTCGGGTGAGAAAACTCCACATTCCATTTCTTTTCCATTTGGAGCAGCAAGCAGTCCTCACTCGCAGACCCATGAGGGGTGTTAGGTAAACAACCACAGACAACTCTCACAAGCTGTGTCTTTGGCTCAAGTGTAACAGGAAGTACTCCCAGCACATTGTCAAAATGAAAGGCAACTGGCAATAACTACACACAGCCTTTTGTCATTTGCATTACAGAAAAAAAAATACAAAGCGACAAACTTCCTCAATAGATTCTTTAGACAGTGAAGTATTTTCCATTTGCCTTTTTTTTTTTTTAAAGAACCCATTGCCACCCAGTCTGTTCCCCCCCACAGTGGCCTATAGGACGGAGTCGAACCGCTCTTATCATTGATGAGATGGCTTTTATAGGAGCAACTAGCCTCGTCTTTCTACTGTGGAGTCGCAGGTGGGCTTGACCTGCAGCCCTTGTGGTTAGCAGCCCAATGCTTAGCTCACCACACTACCGGGCCTCTTTAGAAACCATCTATTTGGTGTGTGTTTGCATGTTGATTTTCACAAGTCTTACTGAACGAGGCCGACTTTTCCCTTTGACATTCAACATCAGAGTTCACGCGGAAGGTAAAATCACACAAAAGATCAAGAACAATAATGTCAACAGCCCAGCACAAAGCTGGGGTCTCAACTGCTCGGCCTTCAGAAAGCGGTGAGCCCCCGTGGCATTGAAGGACAAGCAGCACATTTAGAAACAAGAATGAAATCCCCTAACATTTCTTTAAGACATACTGGTACCCTTGGGGGCCGTTTCCGTCCTACTTCTGTGTTTGTGTTTTCTCTTTGAAATTATTCTTGGCAACGTGCCTGCAGAAGAGTACCTAAGAAGAATAATTAAAACCATTTCCGTCAGCCTTGCTTGAATTTAACTGAGCCATCCATTCCGATTACACTCAATTATCTTGCTGTAGGACTTTTGTAAAGGTCAAGGCTCTGCTTGAAAATACTTTTTATTTAAATAAAGCTGCACGTTTGTTTCTATATCGTTCCTTCCGACTGTCAAGAGCCTCCGTGATTTCCTATCTCTTTTAATCCTGCAGCTTCTTGTTCCCAAGCCAGTGCAAAAACTTGACATCTGTAGAACAATTGTATCTTTGCTAAAAATTATATGTGTAATTTGTTATGCCTTCTTTTGAAGGCCATTATTTGAGAGGCCCTGTAAAAGTAGTGAAAGAAATAAGGTGGCTGATAGGTTTTCAATACAAATAACAGAGTGGGAGGAATGTGGGCATTGTACCACCCACAAAGGCCTGAGACAATGATTGAAATCTTTCACACCGAAGCATCATTTCAAAGCATGAGGAAGGTATAGAATCACCTCAATTTTCCCACTTGTTCCCTCAAATCAAGACTTTCCCTCCAGGATGCTTTGCTCATTTTGCCTCCCGTTGATTGTATTGCGCATTCTCCTCCTTAATCCCTCGTTTTTTATTTTCTGGTACAAACACTTGGATAGATTTGTGCATGGGTTTCTCAGCAACTTCTATCATCCCTTTCCCAAACCTGGTTTTAGAGCACGAGGTGACGTGTAGCATGTTCTCATTGTCGTCTTCAGTGTTGTGCTTAATA
>NW_022111368.1:3128441-3130983 GCF_000313985.2 Echinops telfairi
AAAGTATTGTTTTATAAATGTGAAGCATTTTTTGTTTGTTTGTTTTTATGGGAAGTTTTTATGCTGGCTAGAGAATCAATGGATCACAAGAGATTGGACATCATTGAAGCTTTTGCACGTTGGCAGGAGCTCTATAGAAATAAACTTAGAGGTTAAACATTTTAGAAGTGAGAATGCCTGATATACAGGCGTGAAGAGTCCACACTAGGAAGACTATTCCCACCCAGACCTCCGGGTGAGCTGACTGTTGACGTTTCCTTGATATTCAGTTACTACCTGGGGAGAAGAGGAACTCTCACCTGCTGATGTATGAGGGATGATTACATATGCAGCCCTTGTTCATTACCATTTTGTCCCCATACAGTCTTTTAAACAATTTGTTATTCACTGTCACTTCTATTTTCCCTTGGCCACCACTGCTGTCTGAGTTTATTTTTCCTGTTGACTTCTTTGTATTACTCTTTTCCAAATGCATTTTCTTTCATTCATCTCAGGTGAATTTCATTTTCTCAGATTGGCTTGGTAAAAACACTCCAAACTGGATGAGCACAAGAAACCTTTGAAATAGCAGCCTCGAGGTGCAGTGCATTATTCTCCCACGTTCCCTTGCTGTCTTGGTCTCCTGTGATTATTTCTGTCTTCCTGTCCCTGAGGTCTCCCCTCCCCCTTAGTTCAACCTTATGTGAGCAACTCCACTGTGCTACGAGGGCACACTTTGCTCACAGCCTTATTTCATGTCTTTATTGTCACCTAACAATTTGTCTCGAGCTAGAATCACACCAACAAAGAGGAAATAGTAGAGGAAGAAAATAGCTCCTCCAATTAGCTCAACTTTTCTGAACCAATAACAAGCAATAGGGCTTCTCCAGGGAGAAGCTCAGGGATAGAAACTTTGCGGACTGCGGAAGAGAAGTTTAGAAAACCTGACAAAGTCCTTCGCTGAAGCCATCGCAAGCATTGAAGCTCGACCTTGGTCAAAAGATGCTTGAAATTTCCTTTCACTTGATTGAAAGACACTCATAGTTCTCTAGGAAAGATGGATTTGTTAGTCATTGTTGCATTAGTGTATGGGTGGAAGGGCACTTCTAATCTTTGAAAATGATAATGGCGGTTTTCTTGGTTTTGTGTTTCTGTATCCTTAGCTTTAAAAAGATATAAATGACTATAAAGTCTAACTTAATTTGAAAGCACAATGGCATTTGAAGAGGAAAAGGAGCACTTGATCCCAAAAGAAAGGCAGTAACTTTGGAGAATGCTGAAGGGCATTTGTCTAATACATTCTTTGTTGTGAAAACCCCCCTGAGAAGATGAGTGGTGGGCAATAATAGTGAAACTGAGCTCTCAGATTAGAGTTAATGTGGGTCTGTTTGCTTATTTAACTCTGTTTGCAAAACACTCTGTTGTGATTAGATCAATGGACCAGTGTACTAAGGTAATTCCATTTCTACATTACTTGCCATATGAATGTTTTTGTTTCAATTTATTTTCCTACTGCATAAGAAACGAATGGACAATAAGTATTTTACATTACCATTTAAAACTTTCACCATCAAGACTGAAGTATGCAAAATAAAAATAAAGCACAGAAACCTATTTGGATACCTTATCAATCTGACTAGGTATATTATTACGACGAGTTTACTTTTGAAAATAGCCCCTTATGTACAGAAAATTAATTAGATGGATAGTGATCTGCTTTGTGATACAATACAGACTGGTTAGAATATAAGCGATCTCCTGCCTTAAAATGCTTCCAATCACACTTTCAAGTAACCACTCAGATCCCACCTGTGCCTGAACCGTGTGCGTGGACAGAACACCTTTTACTGTCCCTCTAAATTACTGGACCGGACACACATGCTCAGTGCTTCAAGTAAGTGGACCCAATGTAATTTAATGAGGGAGGAAGAAGGAGAATTTAAGGAATTGGAAAGATTGCCGCTATCCAAACTTTCCTGACTCCATTCTAAGGACTTTGAACTTTTACAAACATACCTTTAATTTCAAGAAGACTTTTAAAAGGCACTTGTCATTAGCTGATTCAGATATTGCATTTCCAAGTAAAGTATCTTCCAGGTACAGTGAATTTCTTAAAGTATTATTTTAATTTAAAGATCTGTTTTCTTTCATTGGCATACTTCACAAAGTCAGCCAAAGTTCAAAAATCACACAGTATCTCATGCTATGAGACCATCAAATTTATTTCAAGGTGAGCTAGAAGAAGTAAACAGACAAACAAACCAGTAGGGAGAAAAAAATCGAAGTGGTTACATCGATTTTAAATAAAACAAACAAATAAGCCCAGATAAAAGATAAATGGTGAAATCAACAGGCACCAAACCTCATGTTTCCCCCATGTATGACTACGATACCTTACAAGACAACATGCTTAATCTTCAAATATTTAAATCCTCATTAAAAAAGAAAACACTTCTTTAAGTATGGGCAACTTAAAGTGTGTCCGTGTGTGTCTTACTGCTGGCTTTCAGGCTGGCTGGCTGTGTGTGCGCAATCTCTCTCTGTGGATGCGTTTCCTCAGTGT
>NW_022111368.1:3131602-3134009 GCF_000313985.2 Echinops telfairi
CCACTGTCACCCCTGGTCCCCTTTCTTAAGGGTTTACTGCCTGGGAAGCCGGATATCGGGTGACTATGAAGTAGGCTCTACTTAATGGCAAAGGGTTTGGATTTTCGGCTGATGGTAGAGAGAGGAATCTTTGGTGGCACCATGGTTAAAGCATTCAGTGAATAACCAATAAGTTGACATTTCCAACCCACCTGCCACTTTGTAGGAGAAAGAGACGGCAGCTAGCTTCTGTAAAGACTGACGGTCTTGGAAACTCCCTTGGTGGCAGTTCCACTTTGCCTGTTGTACTTCTAGGAATTAAAGTTGACTCAACAGCAATTGGGTTGTATTTTGTTTTAGGGTTTTTTGGTTTGGGTTTGTTTTTTTTTGTATAGCAAAAATATATACCTAAAAAAAAAACCAAACACACACAAAAAACCCTAAAAATCCAAATGTTAATGAACCTTGGTGGCCTAGTGCATTACATGTTGAGCAGTTAACCAGATATTAAGCAGTTCAAAACTAGCAGCTGGAAGATAGATGAGGCTTTCTACTCCTGTAAAGAGTTGTCTAAGAAACTCACAGGAGCAATTCTCACCTGTCTTTCATGGTCGCTATGAGTCAGAATTGATTTGATGCCCGTGAATTTTTGGCTTTGGTCTTGTAGAGAGAGTGAGGTGTGAATAGTAAAAAAGTAGAATATCGTGTGTTCTCTTTGTTTTTTCCTCATGAAGGGCATTTTAGAGCTTTGCTCTTGATCGTTCCAAAGTATTTATTGCCTATTAGGTCAAGTTCAAAAGATGGGGCTTTCTACTCAAATAAATTATTACTGTTTCGAGAACTCACAGGGGCCATCCCATCCCATCTATAAGGTTGCTTAGGGTTGACAACGATTGGACGGCAGTGAGTTTGCTTTGGTGTTTGAATGACGGTCTATTATGAAGTCACCCATTAAATTCATTTAAAGATATTTTGAAAATCACAGGAATATGCACCTCCTGGTAGAGGTCCAACCATGGTTGCTTAAAAATATTTCTAAAATACAGCAGAAAACCATATGACAATTTCAAATGTTTATCATTTATCTGGCACATACACTAACAAGATTACTTTTAAAAGTTTGAGACAAGTACAATTTAAAACATATATAGAAAACAAAACAATTAAAATAAAAAGAGAATAAAGTCATGTTAAAGTAACAAGGAAAGAAAACAATCTTCTCTTGATAAATTGAGCTTTCCATTTCTGGAAAGTAAGTAAGATGGGGTTTAGATTGGATGAGATTGCTTTATAGATGGCTCTTGTTAGATCAAAGGGGAAAAAATCACAACAAAATAGTGAAGCATATTTTTCATTAACTTAATTCTATAAAAAGTGCTTCATATATGGATCGCAATAAAAAGAGTCTTGTGGGTCATACTTTTGCAGGAGAGTTTCCTGCCTACATCCCATCCCATCTTCATCCCAACTCAGAGCATCATGTTTCGCCCCCTATCCATCTTGTCATTTGTGTTCATTGCTTCTATCTCTGTGTTTATGAAAAGAATGTAAGCTCTATGAGAGCAGAGCCCATAGCTATCTGTTCACCGTTGTATTTCAGGCACAGGATTGACAAAGGAAAACATTCAGTAAAGATGTATTCAATGATTTAATGCATTCTATTTTTTAAAAATTTATTTTATTTTATTGGGGGCTATTACAACTCTTATCACAATCCATACATATATCCATGGTGTCAAACACATCTGTACATATGTTGTACTTGAGCCCTTGGTATCAGCTCCTCATTTTTAAAATTTTCCTCCCTCCCCCACTCTCCCTCTCCCCTGTCCCCTTGATAATTTATAAATTAATCTATTTTATTGTTGTTCTTCCAGGTCTTACACCAACCGCTGTCTCCTTTCACCTACTTTTTTGCTGTCCATCCCCCTGGGAGGAGGGCCGTACATCGATTATTGTGATCAGTTCCCCCTTTCTCCTCCCACCCTTCCCTTACCCTCCTGCTATCGCTGCTCCCCTTACTGGTCCTGGGGGGGCTTATCTGTTCTGGATTTCCTGTGTTACGAGCTCTTATCTGTACCAGTATGCATGTTCTGGTCTAGCCAGATTTGTAACATAAAATTGGGCTTATGATAGTGGTGGTGGGGGAAAGCATTTAAGAACTAGAGGAAGGTTGTGTATTTTATTGGTGCTATATTGCACCCTGACCGGCTTGTCTCTTCCTTGGGGTCCTTCTGACAGGGGATGTCCATTTGACTACTGATGGGCTTTGGGTCTCCACTCCACTCTCCTCCCCCTCATTCCCATTGATATAATTTTGTTTGTTTTTGGTCTTGATGCCTGATACCTGGTCCCATCGACACCTCATGATCACACAGGCTGGTGTTCTTCTGTGTGGACTTTGTTGCTTCTCAGCTAGATGGCCGTT
>NW_022111368.1:3134603-3142498 GCF_000313985.2 Echinops telfairi
TTCATCTAGCCTATCTTGTCCAGATAGACAGACTGTACTCTTCTAATGAGTGTTTTGTATAGCTCCCCAAATCTTGTGACTTCCTGTTAATTTTAACCTTTGTAGTACACTTTCTAAAAGTGAGTGAAGATAATGTAATCAAATTCTTTCAGTTTTGCATGATGTGATTATTTAGGGATTTGGCTTAGAGATCCTTAGGGGAATGGTTAGTTAGCTTTCTTTGAATCATCTCTTTAAATAGTGTGTTTTCTGGCAAATGCTAGCCCATAGGGAACTCATAGTCAAAATTTCTTAAAAAAACAATTTTTGCACCGTTACTTATTTTTTAGAAATTGATACCAACACGGAGATGGATCAGTTAGCATTCTTCTGTATAACTTCAGAGGTCTGGTTTGTATTCTTACCGAGAGAGAGAGCTATGGCCCTTGCCCTGCGAGACCCTACGGTGTACTTGAATGACAAGAAGACTTGGAGGTCCGCCAAACCTGAGTTCTTCTAGCCCCAGGCCTGCCATTAGATATGTCTGACACTGAGCAGATAGTTCTGCCTAAGCCACAAGTTTCTTAATTGTAAAATGGGAGCCATGATGCCTGCTACTTCTCAGAAATGTTTAAGAGGTAAGCGACAACGAATGAAAGTACCCAGCCCATGCAGAGAAATACTTGGGGGAATTTTTTTTAG
The DNA here is from genome assembly GCF_000313985.2 of Echinops telfairi. Classification (NCBI taxonomy): domain Eukaryota; kingdom Metazoa; phylum Chordata; class Mammalia; order Afrosoricida; family Tenrecidae; genus Echinops; species Echinops telfairi. Next base: position 3,135,285 of record NW_022111368.1, read on the forward strand.
TGTTAAAGGTTTTATTGTGAATGGGTGAAATTTTACAGAGCAGCTCATCAGTTTCACAGGCGACCATTCTTACACATTTGTTTCCTGTCATGTCTTCAAGTCCCTCCATTTAATGTCACTTCTCTTACTTCCTCCTTTGTGTCTTGTTTTCTCTTCCTTTCCCAATCCCTCTGAATGTTGTCCTTGGAGAAATTCTTCCCCTTTGATCTCAAATTGTTGATTGTTCTATGGTGTGTGTACTTCTCTAGGATTATTGTTCCTGCTATCGACCTGTCCTTTGTTCAGCTAAAAATGGAGCCATGGAGTGAGTTCAGTTTCAGACCTGAGGGTGGCTAAGGGCCATAGACTCTGGGGTTCCATCAATCTAGCCAATCAGAAAGACTGGTCTTTTATTAAAAATTTTGAGTTTTGTTTCACATTTTCCTCCTGCTGTGCCCAGAGTTTCTCTTATAGTAGAGAAAACTTGTCTACAGTTTTCTTCTTCTTCTTCTTCTTCTTCTTCTTCTTCTTCTTCTTCTTCTCCCCCTCCTCCTCCTCCTCCTATAGGAATCCATATAATATTTTGTACGTATACTAAGCATTTTTCATATTTTATCTTAAAATCTTTCTCCAAGGATGTGAAAACCCCAAACCAAACTTACTGCTATTGAGTCAATTCCAACTGATAACAAGTCTGTAGGACAAAGTAGAACTGTTTTGTCAGGATGTCTGGTTTTGAACAGCCAACCCTGTGGTTAGCACTGTACCACCAGGGCTTCCCCAAGATGAAGGAGGTACCTAAAAAGCTTCCTGGACACAAAGGCTGGGAGCCAAGGTGGATGATCTTGCTTCATCGTTTTATCTTTTGACCCTTGGACATTGTGGTTCTGTTACATATGTTTAAGTGCATGTAGGCAAAAGATCACCAAATCCTTCCCCTTTTAATGTTCTCAAAGTAAGCAGCACTGCATTCTTTGTATCACAAGCTTTTAGCCTTCCAATAAATACCAAGCATCTGTAGTAAATTTGTGCATAAACCCATTAGTTCTTAGCTAGCCAATTTTCTTCTCTTCAGGTCAAGGAGTAAATGTAATTTTTAAAGACATGTCAGCAGGAGTTAAGAAGGTAGGGCTGAAAAAAGGGAAGCCACTGTTGGGAGGGAAGAATTGGGAGAGGGATCCTAGAGAGGCTCAGAGACATGAGCAGAGAAACAGTTGAGGAAGTTATAGAGCTCTGACATTTTAATGGCCTAATACTTAAAAACAGTATCTTTTAAGGAAACAAATGTACTCTTCTGATGTCTTTTAGAGGCTTGGCAAATGTGTTAAAATAGGCTTCTGTGGTAGTTACATAATCTGGTGTCAATTGGGGACTTGATAGGATTAAGAGTGAAGGGGTGGAGTCCAGTCTGTCAATCAGGTCACAGCCAATGAGGCCTCTGTGTGGGCATGGCCTTCTTCTAAGAATTCTGGAAACTCCTGTATTTCCTCCTTGGAGGTGGAAGAGACACTCTCTATCTGCCCACTCCCTTGGAGACTGTTGACAAGGATCACACTGGGAGATATTGCAGCTGACAAAACACATGAAATTACGCTAGTGCCCTGAGCTGGAGGAGCCACATGGACCTACCTTGAGGCAACCAAGTCTCTGAAGCTGGAGAAGACACAGAGAGACTCCTGCCAGGGCTGAGATGCTTACACCACTGGATCCAAAGACTTTCTACCCACTGGCCTGTGATCATCCTGCATTCATCAACATTGTTTGTGTTTCATGAGTCTGAAGAGGACTTTATATATTGGTATCAGTCATATGGGCTAATATCGGACTTCTGGACTTGATCTGGACTAGGTTGGGATGTTTTCTCAATATCCAAATGCTCTTGTAAACAAACCTCTTTCTTATAACCATATGTGTCTCTATCAATTTGTTTCTCTAGTCTACCCAGACACAGTTTCTCACTATGAATGCTTTCTACAGAAGCCTTTATATTCTATTTGCTGTGCAGAAAACTTGATTTATGCAGGTGAAATAAGCCAGAAATGGTGCTTGATCTCCTAACTTCCCTTTAGCACATGAGAACAATTAGTGTGCAAAACTGTACTGTACTGTACTAGAAACATGGCTCTGACCTGCCCCCCAACCCCCCTGCCACTAAATAATCTCCCATGCAAACAGTTTGGAGAAGCAGTGATTGCCTAGTATGCTCTGTAAAAAAGAGAGTTTGTGTTGTTTTCAAACCTCAGTTCTGATAACATTCTGCCACTAAATGGCAATCTGGAGGAACTCATCGAAATGTTCAGATAATGAACATAAAATAAAAGCAATATTAGAAAGCAAAAAATAAACCTCTACTAGCTGTCTGCACAAACAGCAGAGGCTCATGATTTGACAGGCCTCAGCACTTATGGTAAGCAGTTCACCTGATTCATGGAGAAGGAAAAGCACAAGGAAACTCCACTCCCTGACACCAGACTCTAGAACTAGGACTTCCTGGGATTCGTTGAATCCTACTGACGCCACCATGCGATATCTTAGAGCAAAACCCTTAGACTCGGTAACAGTGAAAGAAAGAGATCAGTTGGAGAAGGATTCGCATGGGGAACCATTAGCCCAAACAGATTGAAAAGCAACAAATCCAAGGGGCTGCTGCTTCCCAGGGTTGCAGAAATGGCAGACACTAGATTATGGTTTGCTTATTGGAAGTTGCAACATCAAGAGGCAGGGACTTTATTTAATCATTTTATTGAGCAGCGCTTACAAATCTTATAGCAATCCATCATTTTATTGTATTAAGAACACTTGTACATATGTTGCCATCAACTTTTCCAAAACATTTTCTTTCTACTTGAGCCCTTAGTATCAGCTCCTTTTTCCCCCTCTTTCCTGCCCCATCTGCCCACGCTCGTGAATCTTTGATCAATTATATATTATTGCTGTCATTTCATGTCTTACACTGTCCATTGTTTCCCTTCACCCACATTTCTGTTATTCATCCCTCTCGGGGATGGGGTTATATATAAAATTTGTGATGGTTCCCCCTTTATCCGTCCCCCCTCCCCCATCCATCTATCCTCATGATATCACTGCTCCCACTACTGTTCTTGAGGGTCCTATCTGTCCTGAATTCCATGTGCCTAGAGCTCTTATCTGTACCAATGTGGGTACTCCAGTCTAGCCAGATTTGTAAAGTAGAACTGGGTCATGGTAGCAGGTGGGGCTGGGGCTGGGGGTTGTGGTGAAGCATTCAGGAACTAGAGGAATGATATGTGTTTCCTAGGTGCTATAATGCACCCTCATTGCATCGTCTCTTCCTTGTAACCCCTCTGTGGGGAGATGTCCAATTGTTTACAGATGGGTTTTGAGTCTCCCCTCCAACCCCCACTCTTTCACATCAATATAATTGTTTGTTTTGAATCTTTTTGATACCTGATCCTGCAGGCTGATGGGCTTCTTCCATGTGGGCTTATTTGCTTCCCTGCTAGATGGCTGCTTGTTTAACTTCAAGCCTTTAAGACCCCAGATGCCATAATTTTTGATAGTCAGGCACCACCCGCTTTCTTCACACCATTTGCTTATGCACCCATTTGGTCTTCAGTGACCGTGTTGGGAAGGTGAGCATCACAGAGTTCCAGGTTATTAGAACAAAGTGTTCTTGTGTTAAGAGGCAGGGACTTTATAGTGATCGATTGGAAACAAAATATATGGACTCTTTAGTTTGAATATGTGACTGAAGTGGTTTTCCATGGTGGTTATGGAACTCATCTCACATTTAATGTAATCATCTGAAACATTTCTTGAGGGCTGCTGAGGAAACTTCTGACAAGGATCTGGATCCTTCTGATAAGGGTAAGGATGCATCAAGAACCTTCCTTAAGAACACTAAAAATGCTTCTCCTATTAGATACTTAAATCTGCCTGAGGAATTGATAGTTGCAGGGGAAATTCTTATATATTTAAGCCTGCTAGAGTCAGGACCTTCCCTCAGCTCAAAGAGAAAACGGTGTCTCAGACACAGCCTGTACCTCTGTATCAGGGTAACTCACAGTTAAAGTATGAGTGAAGGTAGAGTGTGAACTCAAGCTCAGACCAAGCAATTTACTTTGGTTAAGCATCTTAATTTTAGGGTTCCTGCATATGACCTCTTCATTAATATAGAAGCAGGAGCTTGTAACAAAATGAGGTCAGGCCAACTGCTAGGCCAGCCACCCTACACATGCCAGGAGCAGTGGTTCGAAAGCTCCTGTTCTCTTTTGGAGCACCCTGTGTGAATTCAACATGTCAACTTTCTGGTTAGTATCTGAGGATGGACCATTTTTGTCACGTGGGAACTACTGGAACACCCTAGAGTTCAAGAAATAGTTTTTGAATTAAGAATGAATTAATGAATGAACTGATAGAATGGGATCTTTTGACTATGGGGGATCAAAATGATAAGCCTGACTTGAACAGGTAAACCTTGTCACTTGATCTCCCCTCGGATACACTTTGGGTCTGATCTGGTTTTCAATATTTTCTGTTGTTGTTTTCATATTGGGGTTTATCTCTGATGTGTTTTGTCATTGTGGGTAGCCTTCTTGAATGTTGTTATGTGGTTCTCTGTTTTTTGGCTGTGGAACCCAGGATTGATAAACCTATAGACACAGCAAGCAGGATCATTGTTCCTAGGGGAAGTGAGGGGTTTCAAAGGGAGCTGATATCAAGAAGTTCACAATGAGAGAAAACTTCTGGAATTAATTGTGGTAGCAGTTGCCCAATACTGCTTCATGTGATTGTACTATGGAAAGGTGTGATATCTGTAAGAGCTCCCAATAAAATGGTTTTGAAAAATAAATAAATAAAATAGAGTATCTTTCTACTCAGTAAAAAAGAAAGAAAGAAAGAATTGGATCTAAAACCCATTAATTTTGTTTTTAAAAATCAAAATATATCCCATCTCCTCCATGTCATTAGATAGCATGTCTCTTAAAATAGCCAGTCTCGCTAGATACCTAGGTTAAAGCAACACAACATAGAGTTTACTTGCCTAAAAATTAAGTATTTAATGAAAAGAAGATGTTTATTTTTACAGTATATTTTCTGGTAAATCTTTCTATTCCTGGAATAAATGGAAAAGTGTGTTCTATATAACTTAATTTAGGTTCAACCTGAAATTCAGTTACAATCTATATGTTCCTAGCTTGCATAATTGTTTTAGGTTCAAGCACTGAAATATTCAAAGTATCTTTTATAAAAAAATCTGTATTTCATTGAAAGGTAAACAATGCTCTTTTTTCTTGAGAAACAGGTTTGTGTTATAATAAGTTACACTTTCCCATCTGCTTCCACTAGAACTTGTCCCTACAATTTATCATGATGACAGGATGCTGCCAGGTCAGAACCACTGGGCAGGAACGGCATCCAGAGTCCACTAACTGCTGAAAAAGTCTTTGAGTTATTTGTCACTTAGAGCTGGTCATTCTATTAGTTTTGAGAGTCCCAATGTGATGCTGAAGGTAGGGGTTCATGCTTCCCAATAGATGTAATAAGCAGCGTACCTATTTAAGAAAGAGATAAAATTAAATATACAAAATAATGCAATTATACCCATATATCAACTTCTAAACTTTCAAGTAGGTTGTCTAATTTCTACAAGGAGTTCAAGCAATTCAAATAATCTAAGCTTAAGAAATTAATAGCTTTTGTATAGAGGTTTAAAGAATGGATGTCAAAACCGATTGCAATGACCGATGCATAACCCTACCCCACACCTGGAGGGAGCTGAACAACAGAAACGTGGGTGAAGGGAGACAGTGGTCATTGTAAGATAGGAAGATAATAATTTATAAGTTATCAAGTGGTCACGTGGGTGGAAAGGTGGAAGAGGGAGGTGGGGGGAAAGAGGAGTTTATACCAAGGGCTCAAATAGAGAGCAAATGTTTAGAAAATGATGATGGAAACATACATACAAATGTGCTTGATACAATTGATATATGGATTGCTATAAGAGCTGTAAGAGGCCCCAATAAAGTGATCTTAAAAAAACCCAAAGCAAAAACAATGGATGCCTATACCACAATTTAATTTTTTTGGTTATGAACCAAAAACATGGAATGATGAAAATGAGAAGTTGGTTTGTAAGTTTGACTCTACAGTTGATGAAAAAAGTGAAAGACCCAGTTGACTTTTCTTAAAGGTAGTTTAGTTTGTCACAGAGAAGGCTAAAAGACTACACCCATGAGTGCATACAGGTTTGAGAGATAATATTTCTACAGAAGCATAACCTATGTTGCAAATAGGAGGTGGCATCAAAAAATTAATGGAGAATAGGATTAGAAGATAAATGAATTTTGAAACCTCCCTGTACTTCCAAGAATATAATAAAGCACAGAATTAGACAAGCTATGAAAATTTCTTACCCATAAGAAAGCACTGGAGAGAATGAATCATTGGGCTTGAGAACTCAGGGTCATTGTCTCAAAGGTCCCTAAGATGAATTAGCATAGCATCATCCCCAAAGACCATGTTGTACAACCCACAGTAGTGAGTAATGACTAGGGTCCTTAAAGTGAATGGGCATCCATCTAAGGTGCAGCCATTTGGACAAATGCCTCTCCCTATTGAGAGCCCAAACAGTGAAGGAAATGAAAAAATGCATGAAAACAGTTCAAAAGACTAATGGACTATGAGGCCAAAAGAACTAGATGGTGCCTGGCTACAAATTGCTGAATTCTCAGAAAGGGATCACAATAGGAGGTCCTGAATATAGTGGGAGAAAAATGTGGAATTAAGATAAGGTTAGAAAGAAAGATAAGGTGACCAAATTTAAAGTGGGACACCATTGATGGGGGGGGTGTGTGTTCCTCGATTAAAAGTTTGGTCTATATGGACAAAATAGACCGTTCCCTAGCTTGTCGTGCATTCTTTCAAAAAAATCAGGACTTTTTTAAAATGCCAAAGATCAGGACTGTCCCGCCAAAAGCGGGACATCTGGTCACCTTAAATTAAGATCAAAATTATAAAAAAGACCAAGCCTACTGGTCTGATAAAGACTTGTGAAACCTTTGAGAATTTTTCCTGTGGCTCAACTTTTACCCAAACAATAGACTAATAAAGTGAACAATACCAACAGGGAGGTATGTCCTCCTTAGACAATGAACTCTTCAGGAACAAAAAGTCAGCATTTGCCCAGGGGGAAGGTTGAAAAGGCTGCAAAGGGTAAGAAAGAAGGCTGAAGGGAAATGGTAAACCCAGGGAGG
>NW_022111368.1:3143432-3144493 GCF_000313985.2 Echinops telfairi
TATTGTAGCTCTATTGTCTTAGAAGTTGTTGGAGGCTGTGACAGTGTATGGCCCTTACAACACTGAGAGCTACTGAATTAAATCAAGACCTAGTGGAGGGAAAGGTGGGTCTCTTACACTCAGCAACTTGATACTTAGTTAATTAAGGATACTAAGGGTCTGCAAAGACAACTAAAAACAGAGCCTAGAGGTCCAAAGAAGAATAATCATTGTAGCAAAAAGGGCTTAGAGAAAGCAAAAAAGGAGCCCCGGTCATGCAGTTGTTAAAGCACTAACCTGCTAATAGAAAGCTCAGTGGTTTAAACCCACTAGCTGCTCTGCAGGAAAAAGTGATCGGTCAAAGATACTACAGCTTTAGAAGTCCCACTCTGTCCCATAAGGATGCTGAGTCAGAACCAACTCTTTGGCAAGGAATTTAGCTACGCAAAGATCTTCAGTGACTGCCTAACCCCAGTTAGTCTTCGAGCAATATGAACCTGACAGTCTCCAGAGAAAGGAGCTATTTCATTGAGTCTTTCCAAAGCTTAGATTAAATACAATTTTCCAAATATTTCTTTCTCTTGTTTGGATTCCCTTATGGAGTTTATTAAACAAGCTATTACATTCCCAAGTACCACTAAAAGGGATGACAATTATATCCTGGATAGGGAGACCGTTATCCTGAAAGTAACTGGAAAGAGTGGCTGCCCTTTATAAATGACTAAAACGACTTTTGGGTCTGTGTAACAATTCCCCATTGATCTCCAGAGTGTGAATCCGTTATGACAGTAAAAGCCAAAGCGCTGTAGCTGTTGAGCCAATTCCAAGCCACGATGGCCTCATGTGCTACAGACTAGGACTACACCATCAAGTTCTCTTGGCTGTACAGGTAGCCCCGATTTTTATTTATTTTATTGTAATCTGATCATTAGCAATATATACAATACACTACATACCATGTTGCAGTGTGCAATCTGCTGATGTCACCACTCTCATATATTCAAACATAGGTGTTCCATGTTATAATTTATAAAAAGACTGATAATAAATAAAAATGAATGAGGTATTCGACTCAGCAAACA